>NW_008795495.1:5786575-5897067 GCF_000699145.1 Aptenodytes forsteri | reverse complement strand
AGAGGTGTTCCATCCCCCTGATCATTTTCGTGACCCTCCTCTGGACCCGCTCCAACAGGTCCGTGTCTTTCTTATGCTGAGGGCTCCAGAGCTGGATGCAGTACTCCGGGGGGGTCTCACCAGAGCGGATTAGAGGGGCAGAATCACCTCCCTCGACCTGCTGGCAATGTTTCTTTGGATGCAGCCCAGGATATGGTTGGCCTTCTGGGCTGCAACTCCACGTTGCCAGCTCATGTCCAGCTTTTCATCCACCAGTACCCCCAAGTCCTTCTCGGCAGGGCTGCTCTCGGAGAAGAAGTGAATCAGGACAAAGACCTGAAAAATGCAAATTAGATGGGAAGGAGGAGAGATGAGAAGGTAGGAGAAAGAATCCTACTGAAGGGTACCACGGTCCTGGCACCACTGGTGTACAGAGCAAGGAACTTGTTGGGAGACTCCGTTTTTCTTGTTGACCTTAGGCTCAGGTTTCCTGGGGCAGAGAAGGAAAAGGCTTTCATCCTGGCACTGAGTAAGGACTTGGCTAGAGTATGCATCCAGATCTGGGAAACGGGTAGTTTCCTGTGCCTCATGATTAAGGTATGTCTATAGTGAATAGTGGGGAAGAAAGAAGCCGTCAAGGAAGTGTATCTGTAGCACGCCAAAAAGTCTCATCCCTTTCCCTCCCTGTGCAGAGCACAGCCCTCCGCTCCGATCCTGCACCCTCAGGGGCTGCACTGCACCCGGGGAAAGAGAGGAGCCAGGTGGAAGACAAGGAGGAGAAAGCAAGGCATGACTTCAGCAGTGCAGTAATGCCATCTCCTGATAAGCCTCTATTGCATTCTGCTGTGTGTCTTTTGCATCTTGACACTCTTGTGGTATTAGTATAACTTCTGTGAGCGGGGACCATAATTCACGCAAATTTAATAGACTCCTCAGGGCAGTATCAGTTATAAGTGCACCAATCCTGGCAGAGGTTTGTTCAACCTGTTCTTAAAAACTTCCATTGATGGAGCTCTTACGGCGTCCCTAGGCAACTTAATCTACCACTTTAGTGCTAGAAATGTTTCCCAGATGTCTAACTGGCATCTCATTTATTTAAGCCCATTAATCCTGACCTCTTTCAACATCTTTTGTATAGTTTAAAAATATTACTATGTGTCTCCTCATTTTTCTCTCTACTTCACAATTCAGTTTTTCCAGTCAATGTTGCTACTCATCTTCCTAGAATATCAACAGTCAAGGGGAACAACAGGCAGGAAATTAAAAAAAAGAGTGAGTAAAGTAGACACCACTGAAATTTTGTGGAATTAATTCTGTCCTGTGAACTGTACAAGCATGAGAGAGCCTATGTGCCAGCCAAAGGTAAAGCAGAGGAGTGGATATCTTCAAAGAGGTCAGGGAAATATCCCAAATGAGAATTAGAAGAACAGTGGATGAGCATGCTTTTCTACTAGGCAAACTCTAAGCATCATTCGTAGGAGTTTCAGTTAGGAAATTTTTACTTTTATAGCAGAAGTCTTCGGGAGGGGAGAGGCAAATAATCCCAAAATAAAGAATGATAACAATTTTCAACTGCTTGAGAATCCAAACATCTTTCAGACCATTGTTCTCTGCCAAATTATGTTGAAACTAGCAACACAGAATCATAGAAATTGGTCAATGGATTCAGAAATTACCTGCGAGTCAGAGATATACAGTCAAAGGAACACACATGGACATACACCTGGTTTCCTTAAGAAATCATCAGCATCGCCCTACCCTAAACAAGAGGGGCATGAAGGTTCACTAACTCTATATGTCTGCCACAGAGACATCTGTATCCACCTTAGTCATGGTGGGCTCTCATAGTTAATGGAGACAAACAGACTTGTTTGGGATCTGATTTCTCTCACCTATTTTCATGGCCTACTTTGTGGTGACATGAATCATTCTCTCCTTAGAAGTACCTCTTCCTTTCCAGGAACAGAAAAGGAAGGTCAGACGATAAGCTTCAGTATAGATGTCTACAGCATGTTAGATTATGTGAATTCCCTGTAAACTGTGTATTTACGTTGCCCTAGTCTCTATTTTCTGCCCACACACCGGACAAAGTCAGAAGAAAGGCCCTGACTCTTACATTGTATTTAAACCTTTGCTCAGTTCATCACTGTGTTGGAGGAATCACCCTTACATTTGATGCCCATGAGACGGAAACTCTTCAATGTTAATTTTGCTGCTCTTTGAGACATATTCATATGAGAAAAGTATCAATGCAATGACAAACATATCTTTGGAAATGAGGTAACTGGCTATGTCACCACTTAAGGTTTATATAATGTTAATCTTGTACTTATTAGCATCTTAATAAATCAATCAATTTTTTATTTTCAGTATATGAAGTAAATCTCTTTATTGAGCTCTCTGCAATGATGTCTAGAGAAATCTCCAATTATGCTTTCCCTAGTACTTAATAAAAAATATCTTTCTGACCAGCTAACAAAATTATCTCTTTACCTGTTCCTCTTTTGCTTAGTGAAGTGTTGATTTCAGGGTTTCATTAGAATAGGAAGTTCATAGCAGTTTCTCTTTTAATTTGATGCAAATTCTTCTGATTATAAAGAACTCATCTGCTGTAAAAAAAGAGTCATGAGGAAGATGCAGTAATAAAAAGGGTGGGGCTTTCTGGTAAATATAGAACAGAAACAAAACCAGAAAAAAATAGAACACTTTTGCCAAATATTGTTAACATGTGTCATGCTTAACAAGAAGTAAGTGTAAATATCTTATTTTCTCTACTGATGACTGACAGTAGCCAGCAGGTAATAAATTCCCTTGTTGTTGCTAATAACACTGACAAAGAAAAACAACAATCAGTTTACTGAGCTGTATGAAAAATCAGAGATCAATATCATATTAAGTCATCTAGAAATGAAAGTCCTTTAAGCATTTTCCAAACACAGAATGGGGCAACAGGAGGATGCTGCTGTGGTGATGAATTGTACACCATGCTGTCAGTTAGATGAGAAGATTACAGAGTAATCTTTTATTCTAGTTCCTATGTGATTTGAGTATAAATGAAGATCTCATGAAAGTATAGGGTATCTAAAGCTCAGGTGAGGTTACACCCACTGTAAGCATTGCAAGACTCAGTTCCCAAGGATCCTTGCTCTATACCTGGCTATGTAGCACTGCTGTATAACAAGACAAAGCTGAAGGATCTACAGCAGCCTTGTTTGCACCTTCGCTTCCAAGGGATGGAAATTCAACACAAGCTGGACCAGAGCACAGCTCACAGAAAGGGACCGTAGGGTGTCATGGAAACTAGGATGTGCTGTAGCTTGAATGACATCCTTCACTGTGAACTCACTTGTCTTTCTGCTGAAGTGATAAAACTGAGGGAAGGAGGAAGTCTTTGCTCTCCAAATTAATTTCTTAACATGGAGCTCTGGATGTTGTGATCCTGTGTGTTCCCTGATTTTAGATCAAACACTATGAAATGGAGGGGGATATCAAAAGTTCAGGGGCAAGCTGAGCATTAGGATCAAAAGAAGAGGAGGAAAATGCAGTCATACTTTACTTTTACAATAACAAAAACAAACACGAGTGCACATGAGGTAACAGGGAGAAAAAGGCACTGCTAATGGCAATCAGTTTGTCCTGCTGGTCCAAAGAATCCTAATTATTACATTTGGAAAAAGCTGTACAATACTCTGGAGGACGCAGTTACAGCAAGCTCAGCAAAAGTGTCTGTTGAGCAAATGCTGGAAGCTTTTCTGTCAGAGCCAGTGCTGAGTGCAGCTGGGGATACGCTATTATCGACACCAGAAGACAAATTCAGCAAAAGACTTGGGTACCTGCTGCCAGAAGTGGAGAGTGATCCAGAAAAGCCTGCAGAAACCACAGAAGTGTGTGAGACACTAAGTGTGCTTGTGGTTTGACCATAAAATTTACTTGGGGGACTAAAACCTGTTGCCTGGGCATGGCTGAGCATCCAGGCACAATAAAGCCATTGAGACTTCACCAGTTGAGTTTCCTCTGCTTAAGTCCCTTGCTGGGCTTGACCTGTTAGATGCTGGATCACATCTGATACACGGTAGCAACCCTGAAATACACAGTCACAACTACTGTCTTTCATAAAATGTGCATTTCTCCTTTTCATATAATAAAATAATTCTTACAGTACTAGTTCAGAAACTGGGAGATCTAGGTTTAACCTGAGCTTGTCTTTACAGTGCGCAGCCTAAAGAATACTGTATGTGTGGGACGTACAGGGAAGGGAGAGCACAGGTCTTCTTCAGTTGTACTGTCGAAACTGTCCCGCTCTGCAGAAAAGTTTTCAGTGTTTGAAGAAAAAGAATAAAGGGGAAGGAGGAAGAAAGCAATAGGGAGAACACGATGCTGTTGCCTAAGCACTCCCCCTGGAAGTACAGTGCATTATTTCATCCTCCTGGAGGATGGGCTTCCCAGAAGATGTAATACCTACTCCCTTTACCCCAATTAGACTAAGCAAGAGGTAGTTATTCAGGCTGGGCAAACTGGGGCAGTTCTGACATGAGTAAGTTCTTGTCCATGAGTTGATTTCTGGTTTTAGCTTGATATTATTATTAGATGTTTTTATTTGGGGGATCACCATTGTTGAAGAAATAAATCTCTTTTGGAGGTAGATAAATAAAGTGGACCTAAGGGTCCTTACTTTTGTCTGCCCCTTTATTGTCATCTGGAGTATGGTATCATATGAATGACAGCAGCTGCCCTGACCAGTACTGGGGTACAGCTGGATTGTGATGCAGAAGAAAAATCTTCTTCAGTCTCTAGGATTGAGCTCCTTCATCCCTGCTAGCCCTCCCCAAGCTGCATCGCAGCCTGCCCAGTCCCATCTCTGGACCATCATTCCAGGTACTCGTTCATTCCAAAATAAAATGAACCCTGAAGTGCTGCCTTTAGTGTTTTTGTTTCCTTCACCACATGCAGACCTCACCAAGTGAGGATTACTGTGCCCTGGTGAACTGCCAACGTAAAGCGGGACAAGTCAGCATTTCCTCAGAGGAACATCAGTGTTGTGCATTGATCTCATACATATGCATCCTACAAAATATGTTCTCTCTCTCTCTTTCCCACTTTTTTCCTGCTCAGCAAACCCAAATCTTAGCCTTTTTTATTATTATTCTGATGAAGACATACACATTTAAGATCTCATTATTTATTAACCATTTGTTTAATTTCCTTCAAATCTTGTGGGAAATTCTATCCCAGATGCAGACATCATATGACACTATGAAGCAGATATACATATTATATATCTATATATATATATTTAACTTACATTTGAAGATGAGGACCAAAATCAGACACACACACTGGAAATGAATTGCAATTTTAAATATGGATAAGCTACTGTTGCTCCATAATCTTATGTTTGTTTACTAATATCAAAAGATTAGGTGCTTGCAAGATATATGTGCTTTAAAGTACAGATTATATATATATAACGCATGTAAAAAGAAGTTGATATGAACTGAATATACATGAAGATCTACAAACTGAAGGAAATTTATAAGGGAAGCAAAAGGGCACAATGGACATCTGTGATGAGTATAATTAAAGATAAGAGAAAGGAATTTTTAAAGTGAATCAACAAAAGAAATCCTAACAAAAGTAGTTGCATGGTGCTATACAATGTGAGTAGTAACACAGAAAAGGCAGAAACATTCAATAAGCAAGTCTTTTTATAGATGAGAAAAAGCCACATGATATAGTCTCTTTAGAGGATGATGAAACACTTTCCAGTCCAAAAGCAATTCAGTTAAAACACAGATACCAGAATTATCAATAATAAATCAACAAGTGACTTGCATGCAAGAAATTTAGTAGGTTTCTAAAAGAGGAGCTCCCTGGGCCATAGGTACTGTCTTTCCAATAGCTCTTAAACTACTTTGAAGCTCAAAATTCATCGAGCAAATGCTAAAGTAAATGGCTGAGATAATAATAGACTTACTGTTCTGTGCAAAATAACAGATTATATGGAACTTCATTAACAAAGAATTAAAGCACAATAATATAATTAATGCAAATCAATATGGGCTTTTGGAAATTTGGTCTTGATACTGTAATGTGATTAGAAGTTTAGTTACTAAAGGTAATTGTGTGAATAAAATGCACTAAAACTCCTGTGAGGCATTTGACTTGGTGACTCGTGACATTTTGGTTATGAAATTAGAACAATACATTATATAGCACCAATTAAATAGATTAAAAACAGGCTAATTGATAGTTCTCCACATGTAATTGTAAATGGCTAATCGTTGTTGACTGGGTACATTTCTAGCTGAGTTCCAGTGGGTTTAGTTCTATTTAACATTTTTATCAATGACCTGGAATAAAATATAAAATCATCTGTAATAAAGTTTTCAGATGACATAAAGACAGATGGAGTAGTCAATAACGAAGAGGAAAGATCATTGATGCAGAGTGATATGAATCCCTTCTGGCCTCAAACTTAATGCAAGAAAATGGTGTGCATTTGAGCACAAGCATGCAGAAAAAGCAGCCAAATTTGGATTATCACAGTGGGGTTAATTAATGACGGGAGCATGGTTTGTGGATCATGTTATATGGAAGGAAAACAGTTCATATGACCCTGTTATAAATGACTAGGTACAACTAGGCATCTTGTTAAGCAGCAGGCAAACTGAACATGCAACATGCAAGTCTTGGTCATCTTTGATAAGGCATCAGGAACCCTTGTTCTGACTGTGACAATATGCGTAACCGTCACTGGTGGAACCCAGTTCTGTCTTCTCATGAACAAAAAGCACCATTTATCCACCTCATATGGTTACATATGTGACTCTGAAATGAACACTCTCCTAAAACACATCACTTGTGTGATTTATCTGAGGTTAAAAAGGATGGACAAGAATCCGGAGAAGCTGATCTTCTCAGTTAACGTGCTTACTAGGTCAACGTATGGGAGTTACTTTGATCTTGGCTCATGCAAGATATCAGGAAAAAGAAGCCTCCTATTAAAATTTCATGTTTTATAATTAATGATCCCTTTCATAAAATTGCCTCTAATATCTTTGAATCTTAGACAGACTGAGTCTACCTGCAGGGAGAATTTTCTTTGCAGAGATGCATGGAAGATCATAAATTGCCCTGTTTTAGTAATTCATTGGGTCTTCGAGGGGCTAAAACTTCCTTTTTCTAAAGAGCAGAATTCAAAAGAAATTTCCTGCTGTAATGAAATTAAATATGGAAACGTTAAAAATCTGCAACACAGTCAAGTATTTTATATACAATGTCTCCCAATGAAACTTTGGATCTAAGGAAATTTGTTGTAAGATTTATTGTTTAGGATGCCAAAAAAACCAAAAAAAGTATACAGCTTTCAGTGTATCATAATGTTCTGGTTAAGTTCAAACCTGAGATATCAGCTGACTACCCAAAATTTATCCTGACAGCGGTTATGAGAAGAAATTAATTTAACACTTGCAGTATATACACACACCGAAACAGAAGGGAGTGCCCTTACAAAGAGAAATCTAAGCTGCAAAGCAGCTCACAATGAGCAGCTAGGAAACCCCCTCACTGAAACTGTATCTGTAAGAAAGGTGCTGTGAAACTCAGAGTACCCAGTGATGAACAGGCAGGAAGGTGGTGCAGGGTGCGGCCACCACAAGCAGACACCTGAGCAGTGCCTAGACATTAGGAGCCCAGCAGAGCCATCTGAATGTCCAAGCCCAAGTTCCCTAAGCTGCCAGTGAAGCAGGGGCTTGGATACAATGCATCGGATAAGCATTCAGGATCTTTTACCACAGGCTTTCCGAGACAACTGCCTTTCTCCCTTTACCTGTAAAATATATAATAACTGATGAATCCCTCTATAAAATAGTAGCCTTCAGAGAAACACCTGCTTTACATATATTAGGCACCTAGGTTTCCCAACCAATTATAACGTGGCTTAAGCAATTGTGCTAATGACTTTGATTTGCTAAACATAAAATTTAGATGGAAATCAGATCTCGATCCCAGGCTGCCTGGATCCCCCATTCATTCACAAGTCTGAAATTACTTTCTGCTAATACACTCTGTTACTGGCTCTCATATTTATAAAAGCTCTTCAGAAATCTCAGAAATCTCTAGTTTGGGGCAGATCTAGAGTGAAGTATTTATGACAAGTTACAGTCAAAAATTTTCTCTTTCGCTGTTTTTTTTAAATGAGATTAAATGATTTTTAACTCTAAGCCCATTGCAGCTTCAGATAAAGTAAGGTTCCCCTTTTCCACTATTGACTCACTGGCCAAATTACACTAGTACTGGTTTTCATTTCCAGTTATTTAGAAGCTAGAGATCAAAATTCTTTCTTTTTTCTTTCTTTCTTTCTTTTCTTTCCAGATGTGTACAGTCTAACTACTGGTGCTATCAGATTCAAGGAGACCTTCCACTGTTACCTCTCAAAGGCAGCCAGAATTATTCTTCCAGTTATTTTTTCATACTCTCGCAGAGCAAAGCCCTCTTAGAACTTTTTCTTATGCTTCTAAACGTACAAAGACTTGTGAAGAATTTATTCAGCTCAGATAAGGCCGGGTGCATCCTAAAAATTACTGTTGTTATTTATACACTCTTTTGCATTGTGTAATTGAATTTGGTGGTTGTGAAAGCCTTGGAGATTGAAATTGTTTGCTTATGTATTCCCAAAACGAGGGTTGGAAGTGCAGGTTTGCCCAGCTAGCCTGACTGGTGGGCTTCAGGTGAGGCCTGCTGCAGGATTCAAAAGACACTACGGTCTTCAGATCCAGAAAATTCCTGAGTTTTGTGAGATTAGGTGCAGAAAACACAGCCAGAAGCTCATATTAATTCTTTCCAGTGTTAAGTGTCTAACTTAGAGACATAGCCCCTCTCGTTAGTCCACACAGTTGCGGGGGGGGGAAGATAGGCAACTGCAGGAGGTCATGGACAGAATCACCCTTTGTGTCTCTGTTGACCATGTGGGGCATCTGGACATCTCACTTACACACCTAACATCATATCTTCTACCTTCTGTGTTAAAGTGCACCAGAACCCCCTTCTGGGTTGTTGTGAGGAACAACCTTTGGTTGTTAACCAGGTCTCAGCTACTGCTGAGGTAGGCAGAAGGCACTATAGCCCACTATTAGTCCCCTGGGCCATCTGGTCCCCAAGAGTTAGTTTAAGCTCCACACTGACCTTTTCATTCAGACTACAAGTTTCTCAGAGGTGTATCAAAGCTGGTAGCTGAAGTGGCAAACTAATCACTTGCATGTAGTGCATACTGCTGCAGGCACTGGGGTGATAAATTGTCCAATTTTACTAAGCAAGGTTGCTCGGATAAAAGAGACTCACAATAAGGGTATATACAGCTGTCTTTGTTATGGACTAAACAATAACAGGCATGGTTCTCATGCTTTTATTATTTTATTTTTAATTGTCAGAGTCTTTCTCGAAAAGGGAAAACACCTTCAGTGAAAAGATTTTAAAAGCTGCAATTTGCATAAATATTTTAGATGATTTTTGAAGTAACAGCTGTCATGAAAGCCCGTATTTTCATTTGTTTACAAAAATAGGAAATCATTACCATTTTGATGTCCCCTGAGAATTGAAAAATACATATATAAACACAGAGCAGATTAACACAGAGAACGAGTGTGTGTCCTTGTATTCACAATGGCTGAGCTGCCCCCACTGCAGCTGGGAGCCATAAGTTTGTACTTCCACATTGGCCCCCATGATAATCTCACTTTCATATTTAAATTATTTAATATTTTCTTTTTCTCTCAAAGCAATAGTTGGAGCTGTATATTCCTTTCTAACCTATGACTATGTCCTCTCCCATTCAGGTGTTCAGAATATTTGCAGATAGTCTAATATTTTTTCTGGTTTTGTAAATTTATTTATTCCACATGTCAAAATGGTTTCCACACATGCAAAACATACATAATGTATAGTTGAGCTTAGTTGTAATAAGACAACAAAATTATTTGTGCTGAAGCCTCAGATATGTATTACTGAGCATTACAAGACACGCTGGAATATGCAGTATCAAACTTACGTGAGCATCCTCTCATAAAAGTTGCAGACAAAGTAGACAGGCTTCATTTCAGGTTTCTCTGAGATCTAGCTTTTTATTCAAAACAGTACATGACACAGTGAAATTTATTTTACCTCTTTTACAGCCATGTAAAAATTAGATATGTAGTCTAACTAGACATTTTGTCTTCTTTTAAATTCATTGTGGATAAAGAGTTACCCATTGAGGACTATTTCTACCATCATTCCCCACTTACCAACTACCATCAAACTAATTCATTTCCACAGAAGACGGTATCAGAAAGATGGTACAAGGCCAATACAATCCTTCGTACGTTTTGGTTCCAGAAAATCCCTTATGCTTCACTGAAACAAAACATTATGCAGATATAATCTTAGCCCCACACTCATTCCATTTGAGCTCCAGGGAAAAGTTTGCATCACCAGTAAAGTTTTTAGGTCTGTCTCAGCTGCTGATGCTATTGCCACATTGATGGGACCCTGGCAGCTAGCTTTGTTATGATGGCGCTGCAACCAAATGTATACATGCCAGCCTTGTGCCTATACTCGTATCAATACCTGAGCTGGTGCGATTACAGTGACGACTGCAGCAGCACAGAGCTCAGGACAACCTAAACGCTAGGAATTTTCCCAAGGTTGATTTGGCCTCCCTTCTGCCATAACTACACGACTCCTGGCACAAGACCCAACTGTCCCAAAGCCAACTCAGGGAGCTCCTACAGTAACTTCAGTCATAATTTTTGTTGTGGTATAGACATGCCTTAGGTGTCATTTAAAGGGTCATAGATGGCAAATATCCCTCATGGTAACAAGGATTTGACTCGTATTTTCTGAATCTGTAGGAGTCACCACCATGCCACGTGTTCAGTGAGGACCAGACCTGGAAAAGGTTTGCAATGTCATGATGCTCAGTGATGCCATGCTTACTTTTCATATACCAACTCCCTGCATAATACTCAGAAAACCAAGTTATGCTCTGAAGTTTTTTCACAATGGGGTGGGAAATGCTCAGTCTTTAAGATTAGGACTCACAACAGCAGCATATTGGTAAATTAAATGGATAAAAGGGGGAAGAGTTCAATGCTTAAAATAGCCAAGGGGAAGCACAAAAGGGAAAGAAATATTTGAAATCCTGTCCTTTCCTGGAGTTAGGCACCTATACCAAGAAGTGATTGAGGGCACCTGGGACCACTGTCTCACTCCTTACTCTGCATTGCATAAATCCCTTAGGAGAACAATAGCTAGCTGGCTTTTTTCTCCTAAGAGCAAAGTGGAGGAAGCTTCGACCTATGATGGTTGGAGCACTCACCCCAGAGAGGTTCTGTGACCTCTTCAGCTCCTGACCAGCTCTCAGCTCCTACAGAAGGTGTTACTCAGTGTAGCCAAGTGTGCAAGATTCAGAAACATTTAAAATGGATGTCAGTCTGAGCTCAGATGTAAGGCAGTATAAATCTGTTATCAGTAATAACAACATCAAAGTAAAATGGGGGAAAGGATTAGGTTTCTCTAGGCTACCATGCCTGCAGCTGTTTATACAATGACTCTTGATGTATAACACATAAACAGTCACTGGGATACAGAGGTCCATCTTGTTTGCTCTCTTTCTAAAGTTGATACCTCACCAAAAGAGAAAAAAAGAGAAGAAGCCTGCCTGGTCTCAAGAGGAAAGAAAAAGCTGCAGAAACAATGGACAGGATCTGGACCAGCTAACCGCTTTCTAAATATTTTGTAACTACTAGTTAGTGAAGTGCATGTGCTGCAGTTCCTCATATAGTCACTGGAGAGAGATAGTTCTCTTTGAAAATACTCAAGAGTGTGAACCACCTGGACTGGTTTTACTCTGCTCCAAATAAAGGAATAATGGAACAATTGCAATTTCCTATAAGTTTTTTTATGGCGTTTGTACCAGATTACATCCCTAGGATCCCACATGCACACTGTTCTTGCTATTTACATCTTGAGCTTTTAATAACAAGAGGTTTCCCACTCAAAATAAGTAAGATACACCTTGTAGCTGAGACACAGAATTGAAGTTTAAATAGCTCCCTCTGTTGCTTAGACTGGTTCTTCAGCAGCATGAGAACATGACATGGAAACATCAAGCAAGAAGCCAAGATCAGTAAATGTTTAAAACAGAAAGTTTTAAACAGTCTTAAACAGGAGCATATAGAACAACTAAAAATATTCATTGAACTACTGATATAGTCCAGGCACGAGGCTTTTAGCTGCAATCTTCACCTTTATGGTTCTATTAAAAGTTGCACATTGACTCCACTGAAGTTGTTGGGTTTGGGGGCAATGTCCAGAGTAGGTAGGAAGAGGGAACTGATATGGCAAAGATAACAGAGGGTTGAGAGGTAAAATAAATTAAGTTGGAGAAACACATTGAGGCAATTTGAGAAGGTAAATGGGGATATAAAAATGCTAGTGTGTCAAGGAAGAGAACAGCTATCCTGCAGGGAAGGAGAACAGTGCATGGAGAAAAGAGAGGAAAAGAGGAAGGATGGAAGGGTGAGCTGAAGGCCTGTGGCCAAGGTGAACGAGGTATTTGTGTATGATAACGAAGTGTGACCTACAGGATGGGGTGGTAGTTTGGTATGCTCTGCCTAGGAATGTATACAACTTCACAGAATTTTTTGTCATATGTCTCCAGACCAGTCTGGCTTAATGTCTCAGACTGAAGGGACTGGGGTTTGGCCCTCAGTTTCTTTTGGCATCTGAATCCTCTTCACAACAACACAGAATTGAGGCTGAAGTCTCTTGCTTTAAACACTGAAATCTCATAAAACAAAAAAATATGTTTTGATATTGAAATCACCTTCCAGACACAGTTTCCTGTGAAGGAAAACTTTTCTGTGAGAAGGGTTCCAGATAACACGGTTGTCATCAACTAATGCTGATGATTAGTGCTTCTCTGGAATGTACTTTCTTTTTAATTAAAAACAAAAATGAAAAATATTTCTTTGTTTCAAACCTGCATAGTTTTCAGTTCAGAATTTTCAGTTTTTCTTAGGAAACTGGTATAAAATATAATGAGAAGAATGCTCTTTCACTCCTATGTTAGTCTGCAGGATAATTTAAGCATAAAAAATGTGGCAATACTGCCAAGCCTTTTCAAGTGTTTTAAATAAGCCTAATTCATATGTGTTATAAAAAGCATATGATCTCTACACATAAATAAAGTTTGGATGGGTACATAATTCACAGACAGGAGGCCTGAAGAAAGCATGTCTAAAGTTGGTCAATAGTCTCTCAATCTATATAGACTTCATAGTATTGGTGCGTGTCACCTATAGTTTCTGTTAGAGAAATAAAAAATTTTCTACATCGCTGATAATGTGAAAGGAAACAAATAACTGGATATTACAGTCCGTCTATATTTACAACTAACCTTCCTATAAATACAAGCAATTTTACTGAGATTCTTTGCTGTAAACAATAATGTAAGTGTGGCCTTGGTGCTTTAAAATATAGACTGAATCTGCTATATGCACTATTTTATGGAAAATTTATTTCAATAGATTGGGACAAACTCTGGTCACATTTACACAGAGTATGTTTGGGAAAGGGGCATACTAACAGAAAACAAAATTTTACTTCATTTTTCAAAAAGAAATACTTCGGACTAGCAGTTGAAAATGATAGAAAGAAAGAAAACACTATTTGATGTAACCTGGAGTATAAAATGTTACATTCAATTAGAAAATATTAGGAAATTAACACACAGAGGTGTGCTGATTTAATATATATTAGAATACTGGGCAAGTTACAATTTCTTGTGTGCTGACATGTTTTGTTATGATAAAGGGTTGGCAGGGTTGATAGGAAAAACTTCTTTGCACATTGTATACAAACTGCACAACCTTTGCTGTATCAACTTTATGCTCCAATAAACAAGACAATAATGACAAATTATCAAAGCAGTCCTCAGATGTGACCCTCAATTGGAAGAGCAGCAATTTAATGAAGACAAAAGCTAGGTGAAAGCTGCTAATATCATTTACTGATAAACAGATTTTCTCAAGAGGCTCCTAGCTCAATCCCCTGAGGCCCCATAAACCTGCATAATTCCATTTAAAATATTGTGCAATTCACTAAATTAGTCTTTGAACATCCTTACTATCCAATTACGAAGCCCCAGCATGGACAGAATAATGAAATTTTTCAAACTGTGGAATGCATGTGGTCTTAACAAACTTATGACAAACACTGAAATTAGCTTTCAGTTTTGAAGCCAATGTAGACTATTGCTAATGCTTCAAGTCAGAGATAAAACAATAAAACACTATTGCAGTGGTTAAGCAGGATGTGAAAAAATAAATCTGACTTATACAGAATTCTCAACACAGCCTACCTTCAGGAAAAAAAAATCATAAGAACTTGAATGATGCTTTTGCATTTGCAAGCTATTTGGCCTGCTTAAGTTCTAGTAAAAGCTTTACTGAATAAAGGGTACAAAATACCTCCTGGACAGTTTTATCTTCCAGGCAGGCAGAAAAAGGCGAGAGTTTCAGAAGTGAAATTTATTTCTGTTCAAGCATTGCAAGCCGTATTATTAAAGTCATTCGTCATGGTTTGAATATTTCTGCCTGATTCACCATTAAATTGGCCTTCTAATTACCAACTTTGTCATGAAAAGCAGTTGGGCTGCTTCATTCACCAGAAAACTTCAATCCCTTAATAACAGCTTGGTTCAAATAGTGGGGGAAACATTGTTATGCTTAAAATTTAAAATGGATAGGAGAGACGTTACCAAAAAAAAAAAAAAATCAAAACTGAAACAGAATCCATTAATGATGATTTCAAATGCTACCCAGAGAATATTTAGAATTTATTTTTAATGAAAGATTTATTAATTTGGATTATAAATATTTTACCCTTTAAAAATGCAAATTCATTTATTTTGAATGGATATACAAATCTGAAATGCATCCATGTAACTTAGGGCAGTGGATATTCACTTAGACAAAAACCTCATGGTCCCAATTCCTAATGTTATAGAGGCTTAGGACAATGTACAGAAGTGTTTGTGCAATTATTTGTCAAATTTGTGCATTCATTTAGAATGATCATGCATGTTGTTGTTGTAACTGCACTTATAAATGGTTAAGCAGACATCAAACTGCCTTCACATGTCAGATATTCTCATGAAACTGCGATAGTGACATTGTGCATGCAGTTGTGAATGACTTACTTTGATAGCTGTGGCATGCCAGGCGCTTCCCCTTGCCCTTCTGTACAGTGAGCTCTCAGCCTCGCTGGAGTTCGGTTTATATGCCAGACCATATTTAAAGGTGTTTTTAAAGGTGAATGTGGGTTTTATTATATAGATTTCACTATACAATAAAAATTTTGTCTTTCCTCTGTGACAAGCATTTTAATCACATGAATCAGGACAGTTATAATACATAGCCTATATAATCACATGCCGTCTACATCTATATTTATCCATCTATACTTTTTTTTTAAGATTTCAGTTATTACTAATCTATCTCAAAAATTTAGGAAACTGAGGATTAGTACCTTTTTCTGCAAAACAGATACTGATCCTTACTTTATTTTGCAAAGTAAGTCTGGAAATCTTGCTAGTGTAGGCTTTTAATCAAGACTTGGTATCATTCTTCTCCTTAGGCCCTTCTTGCCCTAGCATAAAAAGAAAGATTTGCCATACCAGGTTACGGCAGTAATTCCATTAGTTCCAATAGCTCCCTTTCAATATTTGACAAAAGATCAGGTGAAAAACCTTCCCAGTGTACCCAAACAAAAGAGGTAAAACTTTGTTTGCTATATCTAAACCCACACTAGGATATCAAGTTGACCCTGTCTTCTAAGGGAAAGATGACCTTCGCTTAAAACAAACATGCTTTAGCAGGAGTTAAGATGACTTGGGTCCTTAAAAGTCAGACCCACATATTAGGTTGCTCAGATTTTTACCACTGTATCCTTTCTAGACAAGTGAGGAAGGTCTGCCAAGCAAGTCCAAAAAAACATGGGTATGGCCATCAGAAAAGGTGATAGGATGAGGAACCAAAAGGCAAACTAAAATGTAAGAATTTTCTCTTTATCACCCAGGACTGTTATTGATAACATCATGATGTGTCTGAGACAGTCGAGCAACAGGAACCAGCAGAAGACAGGGAGGAACAGGTACTGAATAGGAAAATATGAAGATGAAGAAAGCAATGCAATGAATGACCCTCTGTTATTTCTTTCTGTATTTTCTTTAACAAGCGTGTTTGGGGCCAATGTGCTTATGAAGCACGATGCATTCCCTTTTCTGAAACAACAGTCGTAAGTGAAATTAATGCAGGAGGAAAACACACTTACAAAACTGTTCAGAACCTCAGTCAAAAAAAGTTAAAGTTCTTCATGTTTCAGAACTTTATGACATGAGAAAGCCTGAGAGTACAGCTCCCAGGTCAGGATGCATAATAATCCACTGGCTAGTGCCCTGGTGGGCTACAAGAAACCTTAGGTCCTTCTGCAGACTGTCTCAAAAGCCTGTGGGATGAAACATTTTGCTTTGACTACAGATGTACAGCATCCTGAATCTGGGTATCTCCTCAGCTACAGACTGTGAATCCATAGCTACTAATGACAAAAATGTCATCGATACCAACGGTTTCTGCAAAATCCTTCTGTTTCAGTAAGAAGATATATTTAACTGCAGGGTACTTTCACAGAGGATGTTCTCATTGACTGTTGTACATGACCCGGGGGATTATGTGCAGGAAATTGGTGCAGATTACAAGAAATTACAAATAAGTGAATGAGAAATTTGGAGTGCTAGCATGAGAAAGAATGGATATAGGGATGTGGTAGCAGCAAGCCTTCAGAAAATGACAGTGAGATACACACAGAAAAGGAAAGATAAATAGACAAGGACCCTACATGTCTGAGAACAGACAACGGATTCAATCTGTTGGATTTCTGTCTGTCCTTGTCCAGTATAATCCTCCTTCACAGTCCTTTTCCTCTGTCCCACTGCATGTCTCCATGAAATGCAACAGGAGTTGTAATTTGGTAGCTCTGCTAAGTTGGGTTTCTGCTCTTCAGAGTGAAGTGGTAGCTCAAGCCAATTGCTTCTGGGTTGCCTCTGTGACTCTGTTTGAATGTAAATCATTTGCCAGCTTGTGTCTGAGCATCCTTGCTAGGGAGGGCAGCTGGTCTGCTCTAGACTAGGGTCAGCACAGGAATCAACATGGGGGGGGACAATTGGGTAGTTTGGGCTACAGCACAACTCTTAGACCTCAGCTGATACAATAGCATAGGCAGAGCCAAAGAAAACAGTATATCTGTCAGCAAAGCATAAAAGGAGAATGTAGCTGTGAAACATAGCTTCCTGCAGGCAGGTTCCTAGCATATCTGACCATGTGGCCAGAGAACACCTCAATTTTGTCACCTGAAATAGAGGCATCTGGAGAAAATCAGGGACTGCATCATCCTGCAGAAAATTGCTTCATACCTGTTGTTGGGTTTGTCTGGGTTTGTTTTTTTTTTTTTTATTGTGGCAGAAGTATCATATCAACATCCTGGAGGAGATATGCTTGAGGTCTACACTACCGAGAAAAGGGGTAGATCAAGGGAAGAAAGAAACTTAGAAGAAGAAAGAAAATAGATGCAGAGATCTTTCTGGTAGTGATGCTGTCTTTGTACAATCTCAGCACAACGGTGTCCTGACTATTATCTAGATATCAGCCTAATACAAATGATAAATTAAAATTGTAACTAATAAGAAGACAATGGTGGAAGGAAGACATTCTCAGAAATAAAACATATTACCATGATTGTAAAAGATTAACATTTTTCTTATTAAATGATGAGCTTGCTTTTTAATATCAGCATTATAATAGACTATACTATGAATCTCTTTATCATACCTAAAGCACTGTTAATTCATCTTTCATGAATACATTAGAAGAGACGGTTTTCCCATAGGCAAACACATCATACATATTTGCAAATGTCTTACATAATGATGCAAACACTATGCATAGAGAGTAGCTGTATTATGGTGAAAGGCAGAAACAGCACATGCACAAAAAAGACTTTCATTCAATTTCATTAAATACTTAAACCGACAAAATAAAGTAAGTCCAATTTGTTGTATATAAATCTTGTGGGCAAGGAAAAGGCTGCTGCTTAAATTCATTCTTTAGTTGTAATTCAGCTATTCATAATAAGGAGTTGACGACTGTAGATAGAACACATGATTTGTTAACACATCAATTGCATTTGTTCTTAAAATAAAGTACTGCTCATTTTGCAGTTATATCTACCAGCAAATTCCTAAATATCTTCTTATTTGGGAAACAGTGCATGCACCATACTCTGCTTTAAAAAATCTTATTGATATACTACAGTATGGAAATGAAATTGGAAATCACAGCCACGGACACAAAATAAATAGTAGTCATTTTATTTAGCTTGTTACCATCTAGTCTAGTCCTACAATATTACCTTAACGGCAGACTCTGAATTCATGAAGAGTTACATAAGGGCCCTGTTGTCAAACATAAAAACAACCCATTTAGTGCCTGTTTTGCATCTACATAGGAAGTTTTCTTTCATTATCCACCAGCCCCTAGATCTTATTATGGCCATTGTTTAATTTGTGCTCTGTTTTACAAACGACACTTGTACAGGCCTCGTGGGGCTGCTGATAGAAGTGTGTCTGTCTCCTTCCCTTGTGTCAATTCTTTTGTGAACCTTTATAATTAGCCACTTAAGAAATTGAGGAAAATGAATCTGTGGTTGTGAAGTGCTCACTGGTGCTTAGTTAACCATGTAACAGTCCAAGCCAATACCAAAAAAGTCATGGCACTCAGTTGTCCAAAGACTTAACAAAACCTCATTATGGTAGGTTAATACATAGAAATGGGGTATGTGATCATCAAGAGAACCTAGAAAAGTTAGAACCATTTTCTTCAGTTAAAATACATATAATTCTTCCAAAATGAAGGGCTTCAACTCCAGTGTCTTTCTGGGAGGAAGTTACCAAATTATACAACAGAGTCCCGTATCATGGCTTAAAGCCTATGATGGCAAACTCTCAGTGTTTTATGTATGGGACTTTATATGCAGAATGTCAACTCAGCAGTTGTCTCTTGCAGAGAAAAATGTGCCCCAGCTTTTAGGATGTCACATTTCCCATATTCCTGTAAGATACACCACAGTTAATTTTCTGACATTAGCTTGAATAAGTAATGCTATCTCTAACAAAAATACAGCCTGCACTCATACACACTTTTCCACTACAAAATATTCTCTTATTTACTTTTGCAAAATATTTTAGTCTTTTTTGTCTTTTCAGTTGAAAAACAATATCTTGTTTCAGTTTTTAGTAATCAAAACCTGACATTTTATTTTCTGTGTTTGGCTTTTTTTGTGTATGTGTAAACATGATTTCTTTAAAAAAATAAGTGGAATTTTTTTGGTCAAAAATTGTTTTCTACTGGAATTTTTAAAATTGGATTATTGTCTACTGGTTCTATTGTCAATATAGTAAAATGATTTCAGGGTGTTAATTTCATATGCATAAATATACATATATATACACACACACACACTCATGTGTTAATACATATCTGTAGATGTCCACCCAGAGTTCACCAAGCTTACAGCTATTAATGTACCTAAAGGTGTGAAAACTTATTTACAGGAAGTGCATTTTACTTACTGCAGAAGCAAGCTTTGAACCAGGAGTAGGAATCAGAATCTCCCTCATTCTCAGGTGAGTGATTTAACTACTGAGCCCAATTAGTCATGACATCTTCTTCCTATGTAGTGGGAGGACACCAGTAAGGGAAGCGGAGCGAGCCCTCCCCCCTTACCCTGAACAGATGGTTGCTCATTGATTAGGGCATCCCTTGAGAGGTGGAAACGGTGGGTTTGAACCTCTGCCAAATCCATGTCTTCTTTAAAGTAGGTCCTTCTAGCCACTGAAAAGGAAAGCTGCACTGTGAAGACATTTTGCAAGACAGACTGCTCTTTGAAAGGGATCTGTCGCAGTTATCTGAATCTGGAAAGAAGATTTCAGGTTGTGAATTCAGGCTGATGTTGGCTTTTCATTGAGCAGGGGCCCTGAGCTGCTGGGATATAAAACACATTCCTCTTCTATGTGTTAGTAATAAGATTGTGTTTGTGTTCACTGGGTAGGTAGAAGGAAAAGAAGGGACACTTTTCCCACCCAGTGGTTAGTGATGCCAAGTAGTTCTGCAAGAAGATGGAGCACACTTCCCACTGTCCAGGCTAATTCTAACCTTCGCGACCGCACAGCTCAGTGGCTGCGGTATGCTGTTACAATAGACGCTTGATGCCTGAACACATGCAGCAGCAAACGAGACTGGGGCTGTGCACGTCATAAAAAAGCTGGCACATAACAAGGTATGCAGTATTTCAGCACTCTTCCAGCCTCTCAATGACTCACACTGCCGTAGCATCACCACCTGTCACGAGAGTCTTCCTTGGTCAGCATCAGCTGGGCAGCCCTTACAGGAAAAATGCTGGAAAATGCTTAAAACAGATGCAGTGCAGTATATACCTTTCCTAATGTGAAAGGAATGTTGGTGGACAGAGATGAGACTGTGGACACGGTGGGGATGGCTGCGGCAGAATAGACACCTAGACAGGTTTTGTCACTGGTTATAGTAGTGAACATGATGGAAACATCTTCACATGCTGAAGGTGTGAAACCAAGTAGCCAAGGTGAGCAAAATACTACTCATGACTGTAGAGAACAGCTTGACATGGACATTTGAGGACGGGTGTAGGAGTGTACAATCTGAAGTGAGAGGGAGATGAAAAATAAGACCCACCTGCCCCATCAGTAGTGGTACACATACCAGTGAGCTATGCAGGGGACAGCAGGTCCCTGTCTTAACAAAAATCCTGCCTTACAATCCCCTTCTGGAATGCAGTTTTTATTTTAAGTGCTTCCCACTTCCTTTATCTTCTGAGTCATAAACTCCTCTGAGGCTAATGAGGGAGATGGCAGTATTATTTTCTCTGAATGCGGTATGTACCTACATTTTCTAGCTTGATTTTATTCCACCTGACTACAGAGAATTAAATCAAAGAGGCTGCTAGGGAAAAACCAAGCTAGAAACAAAACAACGACAGAGATGAGCTATCTCCAGAGAAATGCCAAGCGACAGGGAAAAAGGCAGGGAGCTATTAATTGCGAGACAGGCACCTGCTTATTACCAGTCAGGCTAACAGGTGTATTTTCCCTGACCAAAGCCTAAGAGAAAAAGAAAATTATTTTGTTTAGAAAATAAATAAATCCCTGGCTAAAGAAGGGTGGTGTGGGGAGTATTTAGTCATAAGAAAATGCTGCAAGGTGGCAGTGAAAGTAGGGGAAGCAGCAACTGCCTGTATCTCCCAGGCTAGGAAATGGGTGTCCACTCCAAAAAAAAAAGTTAACAAAACTCACAGGAATAAGCAAGATTCAGAAATAGGTCTTCTGCTGTTTTATCTGCCTTCTCAGAATGCTGTGTATGAATAAATAATGCTCTGTTTTGAAGAAGCGGCCTTGCAGGCGCCAAATACGTCTGGATTTGCTGCTTTTTCACAGGTGAAAAATGGAGGGCTGTAGCCCCGTGATCTAGACTAGGGACTGTGCAAGTACATCTAAAGAGGGGCTGTGAAACCTCTCACTGGCAGAATGCATTTGAGAGAGATGAAATGGACCTAAAATATAGCTCACTATAATAGTGATAGCCATAGTTTGGACTGCCAGAAGTTGTACTCTTTTGCTTCTCTCAGGTTCTGTTGTGGACCCCAGAGAAACAGATGCCATATATGCTGGGTGCAGTGGGATCTTCTATGCTTTTGTAACTGTGTAAATTGCCAGGAGGCATAAGAGTATCACAAAAACAGAGAAGCAGCAAAAATAATGGCTCAGTATCCCACCTCCTTTGGAAATAACTGAAGAACTCATCCTGGAGACTTGCAATGATTTGGGGCCCTGGAAGATGAAAGATATTTCAATGAGAGTTCATTAGGGCTGTGAATGTTCATTGACATGATAAGCACTTTCACTTCTAAATAACTATTGAAATCCACTGCAAATCAGGAATAACCAAAAGTGACTGCTGACTTAGTGCCATCTGTAGCCTAGAAGATACATATACATCGTAGGGGCCATTTCTACACTTATGTATTGGAAGCCTTAGCAATGAAACGATGATTAAAGGAAGAGAATAGTAACGTGATTCTTAAAGACATTCTCACTACAGAAAAAGCAAGGTGTTTTAGAAGGATGACATGCTGAAGCTTTCTCTGCTACAAACTCCATCACATTTATTCTGTGACTAGAGATTATTTATACCACTTTGATTTCAACCTGGCAGGTCACATACATAAATACTGAATTCCCTTCTAAAATATATATATACACACACACACATGCACACATACAAAATGACTACACACACAAACACATACACACACACACAGACCATCACTGTATAGTTTTCCTTTCCCTGTTTAATTGTTGCATTATTGAGCCATATTGACTTATATCTCTTCTAAGCGTGCATCATGCAAGTAACTTACAATTTACTCTGTGTTATTAATTCCCCCTGGCAAGTTGAAATTTTAAATAAAATGGCCTAGAATATATGATCATGATGAATTGAAACAAATTAGATGTATTACTCTATGTAGGAGGCAGTATTGACCTATTCTAAAATGCATTATTGGACCAATTTTAAAACAGAAGAATCACAGCAATTGATTAGCAGCTGTTGGAACGCATCTTACATCAATACGTAAGTGTATTTTCGACAGTTTTCAGTATGCTGTTACAAGAACTCATCTGCAGCCTAAATTTTGCTCCCCGCTCCTCCATATAGCTTTAATATATTTATCTGCTAATACTGAGGTGCGAAAGGGCAAATTCTCTGGACTCGATCCTACTGTCAGTGCTGCCGGTGTATATCACTTAGAAAGAAATGGAACTATTCAGGATACACACTGGCTGATCAAGAGACGACGATCGTCCTTTGTGCTTCCTTTCAGAAGGAACTCTGTTGTATTGGATAAGATTCCCTTGCAGTGATATATTTTAGAAATAACTCCAAAAAGTCAAGCAAAAAGCAGGAGGAAAGTTGAGCTTTTTCTCACTGCTCAGCTACATCTGCTCTGCAATCTATACTATATGTGGGACTACTCACGTTAACAAGAAACTCTTTGAAAATCTTCAGGCCACAAAGCTACTCCAAAAGGAACAAATAATTAAAACCAGTATTTGAGAGAGATTTTGTTTTCCCAGTATCAGGAATAAAAGCATTTAGAATATTCTTCAGTAAAACGCAACTCAACAACAACAACGGCAAACACTGTTCATTAATCTCTTTATGCAGTTGAATTAATGGCCCTTTATATGTACCTATAGTCTCTAATAAACACACAATAATTTCTATCAGTTTCTAATTTCTATCAGTTAAAGAGCACAGGTTTCTTTGCTTGTAAGGGTAAAATAGAAGTAAATTCTTTGGTTAAAGATTAAAAGGCATCTGTGCTAGAGCAGCATGAATAAAGGCGTAACATTTAAATACACCAGATTCAATTTTATTTCACAGCTTTTTACATACAAATAAAATCTGTGTGTGTGTGTACATACTCATTTTAAGTATGCAATAAAAAGCATTTTTCACCTAGAATGAATTGTATTTGTCATTTGGTACAAAGCCCCTTTTCAGAGAAATTGTTGATTTTTCGCAGAGGCTCCTATACTTCTCATTCCTTTTGTATTATTTCAATCAGCAATGGATATACATCTTTGTTAGCCTAATTTGGGGGCCTACAGAGCAGGAAGAAGGAAAGCACAAAGGAACACACTTGACATATTGGTCTGTTTGCTACCTCTTTTAAGCTCAATGCATGCTAATGAAAGTGATCCAAACTATTCTTCTCCACTCCTCACTTAACAAGCATAATAATAAATGAATATTTAAACTAGCTGCAAATATATTAAGTGGAAACAAATAGGTTTCATTTGTAACAAGTGCACACAGGTTAATTAACAAGAAGGAGCTTTTGTGTTGAAACAAGGCTCCCTGATGCTGTACATGCAGGTGCCGTTAAGGGCCAATTGAGCTCTATAGGATAATTATGAAGTACCATTGTGCTCTACCGTTTGTTAACAAAGTGCTGCCTGCAATTTGCCTAAACCTATAAACCATCATCTGTGATCCTCAGCAGCAATTAAGTGACAAACATCTTCTCATCGGAGACTTGGGAAAACAAAAGAGACATGATAGCATTTAAGGAGCCAGATGGATATTTCAGAATGTCAACCCTGACAGCCTCCCCTTTCAACAACAAAATGTAAAACAGGAGCCTGCTTGGTACCATGCTGAGGGGGAGAGGGGAGAAGTCACATCCAAATTATTAAGAGGAGGGCAGTGTTAATAATCATAAGAATGCTCATTTGACCAGCTTGTAGTGGGAAAGCCTTGGACTAGCAAACAAGAGAAAGACAAAACCCCCCACCACCCCAGCCGTAGCTGCAGCTCTGTTGAGCCTGGGTTGTTGTTTTTCTTCCCTTTTAATTCTTCCTTTTAATGTCTTATCTTCACAGAAGATGAGTTTCTTCCTGTGAATAAAAGTGTAAGAATTCTTTTTTCTAAGAAGAGGACAAACCAACAGACAGAATTTTCTCCAGGGCATAAGTTACTAATTAGTTCTGCAAAAATAGCCTATATTAGGAAAAATGATAGATCAGCACAAAGAGGCATTTTAAAGCAAGAGATCTACTCCTACTGTAAAATAATTGATCTAGAAGTTTGGAGGATGTAATCTTTAAAACGCTTCTGTAAGCTCAGCAATAATTCCAGAAGCTATAAACTTTATAAAGGCTTAGTTGAATTAGTTCAATTAATTGCATGGTTGGGAGACCCTCCAAAACTTGTGGAAGCTCTTGTTTTCATAGATAAGGATCTTCTGGGCATTTTGTTGCCTACATTAAATGATGTTGTCTAGCTGATCTGTGTAATTGGTAGAGCTAAAAGGCTATTCAGTAACATGAAAAAAAAAATTATAAATGTATGAGTTTCACTAGCTAGGCTACATTTTTTTTTCCCTATTGCCAAAACAACAGCATTTACAAATGTTTCCAGTAACCATTTTGAAGCTACAGCTGAGTGTGTTTTAATATACCATCAGGTCAACAGCTCTCTTGAAAGAAAAAATCAACCCAGGGCCAAACAGTCAGACAGACCTAATTAAGTACTTCAGGAGTAGGAGAAGCACTCAGATAACTACAGCTGACTTGACCCTTTTCTTTGTACTTCACTGGGTTCCTGTATACCTTTGCCACTTTCCTCTGGATTTATGTTTTTATGAATTATTTAAAAACGGCAACTTCAGATCTACAATTAGTTTTCAAGGAAACAGACATGAGAAAATAATCACAACTTAAACAGCTTAAAAACGGCTCTGATCTTGACAGAATGCAAAATGCCAGGTTTCCAGGCCCGCAAAATTCATCACTTGGCACAAGTATCATTAATCCCTGCGTGCTTTCTGGCCTTTCCTTACGGTGCTCTGTCAAATGCCATGGATCACCTGGAAATCTAAAAATCATGACAGAGCATTTTTTTTCTTTAATGTGAAAAAAAAAGTGAATTGTTTCAGTTTCAAGAAAAAAAAGATGAGGTAAAACAAAGATTATCAATGTAGGCATGCTTTACCTTTGTATAGCATTGCACCGTGTTAGCTCACTTATGAAGGAAAACTGACAATAAAGTATTTTGTCATGCTGGGGATTTTCTATTTGTTTTTCTACTGTGTACTTTTTTAACTGTAACAAATACAAGACTGACTAAATCTAGAGTACTGAGTTCTTTTGCTACCTCCAGTGGCATCCCCAGTGACCCAAGATTCATGAGTTGATTCCTCCTTTCCCTCCTGAAAATTTTCTCCTTTACCTTAAGAGAAGTCCTGCATGATGCTCAAAGATGCATCCTGTTAGCTTTTCTTTAGGCCGATTGATGAAGGCCTGCTCCCAGCATCATGAACGTCACTGGATAGCCTTCTCCCAGTTCCAGTAACTGTGCACCACCTTCTAACTCACTTGGCACAGTAAGTTTCATTTAGAGACGCTTTGACTTCAAAGTATATATAGAGAAAAAAAGCCAGCCCCACATACCGGGAGAGATGTACCAATGGAAATGAAAGCGGCAGTCACAGGCACCACCCTGAGAGGTACGCAATGTCTGAGATTGTGCAATCTGGGGACAGCAGAAACAAAATTCTTGAAAAAATTCATTTAATCTATTTCGTTCCTTCCTTTTTGGGAGACCAGGACTTCACTGCTATTTTTAAGATGCAGTTAGGTGTCATTTTGCCATTAAAATATCAGATCAAAGAACGTGAGGTTAAGTGAACACATCTAATCTAATTATTCACCTTGAACTAAATGGCAGCACTTACACACTATGGGGAGCGGAATTGACACTTCGTATCCCTGTGTTTATTTTTTTATTCTTTGCATTTCATTCTGATTATGTGTTCTTAAAAACGGGCACATTATGATTCATGATACTGGTGGGTTTACTGGAGGGATAGACTTCTCAAGCTTTCGTTGGGTCTCAGGTAACTGGAAATAAAGCACTTCAGGGCAAGTCTGCACAGCCTGATCCTGTATTCAAAATCATGACAGAAGTGTATTCACTGGGAAGTTCTGACTTTCATTATGATTCTTCATCTTAAATGACCTTGGAGACTATCTCTTGTTTCAAGCAAATTCTAGGTGGATCTTCAAGTGGCCTGGCTTTGTATTAATGCAAGGCTGAGCTCTAAATAAAATTTAGGATTGCATACACTATGTAACGTACACTATGTTACAATCTCCAGTTACCTCAGCAGACCTCTCTACCTTGGCTAAGGACACACAAAAAATGCATAACACTGGGTTACCATCATTCATATGCAATCATCTTTGTTATCAAATCATTTACAATTTAATATCTTCTCTACTGGATTCAATTTTTTTCCTGAGCAGGGAATATCTTTTTGCGTGCAAATTTCACCTAAATTATGATAAAACCTGGAATTATTTCTTCATTGATGTATTTTCTGGAACAATGGCTGAAAGAGTCATTCATGACTATGTGATTCAGTGAGAACAATTTTAAAAGTCTAATGAAAGTGATAAATGTGTTATTTAAACATCTTTTCAGTATTTAGTTTGCTACTCTACTCAAATAATTCATTAATTGCCAGTTATGCAAATTCCATTCTGTACTTACAGGATTTTTTTCCACTGAAAAGAAATTTAAAAAATACCTACCATTATTGTTTTATTCTCCACTGGCTAGACCTTTTAGAATATTATATCCTGTTAATTTATAAACACATGGATTGTCACAGCCTATTTGAAATAACTTTCAAACACTGTGAAAGAAAAATACTGCTTACAACTAGAGGCTTTTAACCTAATTAGCATAACTAAGCATAAAAAATAAATGATCAGAGACTATAACATGAAAAATAATTGAAAACAATGGCTATGTTTCAGAACTGTACAAATCAGACCAATGGTTTGTCTTACATTATTAAGGTCCGAAGAAGAAGGATAGTAAATAAATGGGAAATAAGTACTGTAAAGTTGTGTTTTGGGAACTTACATTAAGAGTATGCAATCCAAATTACCCAAGTGGATTTAAATATTTGAGTTTTATTTAGATGTCCTGCCTATATTGGCTAGAGGGAGAGTAAATAACAATCCATTCATGCAACCCTTACCCGTAAGAGTAGAGGGCTGAAGGCAGCAGTTCTAGAAAGCGATGTGGAAGTCAATTAGTGGTAACATGCACAGGTACAGTGTTTCCCTAGGGGTTCCTAACTTACCTCAAAAAGCAGCAATGATAGCAGAAAAGGTGATCAAGACCAACAGAGGAACTTTTTTAAACTGACTGTTGATATAAGCATAAGGACAGGTAGAATTTGAGGAGCCTGGCAGTGTGGAAAAAAGGAAATCAAGAGAAAGGAAGATCCATAGGGCTTTCCATTGTAGGTCTGATCTGGCTCCTATTTGAAAGGACGCGTAAAGAATCTCTCCTGTTGTGTATCCACCAGACTGAAATCAGAAGAAGGAGTATTTGTCCCTAAGAAGTTTTCCAAATAATTCAACCTTAGAATTTCTGCTCTGGGAAGGAAATCTTTACCGCAGTCTACTGTGTCTTAGGGTTACTTAGCAGAACACATAATTCAAACCGATGTGATTTTTTAAGGTAATTTGCCTTGGCAAAATAATGCATTTATTTCTAGGAAAAAATACGTTATCTGTTCTTCCCTGCTGTTTCTACCAAACAATACTTATTAGTTGACTTAGAGAATAGCTATGGAAAATGAGGCAGCTAAGATGGAATTCACCCAATTTGGAATTCGAGGATAATTGTATATTTAACATTTGTCCAGGGATTAGAGAAACAGGATCGCCATGTTATGCAGAGTCATAGCAAGTTCTTCCAGTTTAGTCAGCTTGAATATAAGAAACAGATGCTACGCCAATGTTCAGCTGAGTAAGCATGCCCAAAGTTAAGAATTTAATGGAAATGAGCAATATAGCAGTGGAACTACCAAAAAAAAAAATCCCATTCCTTTGCCCCTCCTAAAAAATACAATGCCTTACATTGTACTATCCGCTACCTTGCAGTGATATAAGGCATTTGGCTGGAAGCAGTCACTAAAGGACATTTATGAAAAGGAAAAAGGAAAGAGCATAGCACTTGTGGCTTTTCATGCCTACAAAGCAAGTTTTGCATAAACTGTTGATGAATGGATCGGTCTACAAATACAAGGAGCTGTCATCTATGTGACGACCAGAAGGTGGCATAATCTCTACATTGATTGAGGCCTGTCAGCTCCGCTGCTGAGCACAAAAAGCAGTTTTATTTGCAGGGAAGATGTTATCGGCGTTCTCGGGTTACAGAGGATCAGACCTGCCGTTCATGCCGGTCACAGCTCTGTCTTTTCTGGTGGTTCCTTGTTACATCGCCGTGAAAGTCACTTGTTGGCTTTACGCAGCTTTAGCAATAGCGTATATTTGGGTTGCAGTATTAATGCTTGAACGCATTGTATTTTTTCCTTAGTTTCTAGTACTTAGGTTAGTGATTTTTTTTTTTTTCTCTTGGAGGAAAATAATCAACATTGTCTTTCATTGCCAAAAGAGTCATGCTATCTTTTAGTCATTACAGACCTGGTCCTGGACCTCTGAAGTCAGTGGGAATTTTGCATAACTGTCCTCTAAGTGGTTAGGTGCAGTCTTAGAGCCGCTTGCTATCACTTTATTCCGCTTTGTATACTTCAAATATGGGGATATTTTGTGAGGGAGCTGCCACGCTATCTGTTGTATATAGACTATGTTATCCTGTTAAACTAAGAGGTCTCACTTCAGGGTATCACGGCTGTTACCTTGGTCTCAAGATTTCCCACAAAATTTCAGGACTGATTCATAAAACTTGCCATGAGTTGCGTTCGCCTTTTTCCCGGATCTCTTCCTGCACTGACTGGGATGTAAGAGTGCGTTCGTAGCTCTTTCTTCACTTATCTTTGGAAGTGTTGCATGAAGGGTGCTATTTAAAAATAAATTGAGTTGACTGCTCAATGGCCCAGTCTATTTCCTATAGAAATAGGGATCTTTTAGTTTACTGTTAAATCGCCTTTCAATGAAATATTGGATTACCTTTATGTAAGAGAAGCTTAGTGCTGGGAATGGCTACTTCATTTTGCCTGTAAATTTGATTTCTGTAATTCCACTTCTGTGATTTGATAAGTGTGTATGCTTTACTACAGTACTTCTAAAAGGAATGAGAATGCAAAACGATAATGCAGTTACAGAGAATATCTACAGCAAGGGGAGTTTGGATCATTCCTTTAGATTTTTCTATTATTTTTTTAAAATCCATTGAAAGAGTGAACTCCATTTCTGAGTTTCAGCATTTTCATTTTCAGAAATTGTTATGTCTTCAGCTCAACAAGAGAAGCTTCTGTGCCTTTCATTGGCACTTATGCTTTCTGCCCTGGCCGTTGGCATAGCTCAGGTCTGCCTGAAAGCAGGCAGGGAGTCTCATGCACGTAGGGACAGAGGAAAGGCAGCACAAGGGGTGCAGCAGACAACAGAAGAAGCTCAGGGGCCCAGTGTTGCTCTGCAACCTCCTTGGCTTTAATAAGACCTGCATAGGTGCTGCTGGAAGACTTTCTTACACTGAGCTCAGCACAGAGCCAAGTCTTGGACTGAAATGCCTTCAACTGTAGGAAAAAATGATAATTTACTATCACTGTTGGTAGCAACAGGAGAAAGTTATCGAAGAGGTTTAGAGGAACATCTGCTTTGCTTTTTCTCTAGTCAGCTAGCAGGTAGCAGAGGCCGTGGTCACTGGTATTGTTGTTCATCATCTGTACAGACTAGACACAGACCTGACACTCTGCTATCACAGACACTAACCAAACAGAGAGTACTTGAAAGGGTTTATACTGGAAATTTGAATCACATTTTACCAGTTCTTGAGCTGCCCTGAATCTTCCAGTTTTGTTTAGAAACACAGGATACAAAAGTCTTCTCTTAAAAAAAAAACAGACAAACACAAACCATTTAATAGATGTTTCTAAGAATTTCTAGTATGGCTCTCTTTCCTGTAGTTATTTGTCAAAAGGGGCAGGGGGGGATGCAAATGAATTAGAGTTTTTGTCAGCATTTTTTCATGTTGTTGAACTAAAAACACATGGCTTGATTTAAAATTTAAATGTTGAAATTTTAGTTAACATATCCATCAAAACAGTTGGCAATTACATGTATGCTATATTTTAACCAACTCTGCTAATAGAATGGTATGTTGAAAGATAGGAAAAATTTACTTCTAGTCTTCAGATACCCTCAAATACAAAACTAGGAAGATTAATAAAACTTAACCTTGGAAAGAAAAACAGGTGAAAACACAGATGATTTACTTCGATCTTAAATCAGATTGAAGTACTCAATATGAGCCGGCAGTGTGCCCAGGCAATCAAGAAGGTCAACAGCATCCTGGCTTGTATCAGAAATCGTGTGGCCAGCAGGAGTAGGGAAGTGATCGTGCCCCTGTGCTTGGCACTGGTGAGGCCGCACCTCGAATACTGTGTTCAGTTTTGGGCCCCTCAACTACAAGAAGGACGTCGAGGTGCTGGAGCGTGTCCAGAGAAGGGCAATGAAGCTGGTGAAGGGTCTAGAGCACAAGTCTTCTGAGGAGCGGCTGAGGGAACTGGGGTTGTTTAGCCTGGAGAAAAGGAGGCTGAGGGGAGACCTCATCGCTCTCTACAACTACCTGAAAGGAGGTTGTAGCGAGGTGGCAGGGAAGTGGTGGAGTCCCCATCCCTGGAAGTATTTAAAAGACGTGTAGATGTGGCGCTTAGGGACATGGTTTAGTGGTGGACTTGGCAGTGCTAGGTTAACAGTTGGACTCAATGATCTTAAAGGTCTTTTCCAACCTAAATGATTCTATGATTCTATGATTCTATTCTATGATAATCAGGTAGAGGTATTGACCCAAGGTGTTTAAAAATTGCCTTACAAAATTGTTCAACACACTTATTTTCACAGCTACTGGATCTATTAGAGATCTAAAGAAGAAAATGTTAAATATAACTTGATTGTAAATATGCAAAAATCAGTCTGAAATTTTTGTTTTGAAATCGTAATGCCTGCCATATGAGCCCTTAGAAAAAAAAGCACAAGAGCTTCTACATAATGTAAGAGCCCAAGTGAGTTATGCACCTTCAGACCTCTGTCTCACTCACTCAATTTGACAAAACCTTATATTTATACCTTGTAAAGTTTCTTTTTCTCTCTACAGCCTGTTGAGAGGGACTGTTTAAAAGTATGAGGCACTAAGTCAGATATTCAGAAGTCCTTTATCTTCAGCTCTGCTTGGCTTAATTGGAGTAAAGTACCATTTTTTTCCCTATAATCCCTCAAGCAACTCCATGTGGAAAACATCTCTTGTGCTTTGTGAATAAATCTTGAGGGTTCAAACTGTGAAGTGAAAGCAATTGGACATTTTTTATTTAAAAAAAAAAAAAGAGGGGGAAAAAAACAGATAAGAAACCAGATTAACTAAACGAAGCTGAGGAATGAACTGAACAGAGTCTTTCCTGTCTCTGTCCCTTGGAAAATTCAGGTTTCTTCTCTCCTTTTTGTTTTAATACAAAATTCAAACTGCTGCTGAGAAACCCCCTCATTGAAGTTATTGGACAAAAATTTCTGTGAAATGTGAAAAAGCTGTTTCACTGTGAAAAAGCAGTGAAACAGCTTTTTAAAATGTTTCAATAAATAACTATCAGGACTGATAATGTCTTGCACTAGCATCTCCAAATTCACTACAATCCCTGTTGAAAACACTTAAGTACCAGCTGTGCAGATGCATAACTCCTGACTCACTGACAAACTTCTGACTACGTAGATGCTATTTTGTTTTTATTGCCAGAAAATGAACTAGATTTTTAACCTAATAAGATGTAAAATATTATGAATAAGTCTCTCTCCTCTCATTACCCTACTTCTTATGTCAGACAAATAGTATGAGAGGGATGAAGATCTTGATAACAGATGAAGTTTTGTTTAACGTGATGCTGGATTAAGTATGCCAAGGAAGAATTCATTTAAAAAATTACTATTTTACCTTTTCTTTTTGTCTTCAGTTGTTTGGGCAAGATCCCCATGCATTGCAAAGTTAAATTAATTTAAGCCTCATAGGTCACCAAATCCTCTCTCTGAGACTGCCTCCTCAAAATTGGCTGGCCATTTTTTCAAGCAGTGCTGTTCGTTAGTTTTCTCACTAGAAATTTTATTTTGTATGTATGTATACACTGTGCACTTAGTATAATCTCATAATCTTCAGGTTAATTAACACAATTTAACATAATTAAAAATAAGAACAATCGATACAGAAAACAATTGCTTCTTGCAAATGTATAGTTGCCAAACAATTTGCTCCTAGAAAGCTGGAGTTAATAAATTATCCCAATGATGAAATTATTGAGCTGTGCCGAGCCAATGAAGCAATGATCCTCATGTAACAGATGAAGTCTCGCACCTCTGGACCAGCCAAAAAACAGCTCTCAACAGAGATGTGCTTTTTCTTCCTCTTACTGCCTCCTCTAAATCCAAATCTGAAGATTGTTAGGAGAATCCCTAACCAGTTGCTGCTGCTGGAACAGAGGAGGCAGGTAGTCACTTGAATAACTCAGACCAAAACAACTAGAATTCCCCCACATGTGGTACATGGCTTAGCAAGCGGATCACCACCTGCCACAGAAGCTGGCATTTCTGAGCGGTTTTCAAGGTTGCCCCATATCAAGTGCAGCAGTCAAATCAGGAGGTACCAAAAGCACAGGTCCTCTGGGACCGCTCATCAAGATAGGAAAGTTCTTATTATCTGGCTGCCTGGGGCAACCAAAACCCCACTTAATTACTGCCCTTCAGACAAGGTGGAGACCTGCATTTAAAAACTGTATGTGCACTGTGTGAGCAGCACATAAAGCTGAAATGGAAAACTGGCTTCCTGCCTCAGATTTTCCAAGTACATGTCCTTGAAGAGCAGAAAACTAGTGGGGCAGGCTGCCATCCTGCCTGCTGTTTTCCTAACTTTGTCTGCTCGGTACAGACAGCCAGTCACCATTGAAACTCCATTTCAGAAAGTGGGGATGTGGCGCGCTCCCCAAAATGTGAGCCATTCATATCTTCCTCTCCAATAACAAATCTCTGGCCCATAATGTTTTTGAACAAAGCACAATACTTCTTTTTCTCCTAAGCCGTTATAATTGTATCTCTATGACCTGATCTCTTGGCAAAATATTCCAAGCTGGCACTAGGCAGTCTGTGCTAAGCTTAGGTAAAAGAACTATAATTTGATGCCACAGCACGTTGTCAATCAATCAGGAATGCCAAATTCTTGTCAGTACAACAACAGTATTATTTGCAAGGAGACTTAATTTTGACTTGTACATGTGCCTTATACTCAATAACACCAATGTCTTTTTCAACTAATAAGAAAATGCCAGTTATCATAATGTGCTTTTACACACCGAATGAAAAGCTCTTCTTTTAGCACTGCTGTAACATGTTGACTGTATTACTATAATTTCCCATATTGCTGCTCCTTCATAGATGTATGGATTAGGCAACAAAAAAGAAAACTCATGATGATTCTGAGATCCCTGTCATGGTATTTTCCTTCCCAGCCCCCGGCACCTTCGTTGCAGATTGGAGAAGTTCTGTAGTTATGGGTAGAGCCTGGCAAGTTCATTAAGGTCGAGGGTTAAGAACAGGCTCACACACACTGAGAAAACTCTCATCTGTCAACGCTCTTCCTTATTCTTTTGTCTCTTTATGCAAAGAAACCCATATTTGGATTTGGTGCTTGGTAATCACCTCCATCCCCCCTTGACCCCAAGACTCCTGGTTAAAACAGTATTAGTTTCCAAACGGCTGGCTTTGCTCTGCATTGTACAGGAGTGTCTCCAATTATCTAGTGTAGTCTGACATAAGTGCTCTTCATCCTCAAAGCTGCAGCTATGAGGCTTAACATCTTGCTCTGGGCACATGAGGCTATATGTAATGATGGCAATTGGTAATGTTGAATTTTGAAACTTGACTGACACCACTATGAATCTGGAAAAAAAAAATTAAAGGGAAAAGGGCATCCATTTAGGTACAGTATGGTTACATTGTCCACTTCCTCTTTGTTAATTTAGAGACTGTCTTAAATTATTAAAGTTAATCCTTCTTTTCTCTTATGAAACAATGACTTTTGTGTAATACTGCTGACTTTCACATTAACATTTTTGACAGTTCACAGTTGGTTTTAGGAGGAAAAGCTTTGACTGAGACAAAATACAAGATGATGCTCATCAGACAAAACTGTCTTTGCCGTGGAAGGGAAGCATTCAAACTTATACAACAAACAGACGTATAAAATAATTTCAGGGACAGAAATTACGATGTACAACTTCTTCTGAGAAATTCAGAAAACACCATTATTATGTACGTGATGCAGAACACCACAAAAATACGAGAAGTGATGTTTTGGAAGGGATGTTTTGATGTATCATAAAGTGGGATTCACATTTTTACAATGCTTCCAGCATCCAAGCCTTGCAAAACAGCTTTTCTTGGGCAATAAAAAACAAACATTCCCTCCTCCTAAATAATTAGTGACATCTGAAAGTGAAGATTCTTTGAGAAGAGCATAGGAAGACATTTATTTATCTCCCAACTACATAGTTGGTTTTCTGTGCAATTTGAGATTGCAGTGCTATTGCTTTAGTTATCCCCTACAAACTAGCATTAATTATTCCTCAGTCTACTGATTTAACATTGCTTCTCCATGTGTACCACAAAAAGGACAAGCACAGCGGGATTTTACTCTGTCTCAGTTCCACCTCTGTAATACATACATGTCTCCTTACTGCATGTGCCCACTCCTTGATTTAAATGCTTCTTTTCTTCTCTGTTAAGAGTCACAGGAACAAAAGTCTAAGGTGGTTAGTGTTTTCAACTCAGCATGTCAGCAGCTGAAAGTACATGCTGTGGCCCCAATTCAGCAAAGCACTGAGACAGATGCGCAGGGCAAAGCATGCAGGTTCACGTTCGGTAGGATTACCTCTATGTTTGCACTTACACAGGCTCTTAAAGGCTTTAGTAGAGTACAACTATTGGCAGAGACAACGCATATGTTAGATGTGTCCAGGTTTTTCATGTTGTAATGAACACAGGCTGTTATAAATCCATGTCCTCATTTTTCATCATTCAAAGAGCATCGACTACCATCCTCTTCAGATATCAAAGTAAGTACCAAAGAAGAAGAGGATGGAGAGATCTGAAAAGACAGACACCTACAATAACTAGAAATCATTCTGCTAACAAGGAATAAGACAAGTGTCTCAGGGAAGAACTTATTTCACCTAATATCACAGAAAAAGAGCAACAGAAAAGAAATACTGAGTAGTTCTTCAAAATATGTGTCAGATTTTATTTTACTAAGCATATGTGACATAGCAAAAGTTATACTAACTGAAACACGTGTCTGCTCTAAGGGGTGATTCTCTTTCCTTCCAGCTACTGCTTGCACTGTCTGCAGGTCTGGATTCATCTCACTAGACGTGGACTGCTGCATGCCAGACCTCCTAGGACCCCCGCAGTAAACCTGTGGAACACAGGCTGGGTCCTCCTAATGTTCCCGTATTAAGAAGATTTCTCTCCTCTTAATACAGACATACACAGTAGCACAGATAAACTGCAGTTTAGAAGAGCATATTTCCTTCCACTGATATGGTCATATGTAGGCATCCACTATAGGCATCTATACATTCAATGAATCAAGTAATCCCAGTTTATTAGTCTGGCAAACATGGGACTTCAGATTTTTTAACAAAATTAAAAGCCATTGTGGGCTTAGCTATTTTTTCTGAAGAATTCATTGTATGTAACAATGTTATAACAAAAGTTAAAATCACAGCAAGCAAGCCACAGAAGTTAGTTATAACTACAGAACATACAAAGAATATATAATAGTCTGACAAAAGACACATGATTTATTGTATTTCCTTGAGTTATTGATAACCTTTAACTCATCAATAATGAGTGGGAGAAACGATGTATTCAGAGAATGACTCTATGTTCTGTTTATGCAAGAGCGTTTGATGATGAATGTGTTGCAAGGAGGAACGGCCGGGCATTCAGAGCTAGGGAAGTTTCTGTGAAGGACTTTGCGGTCACCAGGAGGGAATAATACCACCTCACACATTTTTTTAACTGAATCTCTTGATTTTCTTCTCCGGAACAGGTGTCAATTTTTGGCTGCCAGTGAGTGACAAGTAAACCCCAGTGAAATTCTCTGAAACTGTAGAAATGGATCAGCAGGGGAGTAGTCCCTGGGGCAGGTGCAAATGTGTTTAGCTTTGAAAGACACTTGTGTTCTGGTTCTGTGCATTCATTTCGTCTCTTGTCCTGGGCAATATAGTTAGAACTACAAATAAGAAAAAAAAAAAATCCCTCATGGAAGAGTTTCCAATCAGAAAGAATTGGTTGGTAGATACAACTCCCCCACCCCCCAACCCGTTCCTGGAAGTGGGCTAATTAAAGCACTTGCTTCAACAAAGCAAAATCACTTCATTTTGATCTGTATCATTTTGACTTTCAAATTATATATTTCATAGAATTTCAGATTACATTTTCCTGAGTGTCTGATTTCCTAGGAAATTATTTAAACTCCATCTTTTCATTTGAGTTTGGAAAAAGAAGAAAACTGAAATATAATAATTCCTTGCAGGATAATTCTGTAATTTCAAATATTACTACTGACTGACAGGAAATCTTCTTAGGAATTAGATCGGAAGGTGTTTTAAGAGCAAGAAGAATTTCTAGTGAGGGAAAGAATTAGTAACAATAAAATTTATTTTGAATACAAATTTTAATTGATGAGGAAATAATCAGTCATAATAAAATTATCTCTCCCTGCTGCTTTCTATGATCTTGTTTCAACAGAGCACTTGCATTCATGCTTGAGATCCTCCTGGAGCATTTTAAATGAAAAATATGCACAATTCCTTAACTAAATAAAGACCCTTCTATCTGAAGTGTTGTCTTATCTTCTTGGTAACGTAAGCACAGTAACATATAATTCCTGTTGTAGAAGTATCTAAAGAAAGAAAACCTAGCAAAAAAATATTAATTTGATAGGAATGAAGCAATTTCAGAGAGAGGATTGTAGGGGTATGGAAACAGTCCCACATAACAAGTTGCCTTTAGAAATTAAAATTTGAGCACTATATAGAAGTGCCCATAATAACATCAACAGCTTATGTGAAAAGAGAAATGTTATGTCTAGCATTGTGACTGAATAGAAATATGGGTGATCTCAATAATATGCAGGTATGTACTCGTGTTGTCCACAGATCACAAAGTACATGAGAAGCACAGCTGATTTGAGGCTCAGGACACTTAAGTCTCGCAGACAGAAGGAGTCTATAACCACCTACTTCTCATGGCTGAGGTGCAACAGATGAAATCCTTCAGCTGTGTGTGCTTCAAGTCAGGCAGTCCCTCAGATGTGGAGAACTAGGTGGTTTGATTTCATAAGGAGCTGAATACTTCTACTTGGACCTAGGAACTATGCCTATGACCCATCACGGACAAGCTTGAGAAAGAACTGCACCCCCAGGCACTGTTATTCATGAGGGGAAAACTGTCATTTTTCGGTTTTCATAAATGTAACATTAGGTTCTTTTTACAACCTTTTGTGGCTTGTAAAAGAGGGACAATGAGAAAAGATTTCACAGTTTTGAAATAGTAAGAATGAGGGAGCTAAGAAATAAGGAGAGACAAAAATATCGAGCATGCTTAATTTCTCCAACCTCCCTAAAAAATGAAAATCTCTTCTGTCTGAGTTTTGAGAACCAGTGCACTCTTTGCTTATTTCATCCAAACGATCTCACACAGAATTAAAAATAAATGAAAAGTTAGAAAAAAACAGAGCCCTAAAATCACAATGATTATAAATCACTAAGGGATTATAATGATTCTCCCCTATTGTGGCTTGCAGCCTAGAAACAGGATATACAGTAAGTGCTATTACTGTTAGCTAATGGAGATTCTTCTTTAGCTCAAGCGGTAGCGCTGTTGCTTTGGGATAGGAAGGTTGTGATGTCTTGCCTAAAGGGATATAAGTGTTGCAATTCAGGTCCCAAATGAGAAAAATTCTTCACATTGGTGCCCAATTAGTGATCTGATTCCTGGTGTTAAGTCTAATGCAATTTAGCACGCACCTGCTGAATAGCACGCATGCCAAATACCAACTGAACTGCTCCGGCTCTTTGTCTTTGTTCACAGAGAGTTGAATGTTTTGTTGCAGGGTAGGGAGTAGAGCATAGGGGCAAGGGGCATTTGCAAACATTTGCGTGAATGAAATCTGCAGATTTGCTTCAGCAACATTTCGGAGCTGCTCACATTCGTTCTGCAGCAAATGGATATGGATATTCACTGAGAGTATGACCTGAGTATGTAAAAGTTATCCTAACAGTGGGGTAATACCTTACTATCCCAAGTGATGATAATCTGACCTATTGACCTAAAAGCCACCAAAAGAGGCCTTGACTTTACGGTTTGAAATATAGAGAAGAGAGTGCCCCGCAGATATCCTAGCCTATCTTATTTTATTCTTGTGATTCTGGATTTCTTGTAGACATTGTGGAAAAATGTAAAGTTTGGAAAGGATTTGAATGAGATGAGGTTAAACGCTTTTGTAACATGTAAGCTTGTAGTGAGCTGACATAGTTTTCTAAGGGTAGCCACAATTAATTCATTTAGATTAAAATAATTAAAAAGATGCCTGTATAAGGCTCTAAACTCCCTCACATATCATTAATAATACAATAAAATCCCAGAAGAATGAAAATAATCATACCAACAGGAACTCAGCCAAGCAGCATCCTACAGAGACTCCTTTCCAACCTTTTATCATTGTGGGAAACATACCTTCAGCCCTATTAAAGAATGTTATTAAACAGGTGTCATTTGGAAACAACCATATAGGGACTGAAGCTTTACAGTCTCAGGAAACCCTAGAAAGCACCCAATTACCCCTCCATTGTGGAATAAGAGAGAATTCAACTTGGGCATCAACTGCTGACCAAAGATAACAACCCTAGTACACACAGAAAAAAAACATTTAATTCATATTCAAGCTAGTTTCAGGTTCTAGAGGTGTGGCAATTCTTAACAAACATGTTAAGCTACAGAGGTCAGTGGATGACCGTGAAACTCCAGGATGCCAATATAATTTTTAGTGAGAAGCTCTACCCAGAAAAATAGCTGCCACATTTTGTCTCTGAAGCTGTCCTAACTTTAGTCTTCACGTGGCTTTAAAGTGTAACACAGTGTAAACCAGACGGCAGCAAAGGGCTTTCGAAGCATCCAAAGCGCAGATAGTGATCTCAAAAGCATCAGTCAAAAGAAAAAGTTGCAATCTCTTAGCTAGACACAGCTGACAAAAAGTATTGGCAAGTTTGCTATACACTCTGATTGTTAAAAATTGGTGGACAATCCAACCACCCACTTAAATCTGGATCCTAAATGAAAGCAAGGGCACACCAAGCTCTCATTAAGGTTCTAATTGTTCCTTGCCGCTTCTCGAGTGCACCACTGTTACCTGCATCTTTTCTGGTTGGGCAAGATTTTGTTGGCAGTTCCCTTTTTTCCAAGCTGCCATTCTAGATGTTTGCTCACATAACACAAGTTAGACAGAAAAGCAGCCAAATATTATGTTTTTCTAAATGAAATTATGGAGTATAGCAAAATAACCAAATGGCTTATGAGATGTGCACCAGTTTAAAATGAAGAACATGCACATTTATGTGGTCTTTTCGAATAATCGTCTTATGAGAACAGATCTGGGTTAAAATTAGAGCATACACTGCATTAATTAAAGCATGAGCACAGTGCTTTAGGAAGTGCAGGTGAGAACTTAGGCCTCTTTCAACTCTGATTTGTGGTCCAGCAGAAGGAATTCCAGGTTGGAAATGGGAGGGTCTAAGGTGCTGCCTCTGGTCCAGCACCCTGAATGGCTCTGATGGCAGTTTTCTCCTCGTCTGCTGCAGGGCCAGAATGTTACCTTTAAAGTTGAAGTTGTGGATTCCTCTCTCACAAGACAAATGCACTCCTGTTAGTAGCCTAAAAAGGAACAAAACTCTCAGAGCTCCCTGTACTCTTGCCATTCCACAATGAGACACAAAGGCTGGAGTTGACAGCAGTTCAAAGTGGAATAAGATTAATATTTTTAACAGTAACTATTTTAACAAATTATTAAGTGACTTGTGAAGTTGTGGAACAATGGAAGTCTTCCTGGAAGATAGGTTAAATCAAAGCTATTTGGGCTGGAATTTGGAAGTGCTGGATGAAATACAGAAGGCTGGGCCATCCAAAAATTCAAAGTAGATTATTTTAATTATTTGAATGATTTCTTGTAATCTTTAAACCCATGAAGAATGGCTGTATTATCTAACTATCTAATATCTATGATCTAAATCATAAAATCTTTGATTTTAACACAACATTCTCACACAGTCAGATGCAGCCTACACTTGTGTATTAATTTTTAAACAGGATTCAGTAGAACCCAAAACTTGTGAAAACATTAACTCTTCATGGCACAGTTTAGAACTTCTCATCTTCTTCTGTGCCTCCATAAGTGAAACCAACATTATCTGCAGTTCACCCTCTGCAATACAACTAGGACAAATGGTTTTGCTATTGCTTTTGCTTGCTCACTGGTGTCCATACAAAACAGAAAAAGGCCATGTTAATTAGTTGTACAAAATTCAGCACACTAGCTCTGAGAAAAAGCAACTTTTTCTTTTAATTTCTGGACATCTTTTGATGAGCCACCCAGTACTGACTCAGCGGTGCTGGACCTTCACTTGGGGCCCAGAACTCTGCAGCTGCTCTAGCTCTGCATTTGCCTAGAGCAATGTGCCAGCTGTCTCTGACTGTATTACACCACAGTAATGCGAACAACTGGAAGCAATAATGTGTCTCCCCATTTGCCTAACAATACCAACATGAACAATAATTCAGAAGACTGAAGATTTGTGCTGTAATTTAATAAACCCCATGCACATTTCTACAATTGAGTATCACATCTGTGCAATGGATCCTAGAAGTGTAATATTCTTTTATAAGGGACCATTAACCAATCTTAAGTTTATAGGTTTCCTTAAATCTTTTTCATCAGCTGTTAAACTACAGTAAAGAGAAAATTGCCTCTTATGAGACAAGGGATAGTAAAATAGAAAGACTGTGATTAAACGTCAATCAATTAAGGATTACAATATAATAAAAATGCTGACTGATGATTAAAATGAGTACTTTCTGGCAGAATTTTATAAGCAATATTAAGAATGGTTTAAAAAAGTCAATAGAATAAACCCCACTTACATCTTCTTATGTATCAGGGACACTGTCTTAGATAACTCTATTTAGAGAAGAGGAGAAAAATGAATTGTTATTCTGACAAAAAATACCTAAGAAGCAGTTTGTTTGTCGATCTCCACATTAAATAAGATACATTTCTTTCTGTCATTTATTTTATTATACCCCTGACTCCTCCATTTTAAATCCATTTCTGAATGGAGTAAATAATGCTATATATTTTAGTTTCAGCTGGCATTTGGCAAGTTCATGCAACTAGCTACATTTCATGTGATTAAACGTCAATCAATTAAGGATTACAATATAATAAAAATGCTGACTGATGATTAAAATGAGTACTTTCTGGCAGAATTTTATAAGCAATATTAAGAATGGTTTAAAAAAGTCAATAGAATAAACCCCACTTACATCTTCTTATGTATCAGGGACACTGTCTTAGATAAGTCTATTTAGAGAAGAGGAGAAAAAAGAATTGTTATTCTGACAAAAAATACCTAAGAAGCAGTTTGTTTGTCGATCTCCACATTAAATAAGATACATTTCTTTCTGTCATTTATTTTATTATACCCCTGACTCCTCCATTTTAAATCCATTTCTGAATGGATTAAATAATGCTATATATTTTAGTTTCAGCTGGCATTTGGCAAGTTCATGCAACTAGGCTACATTTCATGAAAACAGGTAACAGATCATGCACTAAGCAATATAAATAAGTGACACGCAAAATATTATTTCATGTAACAGACCTAAGAGAGTGGCCCAGCTGAGACAGGGAGAGCAGTAAATGCAATGTTTGTATGTGTCTCTCTACTGAAGATGCTTTAGTGATCTTTTATGGAAAAATCCTATGGAATTTAGGATTAGACTAAAAGGATTCTACAGAAGCTCTTACATTGAAAGAACACTAATAGCGAATAATAAGCTTTTTATAGTTCATATGCAACATCCAGCAAAATGCTTTAGCAGGAATATAGTTTTCTATTAAATTCTACAGTCTGTTTCAAGAGAGCAATAGAAAAGTTTTCATTTTCATAAGGGAAACTCCATATAATGTACATCTTGCCTAATATTCACTTCCTGTTCTCCTGCTCTCACACTGCTGAGTGGTTGTGGATAAAAACTACATTACCATGTAGAGTCTTTTGTCATTACATTTTTGTTTTTTCTCCTTCCGATTCACCATCTTTCAATGCAGGCCGTATTTATTTCTCCATCTTCCTTGAACGGTGCCATGTGTTTGCCAAAGATCACCTCTACTTTACAAAACTATCTATCGCTTCCATTTCTGGATGGGTCATACTAACCCTTTTAGAGAACATCAGTGTTATGCCACACTTTCTCACTTTCTCTCTTCCTAAACCCCTCCCACTTTGCTGCTTTTTCCTTGTGCCTATCTCTTCAACAGCAGGGCAAATTCTTCCTACTTGCTTTCTTCTTTTAACCTCTACATAGTCCTTCAAGCTACTCTTCATCTTCTCTCTACTTTCCTGCTCTTTTTAATTAATTGTTTTAAGTTGGATACTTGTCCAATCACAAGTATCTCCTAAGCTTCACATCTAAGAACTGGAGGCTGTGTAAGCACCAAATTGAAGAAAGACAGGTTTCTTAGGAATTTTAGTGTTGAGCTTGAGAGATGGGTATTCCAGAAAGCAGTCTTCAATTCAAAATTTGATTAAATTTCACCACTGGGATCAAAATTGTTAGGTAGCAGAGAAAGGCACAGACAGATACACACAGCATGGTCATCGACTGTCCTTGGGAAATTAGGCTGAAAACTACTCTTGTATTCTGTTTATCTCTCTCCAGCTACCACAGTCTTTCCATTCTTATTTGTCTCCATAGCCATAGGATGCCCAATGTACAATTCCCTATTGCAGGTTCCTGCTTTGCTTTTCTATTCTCCTCCATCTGATACCTCTTAAAGAGAAGTAGCACCAAGAACATGATAAGCACTAAGAAATTTTGTCCTTCCTTGGGCTTTATCCTTCTTAGTTCTCTCCCTCTGGATCAGATTCCCCATTCCCATTTCCCATAACTACCCCAGATGCCATTCTCAGGTCCCCGCCTCTTTCTCACTATTAGATCTTCTATTTAACAGACTACATCTATCTGCAAGCAGACCTTTCCCCTCCTTTTGAATGTCTTACCAAAATTTTATTTAGGATTGGCAAGAAAACATTGTTTACTTGCAAAACCTCTTCCATCACTGTTGGCAATACTAGCAATTCCCAGTTCACCAGGACATAACATCAGTATTCTCTTTGACTTTTTAAGCTATACTCACTACAGTAAAGAAGAGCAGGAATTTGCTGAGATAGGTATGTAATCAAAATAATTTGCCATAATTCTCCAGTTGGTCATGATAGGGTGGAATTAAAATCATTCATCTTTGGACATATAATGCAGACATTATAACCGAGCTCATCACTTCATCTCCTTACCCTAGATTCCTTTTATGGTCAAAGTGTAGGGAAGGATTTCTAGAGAGATGAGTTTACTCTGAAGATGTTAAGTAGTCTCACCTAAAGATCAGCACAGTGGGTCAGCCTCCTGAATCGACTCACACTGCAGCCACATGATCACTAGACCTGATACCAAAGAAGGGGAGAGGAGAAGAGCCTATGGCTGATGGTGGAGGAGACAAGGCAAGCTTTCCTTTCTTAGCAGCAAATCATTTAATCAGTTCAACTGTCAGGTCAAACCCTACCCTAACTGGACACCAGATCTGAGCTGAACAGTGTGCTCTGAAGGTTCTCAGAAGTTCTTACATGTGGAACATAATCACAGAGTGACAGGGAATTTGGAAGTAGACTCACAGTCATGTGACATCATGAATGTGTTCATGTTACAATGTGATGTCATGTGGTCATGTATTTTAGTTTTTAATGGAAGCCACTTCACAAATAATGATCAGGTCAACTGTTACACACTGTATTTTTCAGCTCTGGAAAAAATCTTCTTTTATAAAATCATGTCTGCTCCACATACGGTCTTTACAGTTGACACCATTTATTTGAATGGGAGTCCTGCTATTAGAAGTAGCGCAGAATCAGGTTCTTGTATGTATAATTTAAAAAAAAAAAAACAACTACATTTGATCAAGGAGTTATAGACACCTGGTTTAGAAAGTCACTATAATGTCAAAAATGCAATTACACCGATGTAAGACTTTACTGTTCCATACACCAAACCTTTTATAATGGCAGAGTAAAAGTGACTCTGCCCCTAACCTGGATAAAAAGATTCTCTAGCTGACCTTTTCCATTATGTGTCTTTCTCAGTTTTGGCATCTCATGACAGTAATAACCTGAAAATTATCTTCATCTCCTGCCACTTCTCGACAAGCATACTAGAACATCTCCCAAGAGATGTTGTCAGTTCACTGAAGAATAATAGTAGTAATGATGATATAATAAAGGAAAACCATTTAGGTCACCAGTGTATGTGTATGTTTGTGTCCTGGCAGGAGAGAAAATTAGCTGAATGGGTGTCTTAAAACAGCAAAGGAGCTTTTCTTGCATTTCTTTTGTATCCAAAACAGACTTTAATGTAAATTTTCATTGCATGAGAGCAACCAAGATAGTGTATTAGAATACATCTATTTTAAAGTATCGGCTAGTTCTTTATAACTTTCAGCAGTCACTCCTCACTGACAAAGCACTGGAATTTGACATGCCTACTTTGTGTCTCTGAAGTCAACCACAGAACATGTGTCAGTCATGTGGTATGAGGGTATATTTTTTTTTTGATGGCTGGAAATGGAGTGGTTAAAAAACCCTCTTTAAAGAAAAAAAAAATCCCTTTGTGTTTCTGTCTAAGTGATCACACACATTGAAGTAATAGTGAGGACCGTAGGTAAAAATAATCAGAAATAAAAATAAAAGACCTTTTGTGAGAGAAAGTATTTTATTATGAAGGTGAGTAACATTTGGGATATTGTCTCTGAAATACAGTAGAAGTATATCATTGAATTCTCTCTGTCATATATCAGTTGTAATAAATAGGGTGTTGTTTTTTTTTTTTCCCTTTGCACAGTACCTCAAGAAAAGCATTCTTTACAGTTTTATTCATTTTATTATTCATGTACTGGACAGAGTTTAAAACTAAGGTAAAGTTAATCAGAAATCAGAAAAAAAGCTCTCAGGTTACAGAGTGAATCATTCGCTCCATCCCTAACCCGTGGTCATTTTTGCTGATGCAAGACATGTTTTATCCAGCTATCACAGTCTTTTTCCTCTAAAGACTGATGACTGAAAATGCTGCATTAGTAGTTATCCACCACGTACACCTATGGATGACCATGGCCTTGTCATGATCCGTTCTTATACTAATTAATTTCAGACCTCTGCCAGCTACAGAGCCTTGTTATGCCACTGAGAGAGAGTCAAGGAACCTGAATGATTTCCTGATTATTATAGATTATTGAACCCCTTCCAGCCTACTCGTGCTGAAGGCTGGACTTGAAAAAGATGACTCAGAAGCCAAAAGCAAATGAGATACTGTAGGATCCATTCTTTATAGCACTGTGCAATTTTATTTAGAGCCAAGTAATGTTTTGATTGGGAACTGAGAGGCTGCAAAGCTGGTTCAGGAAACCACCTTTAGAGAAGCAAATAGTGACACTGTAAAAGTGTCTTTTTCTGAAACACTACTTCTAGAAAATCCCCTCCTCAGCCCCCCAAACCAACATTGTTAGGACACATGCAAGTCAAATGTAAAATACTCTTAACTCTCTGGCCAGATTGTGGGTGGTAATAGGACAGTTTTAAGACACAGAAGTGTTGGGGGTTTTTTTCTTGATTGCCTCAGTTTACTGTTTCTTATAAATTGTTATTTGCAATCATTTATCATTTATTATATGTCCAATATTTTGTGACCCAAATTTAGAAGTAGAATGTAGTAACTAGTTTAAATTACTCTTCCTTATACCACCATACACTCTTTAGAATAATTTAGATACATCTACTTGTGAGAATAAAATGCTGCTGCAATTTATTTGCATGCCAAAGGGTAGGAAGGAAGTTTCAGTAAGACCGAAGGGATAGAGCAAATTCTACCTTTACGTTTTAATCTCCTGTGGCAGATGCTGTTCTTGTTATACTTCTCTCTTCTGAGCAGCTGAGGACAATTATACTAGTTTAGTCTCATCTATGTGTAGCTACTGGAGTGCACCAGACAAGGAGTTCATGAGCAAGGTTAAGGACTTCAAATTTTTTTCATATTGGTCCTATGGTCACTTAGGCATAAAAGCATGACTGGATTTGCCACCTTACTTTCAATAAATTGACAATACTCTTTACTGAAGGTCTAGTTGTCATTTACATCACCTTGACTGTGCAAAGAGATCTAGGCAGAAGTGAAAACCAGGCCCCAAATTGCTAAGTGCCCAGTTTGGGACTTAGATGAAGTGGGGTCTAAATACCTATGCAGAAAAAGATAGATAAAAGAATTGAGGTAGTACCAAAAGTCTGGAGAAAGCAGTGGAATATAAGCATGGCAGAGTGAAATGATTTCTTAATTTTCAGTCATTATGAATGTTGGGGTGTCCTGAACAGTGTTTTCAGAAACCTCTTGCCCCCAGCTAGTTATTCCAGGGAAGGGAACAGTATCCTTCATGATACCATGGATCCCAGTGACTTCCACTATGAATTAGGACAATTTGAACAAAAACAGCAAGAAATCTGTTGGGTTCCTAAGGCAAGGAAACTTATGTGCACATACTGTCTGCTTGCGTCTGTCCTATCTCTGGCTTTGATAACTTTGCACAAATTTTTAATCACTTTGGCAGTAAATTTCTGTAAAGTTGCACAGCTGAGTAGAGGGGAGACAGCCCAAAGCAAAGGACTGTCACACAGGAGCACACTGTCAAGACATAAGTTGATAAACTCCACTAGTTTTTCACATTTCTTACGACTTCAGGAAGGTGGACCCCAGTCAATGGAAATAATATTTTCACAGATTAATATTAGATACCTTAAAATATTAGCGTAGCTGTTTGCAGGCTGTGAAAGGCTGAAAGAGATAATTTCCAGAAGAAAGTGAAGGGAATTTTGGAAAAAGGATACTCAAGGTTGAATGTACCTTACAAAATGAGAACGAAAATGTAAATGTTTACATCTAGGTGTGCATTTAAGCAGAGATTTCAATTCACCTGTCCAAACAACACAATATTACTATTTTAGTTGCTCCTGAGTATCTGAAACAACCACCTGGAGCTGGCAGATATTGTACAGGACCTACGGGAGAAATGCATAGTCTGGAAAGTCATCTGAAGGCCAGGAGGGCCACGATAGGGCATCTGTAAAGGGGCATGCTAGGGCATCAGTAGACACCTATGTTCTGGCAATTTAATAGCCTTACTGAGCTGTTCAGCTGACTAAACACGTTTAGTGAGCCAAAGAGTTTCTTAAACTCCATTGACCGTACTGACTAGAGTGCCATTGACTACAGTGGGAACTTGGACATGTAGCTGACACACAGACATCTGCATTATAAACCTTAATTTATGTGTCTTAATCAGTGAGCTGGATCCTGTCCCTCAAGCATCTCTCTTTCCTAACTGTTTAAACAGAAGCCAGTGATGTGATCAGCAATGAAGCAAAAGCTGTCTACCCAAGTGGCAGAGTTAACCCACACTGAATGTATTAAATGCTTAACATGAGAGAGGGAGTGGGCATGAAGAACTTTGAATCAATGAAATTGTGACCTGCTGCTTAAAGTCTACCTGTGCCGCTGATGTTCAGTTAACAGCCCGTCTAGCTTGTTGTGACCACTTCTTGTGTGAGCAACCCCTGCTTCATGCTGTATCCAGACTGGATGTATTCTACATGGAAACACAATAAAATGGGGACATCTCGTCTTCTGGCTTTCTCTCCCCACCACTATCTTCTCTTCTTCTGTTCTGTCCCATCCTCCCAGGCTCCCCCTACTATGTTTTGCTGTACAACTACATGACACAATAGGCATAGAGAGGTAATAAGGAATAAAGAAAAAGTCTTTCATTAATGGAAAATTTCTGGAATGTGAGAACTGGGATGTGAATTCATGACTGTGGTATCAAACACGAGTAGCCAGCTAATCAGATTAAATCTTTGGATAATCACTATTTGCACTCAGGTTCTAATCAATACTTGATTTCAGCTGTCTCAGAAAGCCCACCCTTCAGTTCTTGTCTAGCCTTTTACGGAGAAAAATATATTTTCTATTGCAATATTGCTACGGACAATATTTGTATTTTAGTTGTTGATTCACATTTTCTTATTTCTATCCTGAGTTTCCATAATGAAAATACTTTTCAAAGTATTTTGAAACATATCATGTACATATGATCCTTGATTTCATATAAAAGTACATTTTGAAAACACACACTAAATTTTGTTATTCTTAAGTAATAAAGAAAGTATAATAAATGGCTTTTTTCCCTCTCTTAAAAAATAAGGTCTAGGGAAGATAATTTTCTTTACAAACCCAAGTACATGTTAAGTAGGCTAATACCTAAGGCATTGGAGATTTTTATTAGATTACAAAAAAATACCTTCCTGGTTCCCACTTTGCTGAGGTTAATTAAGACACTGTTATGAATCTTTTCACTTGATTGTTATAGGAAACTGTACTTTTCCACTGTTTTTTCCCCTGCCCTGCTAACCCCTAAGACTGAGGCAAAACCCACTGATACTCTTTCTGGTTAAATCAAGCTATAATGAAATACTTTCTTGGTGACTTGAATAAGTCTCAAAGGAAAACACAGTAAAGGAAATGTCAGGCGTGCATTCTTTAATTTTTTTCACCCCTGAAATCTTGCAGTAGATCCTGAATGACTCCACAGCACTGGCTACCGAGTAGGACCCCTAAATAAAACATCACAAGTGTTTAAAACTGAAAACTGCATGCAGGGAGGGGACAGAACCCTATGAAGGACCAATACAATAAAAGATCCAACAGTCTGATCACTGTTCTGATTTTTTCAATGTATTTCAAAAGGTCTTCTCAGTCCTGTTTTGGAACGGTAAATTGCATTGTTGTAAAACACACATGGATGGATGGCTGAAACTGTGGTCTGCACACACTAGGTGAAATGTATCTATTGACTTACAAGCTGGCTGCATGTGTCAAAATGCAATCCGGTATTTTTGTAATAATAGCTAGCAGTCATAGTTGTAAATTATTTATGGAGACTATTCAGTGCAAGCAGGTTAGTGCACACATCCTCTTCAGCTTGACTGCCCTGGTTTTAGATCACTCAAACATTCAACTCCTTAGAGATCTGCTCTTATCATTGCAAACCCTAAAAAGGTACCAAAACTGCAGTCATTTCAGCAACTCAAAGCAACTCAGCCATTTGCTAAATTTCTACCTCAAGGTTCAGTGAATAAACACCATTTCAGCCCACCTCTTTCACACCCACCCTGGCCCTGGCGATGTAAGTTAATATCAGACATGAAGAGAGATCGATCTCTAGAGCTAAGACTCTGGTGTGCTTCACTGTCTTTGTGCAGAAACATGGAAGAATGTACATAGCAAAGGCCATCGATGATCTTAACACAAAGTGACATTTCACTAATGCTGTGTTGCAGAAGATGGGAAAATGACAACCACCCAATGGGTACTTCTGGTTAGATTTAAATGAGTACAGCACCCTATTGCAATGCAGTACGGTGATTTTCCTACGTGCACAACTATTGACTCTCACTAGCATTTTGCCCTCGCCAGTCCATTTCAAACAGCTGCACCTACCCTACACAATCAGGGGACTGGGAGTTACTGAATTTTATGTTTGAACAACACAGCACCAGACAGAACTAATCCATCATGTACAGAAAAATCCCAGGACTTGACTGCTGTGCCAGATATAGTATGTTGAAACATTTACTGTGTATTAGTCTCTCTCTAGGACAAGTTCAGCTAGCAAGAGCTTTGTAGGGGCTGCTTTTGCCACAAGATATTCCTGATAGTTCTGAACTTGTGATAATGGTTCAATTTAGTTCTGCGTGGTCATTAATTTGCAAATGGAATAAAAGTTTAAAATACACTAATAGCACTGACCTCTACCAGTTCTGGGTGGATTTTCTTGTGGCTAGTTTTGGAAACCACCAGCTTCTGCCTCAGACTCAGGAATTTGGATTTTGGCTTTGGATTTATCATCTGTGACATTGGGCAAAGAGAAAATCCTTGCAGTCAAGGTTGCAGAGTGAGAAAAAGGGCATGGAAAACCTGTACAGAGATAACAGACATCATTTCTCTTCAATCCTTCAGCCTCCTTCAGCCTGGCTGTTGTACAGCTTACACCACCACCAATTGCTCTAGCATGCTCCCCTGCTGGGCCAAGAAGAAAGTCCCTATCCACATAGAAGCAGCTGCTTACAGACTAGCCAAAAGTAACTCCAAGGCATATTCTCAATGAGAAACCTGCCTGGGGCTGAGGAGATTATCAACTGAAATCAGCTCTTCATACTCACTCACATCTCAGAGCTCTTCCTGTCACACGGCTAGAGTCCCTGGGGAAGAATACAGGGCTGCTTACGCTCATTCTCCCCAGGTAATTTGGCCCCAAATCCGACATAATTTCCAATGCAGATAGCAAAAACTGTGCTTTGCCAAAGACATGGCTTGCACCCATGAAGGATGGAAGTGTGTCCGATTAAATATGCACAATATGGCATAATGACAAAGGGTAAACATGCAGAGAGAGTAGACCTGTCTGCAAGAAGAGGAGAATAATCACAACACAATGCAGTATTCATGTGACATGCAGCGGTGCTGGTAAAAATGTGATATTGAGTTACTAACTCCTGTGGCATGGTAATGGTCCTGGGTTGCAAATGGACCACATAACAAGAGGTCAGAGCCCCCACATGCCAGACACTATCGTTACATTCACTTTTTCCCTTTTTTTCCTCTTCTTTTCCTGGTCCTGACAGTAAAATTAGATCAATGAGAATATCAGCCAGAAAGTCTGGCTGGGAATGCATGCAGTTAAGTAACGCCCACATCACAGGGCTAAGAAACAAACATCTCTCTCTAACTTTCCTCTGTATTACACCTTTAATATAGATGGGACAAGGAAGAAGACCCAACAGCAAAAACAGGAAAAAATACATACAAATAAATAAATGAAAATAAAATTATATAGTTTAAAATTATAATTATTGAAATAGAATTATATAATTCTCCAGTTAAAGACAGCTGAAAAAGAAAAGCAAACCCAATGCCCTGGACACATTTTGCAGGAGTCTGGGAGGGATTCCACAAATCATCGGAATTTTCTGGGGCAGCTTTCAGGCATAATTACTATAGTTGTTCAATATTTTAAAACTGGAACATGCAACAAACATCAGAAACAAAATACAAGGTGTTTTTTCCTCATTCATACACTGTTCTGGCTTTTATTACCATGCCAAACAGCCCAAATCCGTATTCCCAATGAACCACACAATTCCCACTGCCTGAGTATCTGTTCATTGCTCTGTGTCAGGCTCAAAGCATCTCAGCATGGGAAAAAAGCTCAGTACAGGAGGGTGTAAATTCAGAGTATACTGCACAAACCCTTATTGTGAATACATCCACCTCATGGATCTTAGTGCTAAATTATCTGCAATCCTTCTTTAGAAAATGGAGAGACACCAGCATCTTCTGAGGGAGATTTATCCCACCTGAGATAGTAACAGAAATGAATTTCATTCTGCATGTGTCAGAGGGCAATTCAGCCCACATATTATGGTGAATTGCCTTTGGAGCTGCCCACGTTTCTCTGTCCCCTTCAGAAGGAGATTTGGTGACTAACATAAGCTGGAATTGTTAAAGCCTGAAGTTAGATGAGCACTTCTTATCCTAGTGATTCAATGTGCAAGAATGGAAATATTTTATTTCAAAAGAGGTGGAGCATTTTGTTCTTGTTCCACTTTTGAATTTATCTCACTTATTTCTATTTGAAAGATAATTTCTTTCCAATTGCAAAATTAAAGGCAATTAAACTGTTTCAAAGAAGACTGACTTCAGCCTTCATATGAGCTTCTCAATAATTAAGATAACACTGGCATTAAAAACCATTTTGTAGTTTCTTTTGACAAGTTTACTGTATTTTATTATTTTTTAATTTTTACAGGACACATGATACTGAAATAGGGTATAACTTTCTAGCCGAATTTCAGTATTTTTAAATAGAGCAATTTCCCACAAAATTAATGGCCTGCTCTTGCTTATATCTAACATTAAGTAGCAACAAATGTAGACACCTAAATCATTTGCTTACACTGAATGCTTAGACTGGCTTTATAAACTCTAGAATATATTGGACATTTCTGAGGCAGAAACTTGTCAATGTTTAAAACTGGTATCATAAAAGGAAAGAGTTCTTCATATGGGATTTTGAAAATTCGATAGTTGATAAGTTTAAGTAGTGCTGAGAAGGTTAATTAGTACTCTCACAGTGAAGGTATAGTATACGCTCATCTAATTGTAATATTCAAAGAAAAGTCTAAAGAAAAGAAAAAAAAATATCCCAAAACACTGACAAGAATATGGAAAATGTGGAAAACCTAAGACAACTTAACATGTTATCTCCATAGGCTACATTAAGTCTTTCGGTCCAAGCAACTCAGCTCCTAATGTTCAATAGCATTTTCTGGATATAGATATGTATGTATGTATACATGCACATTGATAGTCATGTATGAGGGTTTAGGCATATATACGATAATTAAATTTTTTGGTTGCATTCCTCTTTATCACAAGGAATTTATATTACATTGAAGCAAGACCTTACAGCAACACTAATGCAGAAAGCTAAAAAGGTTAATATCCTCAGTAGACAGTATCATTTCATCAATAAGAGAACTATTCAATGACCCTCTATTGGAGTGAACTCAGCATAATCAATTAGCTTTGTCAAGTAAACAGATCTGTCCCTTTGGCTGCTGCTTAACTTGATATTTCTTCCTGTTCTTACTGACTCCGTGAATGGAGAAATAAAATACCCTGAAATTATACCAGCTCTGACTGAGGAAAGAGAGCTATTTAAAAAACTGCTTCACTGAAAGCGTCTGTCATTCTTAATCAGGGGTTTTTGTCTTCCAGCAGAGAAGGGCAGTAGGACAGGGCTCGGTCCAGCACCACAGAACGCTTAAACAAAAAAAATATTTTCCATGTTTTGATTAATTAAATGCAAATCAGTTGGCAAGCAAAATAAAATAACTAATGTGCCCTGCACCACTTGCCATAGCTGACTTGAGTAATTATCTCCACAATGTACCGTCCTTCGCTTGTTTTATCATTTGTCTTTCTCTTGGTTTTGTTTTGGATTTTAAAAAAATAATAATGCAATTACTATAACACTAATTTGAAAGTAATGTTTTCTATACACATTAGCAGGCTCTGAGACACAATCTATGATAAGTTGTGAGATAGTAGTCTCAGACTGGCCTCGTGTAGTTTACATTATGAAAAAAAGCATGGGAAGGAGAGATCATTACTCTGCATAATTAGCAGGCTTAATTAAAAAATGGCCCGAGATATCAGCTGTAGCACCAGCTCAACAAACCCCCTAGGGCTTGTTCATAGATTCTGCTGCACTCTGATTATACTAGTATGAATCTAGAAATAGCCACCTGGAATCACTCTCTCAGATGGGCATTTGCTAAGTGCTAGTACACCGTTATTAAATCTGTTTCTTTGGCACAATTTTGTAAAACGGTAAGGGCTTTTAGACCTTTAGCAATGTGAAAAGAAAGCGTGGCCAGCAAGGTGGAGTAATTCACCCTGTGGGGTTTCCAGCATTCCTCCTTTCTAATAAATGAGGGCGTTCAGAAATGTATTCGTCCAAATTTCTCAAGTTCTATAAACCCTAATCAGTTTGGGTTTGTCAAACAAAACCCGACTATGACAGCTTTAAAAAATTAAATCACCTCAGGTTTGAACATCTACATTTGTAATAAAAGTGGACTGAAATCTGAATTCCTTTATGCATCTCAGATTTGTGATATTCACATAAAATCCTGCTCAAAGTTTAAGAGCTCTCTTCTTCTACTTTTATTTTTGTCCAAGCTGGACATAATGCTTCCTTCTGAAGTACATCAAAACCTTTCCTGCACACTATTGACCATGTAAGCAGGCCGCTCATTCTAGACAGGCAATCGCTTTTGCAGAATATATCCAGGGCTAGATAGCAGCTAGAAACATAACTGAACTTGTTAGGGAGTGAAGATTTTCCTGTGTTATTAAACCAGAGATTGGTTTAATAACGATTCAGAACATAATTGTCCAAAGTGGAACGCCACTAGGACATTGGAGCTAGCAATGATGATTAAAAGACAAGTCCCCTCTGATAGGCACATACTTTACATGTATCGGCAGTTAAAAGTTGGGATCACACCAGGAAGGCAGACAACTAATGTACTTTTTCAAAGGGCTTTTGTAGGCTGATTGTGGAGGGATTTTTATCATTATAACTGTCATTTATACCTGTTTAACAAAGCTTACTACTGCAAGGAGGAAACCAGAGAGACTTTGTTTATGTAACAGTAAAGACATGACTTTGTGTTCTTCCCCCCAAAACATCTGGGGCTGTGAAGAGGCGAGGAATAGGTTCAAATCCCTCAGGTCCAGCCCGTGACAGCTGGGCACTCTGCAGCACCCTGCTGGAAACGGGAGGACTCCATCGCCCTGGGGCACATTGGGCACATCACATCTCCGGGAGGCTGCCTGTGAGCACTGGGGGTAGGGCACTCTCATCGGCACCGCTCTCACACATCAGCAACCTGTCCTCTCCAGAGACCCATTTATGTACAAATCCTATTAAGATATTTAGATAATATGGCAAGATGCTTCTTTTTATGCTGAGCCCTTCCAGCTGGTTAGACAGGGAAATCCTTGCTACCTAGTCAAGGAGTTTTCTGGCACATTTAACATCTTGGGAGCATATTTTTGTGTTTCTTTAGGTTAACGATATCCTCCTAGGAACTTATCTATCAGAGGAAGGAAGAACTGAGGATTATATATGTCTGTGGGGAACAGACAAAAGTTTCTATTTCATGGGAGAATCCTGAACCAACTAAGTCCTGAAAGGGAATGAAATATCATGCGATGCATTCTCTACTGTCGAGTACAAATAGTGTGCTTTTCAGCAGTAATGACAAGAATTTCCCTATTCCTAACTAAAAGGCATGAAGGAAAAGTAGAAATCACCAAGAAAAATGACTGAAGAATAAATCAATATGAGGTGAAAGGTCAACAAGCGGCCTGCTGTTAGTCTGCCAAAAAGTATTTAATATGTTCATTTTATTTTATTCACATTCTTTAAAAAATATGTGAGAGAGAGAGAAACATGCACCAATACAGCCTTTTTGTCTCGGTGAGAGAAAAGGCTTTGCTGAGAAACATGTGCTGATCTAAAAGTAGTGTTTATCCCTAGAGCTTTGACACCCCTTGAGGGTTAGCCATTATTGCAAATGCAATGACAATCTTTCAATACAGACAAATCAGCTATTTTCTAGAGAGCTAATTCAGTTCTTCAAGTTACATTAATTTATCACCGTTTAATTACCACTAAAATTATACTAATTCAAATTAGAGGTGGCAGTCATGTAACACATGTTATTTGATACCTCATGTGAATTCTTGAAAAATAATGTTTGTTCTGTTAGGACAGGACCTAGTAATTTCCAGCTATAAGGATGCATGCATTTGATAAAGATTTTTAACAGCTCAAAGCTGAGACAGGTTCTGTAGATTTCTGTCTTCACCCCACCACTCAGACTTTTTCATAAGCTGCAGTTTAGCCTGTTCTCTGAGATGGAGAGTTTTTCTTGGCATTTTTCAGTCTTGTGTTTAAAACTGTTACAGCTCTCTTTAATTAAAATACTGCTGTAATTACAAGGCAAGGAAATTACATGGAAAATTAATAAAACTAAGAACACTACAAAAATGCTTCCATAATTCAAATACATCTATATGTCCCAAATGGGACAGGATCAGTATTCCAAAAATAAATGGTTAGACTAAAAATAGAAATAAAAATATCAGGGAAGAAAAACATGGAAACCAACCATAAAATGCCAGGAGGGTAAACAGCTGACACATATGTAAGCTCAGCTGAGAGGGATATAGAAAATAGGTAGGGAAGGAAGAGACCTCCTGGGCCAGCACAGATACTTGTGTGATACAAGCCTTTTGATAAATGGATCAGATTGCTATTTAAAAACTACTGAGGCTTTTCCCACCAGTATTTGTGCTGAAAAGCTGTGCCAGCGTCCTGTTTTAATGTGTGAACTTTCTTCTGATTTTCAACCTAAGTTCAGTCTCAGCAACTCTAAATGCACATGTTCTTTAGCAAACGCTTTCTCCTTTGCACTGAACAGGTCTCCCTTACCCAACATACCAGCCCTCTTGATGTACCAAAACCAATACTTTCCCCTTTTACCTTCCTAGTCTTTGCTTGTATTTCCTTTCTTTATTCCCCCCGGTTACACTAAGAAACTCCTTTGTACCTGTATCTGGTTGGGTTCTTCTTTCTTAAAACTGGGGGAACCAGAATTGCATTTAATATTTCATTTCTCTCACGAGTACCTTGTACAGATGCCCCATTAGTTCTTTTCCCCTGTGGGGAATATCTCTGCCGCATACTTGCTTGGCTTTGCCCCAGCTAGGGCCAGCTGGTGACTCACAGACATTGAGTGATCAGTCAGCAGCGCGCATGGATCTTTATTCTCAGTCTCTCGCACGTGGTGAGTTCATAGCTTGTAGTTGAAGTTCTTCTTATCAGTCCCCCCCATGCATCATTCTGTTTTGCTCCATTGAACTGAAGAACTCTGAAACTTAAATGTAACATTTTAAATGTGTGTTTCAGGATAGGCATTAAAATCCACATTTAATAAGGAATTCAGACGGAACTCCTAGGAACTCATCTGATCTAAAGCCTACCAATTTCTAGGTACTCAGATACTGGCTTTCATAATGAAAAATAACCAAATCTCTTTGCTCTTCAAGTCATAATTTAGAATTCTATCCTCTAAACTCAAGCACAACGTTGCACACAGCCATTTTTGCACCATTTGGAACATTGCTTCTCTTCTTTATTTCTTCAGATGTCTAGTTTCTAAATAATAATAAAAAATCAGTGTAATTGTCCTCTAGAAAGTTCCAGAGTCATCCTTTTGTTCAGCAAATCTGTCTGAGAAAAACTGACCTGCATACCATCTTAACGTAACAGAGTAAGTCCAAAGACTCCTGCAATTTGCAGAGCTAAAATAAAAAGAGAAATGAATGAAAACAAAGTTACTGAGGAAAAATTTCTGCTGTTGGTTGGGGTTTTTTTCTTAGTATATTTCCAAACAGATCACAAACATCTTGTGTGATTTATCTCATCTAACTTTAGCCATTTAAAACCTATTCATGTTATCCTAGCTGGGTTTCTAAGCTTCCTCTATAACCAATGGAGAGAGATTTCTTAGTCTTTCCAGCCTAAAATAGGTGTTTAAGATAGATAGCATTTAATGTTTTATGATTCATTCCGCCTATCTTTAGATTGTCTAGAAGTTCATATCTTTCTTCACTGACTGTAAAAGGAGTGTATCCAATTAGTATAGACCTTCATGAGTAACTTGGGGACAGACAAGATAGACAAGATGAACCTCAATCTTTGATCTAATACGTTATTTGAAATAGGAATGGTAATTAAGGTCCATGCTGGTGCTTTTGAAAAACCCAACCTTCCCCCTTAATGAAGTAAAACTGCTTGAAATTAAACAAAAGAAAATGAACTAAAATACCAGAATCTTTAAATGGTCAAGAAAGAGCGACTTAGAAAATGGTGAGCCCTAAACAAGGAGGACAAATCCATAAATTAGGCACTCAGAGAATTCAGTAAGTGTGAATATACATGCAAAAAAGTGTTAACAACTTGAAAATCAGAGGTAACTTCCCTTAGTGAGAAAAATCGTCAGATCATAAACTGAAAATGAAAGCTCTGCAGGATCTGTGGGGCTCAAAGTGAGACTTAGATCTATTATGTATTGAGGAGAAAGCCCAGGACGTTTCTCTAAGACAAAGTGTGAGAGGCATTTGGTACATCAAGGCTACGTTTTGTCTGTGCGCAAGTATTAGTAACTCCTGGTGAGTCCATGGGAGCTATGCATGCTGGTTCAGAAGTGGTTTAGTCATAGGGACAGATGCTGGCAGGTAGTATTCACCTTGATCTAAATTTAGCCCTCCAGAAGTCATCAATTTTAGGCTAAACTGTGCCTACTGCCATCACAGAGAGGGAGAAAGAGAGAAAGAGACAATCATTTGCAGAGAAACTTCATTACACATCCTAGCTACTTTATTTAAAGATTTGGGGAGGTGTATCACCCGCGATTACAAGTGTAAGACTCAAGCGATTAACTGACTGACTCCCATTAAATGTGAGAAGCTTCTGAGCACCTTCAGGCACAGGAACCACAGCTCCTAACTCTCTGTTGTAGGCAGCATCCAAGATCATAAGCCACTGAGGAACTTCTGAGAAAATTTATGACTTCAAATTTAGATATCCCATTGACAGTGATCATAAATTACGTCTCAAGGAATCTTTTCAGAGTTTATTTTCACTTGTGCCATTTATTTTGAGAAGTTTTATTAGAGGGCAAAATGATTTATTTTAAACAGAACAACCTTTCTGGTAAAAATAATAATAATAACAGTCTCAATAAGTAGAATGGAGATGTATATAGTAACATTAGTGTCTGATTTCAGACATAGCAGAGGGCTAAAGACATTGGCAAACTTCCTACTGCAGAAAAAAAAGACCCATTAAGAAAAAATCACAAGATTTTACCCCCAGCCCCTTCCTCTGGTTCGAGTCTCACAGTCCAGCCACATCTGTGCATGGCAGAGAAGAAACATTTTCTTTCACAGAATGAGCGCTCACCTCCACATCCTGCAGCCTGCTTATTCTGATGCTCCTGATGTTGCTGCAGCTTCAGCATTCTCCAGTGCCTCTGTATGGTATCAAGTTACCAGGCGATGTGTCAAGGGGCACACTCTGGAGCTCCGTATGCCACAATTAGGAAAATCTATTGCACTCTCCAAAAAGCAGAGCCACTGCTGCACAAGGTCACCAAACACTAATAACAGCAACTTCATGCCACTGGAATTTATAAGGAAAAATCTTCCTTGGAAATACTTGGATGGAAAACAGCAACTTGCATTCCATTAATACCCATGGATAATGTAAAGATACTAAATTAATTGTGTTTACAAGAATGGTCTTTTTGTTAGCTACAATGTGTTCATGTATGAAAATCATGAGGCGAAAATAAATGCTGAAGATAATTTTTCTTACTAATACCTCTCCTGTGAAAATCCTGAAGAATCAAATTCTCAAGTACACATAAAAGGGCATGAGAAACTTAATTTCAAGGTCTATTTCTGGCTAGTTTTCTGTTCCCTGTTAAAGTAAGTGGCATTTTTTCCCCTTCAGGAACCCAGAATTTGCAATACTAAATTAGTCCACAGGTCTATTGTACCCTGTAGTCTTCCCACAGTGAAATTGTTACAAGAAACAAAGATTTCCATAACGTGCACCAACCTCATTATGCAATGCTGGCTAGCTTAAAAAAAAAAAAGCAACCGTATGTTTTCCTCAGACAAAATTTGTCTTTTAACATGAGTAAGAAGCACTATTTGTTTTAAAGACCTTTTGATTCGTTCTCTTCATTTTATCTGTTTTATAATTACGATAGTCATTTATTACTCTATCATGCTGAGAACATATGCCACAATCCTCACTATGGTTTACAAATGCCATGGTACCTTGGTGACCTGTTACACAACATCACAAGTACCTCTTATGTGTAATTATTTCTTCATTCCTTTTCTCAGTGGAAAAAATATTGCAAATTATTTATGTACATAAGTGTAAATATTATTTATATTTGTATATTTTTAGTTTCATAGATTTTTAAGTACACAAGGGACTATATTATATATAGTCTAGACTATAATCATCTGTTGTGACCTCCTGCACAGCACAGTGATTCCTTCAGTAAACCCAGCAAGCTAAGCTGTAGCTTATTTTTTAGCAAGATATCTACTCCTGCTTTAAAGATTACAAACAAGGATATATCACATTCCTAAGTAAATATGATGCACTGTGTGCATTTATTATAGAAAGCAAGATTAAAAAATGTATTTTGTATTTGGAACTGAAAGCAAGAAATTTAAAAATCTGAGACTTTTACACACAAGTTTGTAGACAATCCCAGTGTGCCAAGCAGTAGAACAGAATTTTGTTACTGTGGTAAGTGTGAAATACTTGCAGTCATACCATCACAAGCTTTGAAAATGAGAAACAAAAGCTTGAATATAAACATTATACTTCAGGAGGGCAAGCATAACATGTGGCAGGCAGAACTTGCTCCTCACTTTTTTAGTGAGGGCTCTGTATCTCTGAGGACGTACGTTATTGTGGTTAACACCAGTGGAAATGTCTTCAAGGCAAGATTTTTCTAACCATTTGAACGGTTCAGACACATTTTAGAGTAGAAAAACATCGAAATATGTTGTGAAAATCACATCTTCTGCAAAGATGGAGTGCAACCTCATGGCCGGAGTAAGAGTTCAGAATGTGCAAGGACCCTGTGAACACTGCAAAGTGACTTGTCCCCATCTGTGGGGAATATCACCCACAGATATTCCATCAACTGACAGTATGTCTTGGGTAACGCCTTAAAATATGAAAATTGTCCACTCTGTTCATGTGCCATTTTCGTCTGTTTTTCTTCATCCAGCTATGTGGCAATTGTGCTATTAAACTTCGAAACACAGCAAAGGAGAGGAAGCCTTTGTATGGACAGGCACTTCCACTGACCCTTTCATATTTTCATAAAGAGAAAGAGATTAACCTAGTCCTCACTGTTGAATTAGCTGGCACAGATATATGAATTGTTCTCATGACAATAATTCATTTTTCTCCTGCACATCAGCTCTGAGGAGATAAAAAACTAGCTTTGGCAAGTTGCTGTAAGCATTTGAGACCCATGTAAGAAGGACCTGCTAAGAATCAGGTTTGGAAGAATGACCCAGTAGAATTTGGATCTTTGGATGGACAGAGTTTGGGTGCCCGATCTAAGCTCATAGGAACAAAGGAGCAGTACAAAGTGTTAGGATTTTAGACGATTAAGACTTTTAAAAAACATGCTGTGAAACCACGCCGTAGGGTACAACTCTCTTCACAAATGAAAGTAATGAGTACAGCCCTTAAAGTATACATCTTGGGTTTTGATGCTCTGCAGAAGTTCAAATGAATAAGCTCTGTGGTGTCTACCAGGGAAGTCATTGTACAGGAATTATCCCTTACAAAAGAAATGAGACCAATCTTCTGAACCACAATTTTCTAAAATTCACAATTTTTTTTTTAGCACAAGTAGAAATGGCAGATAAGTGTAACATGCACCTCCACTGCAGCATTTCTGAAATTCCACTCCACTGTAATTTTAATTGAAAAAAAAATCACCTCAATCTGAAAAAAAATCAGCACCTACAACTGTGCAGGATAAGAAAAAATTCTTAGTTTTAAAAGAAATTCATGCTCTGCTAGATATCCTTCTCCATCTACAGAAACCCAAAGAATTCCAGTATCTTCCACTGTTATCTTAAAGTTGAAAGCAAAATCAAAAGGTTAAAGGACGTTTTGAATTCTGAGGCAAATAATTTATAATCTCAGCAAAGAAAATAGGAAACTAGAAAATATTATACTGACGATGATATCCTACAACTGTATCAGCTCCCTGGTAACTTGAAAAGTAAATTAAAAAGAGATAATGATTACTGATTTCTGGTGATCCTAAACAGATAAATTTTGTTCCTTCTAAAAGTAAAGAGAAGGTTTTGTGGCAGCCAAACGTGTACATTTAATCTGGAATCTGCAAGGTAAACTGTGATCCTTGGGATTTTGAATCTGAATTGCTAAGAGGGAGGGAGGAAAGAAAGCTGTTTAAACTATTTTTATTCAGTGAATTAAACAAATACATCTCTGAGACTACACAGACTGCAAGACTCTACTGAGAAAATACTATGTCTACGCAGGCAATTTCAAGAACTGCAACAAACATTGAAAAATCTTAATATTCTCACCATGCCTCATGCCTTCGAAATTCACCTGAGGACGTTCTGTGCTTAAGTCCCTGCCTCTGCTTTATGACTTGTTAAAATATAGGAAAAGAAAAAATGTACACATACACACGCACACAATCTGATTCCAAGATCTTCCCTCACAAAATACTGTCAAATTAAGGCTTGTCCAGTATTGCTGTGTAACTAACATTTTCCTGCCTGTCTTTTTGGAAAGAAAAATAATTAAACAAAGTGAAAGCCACTGCATTTTTACGTGGATCTTCAGTTCTAACCCACTAACACTCCAAAACTTTAATCCAAAATATGAATTTTGGTAATAGATTTAAGAGAAATTATGGAACTAAATCTCAAACACCATATTAAAACAAAAATCTTAATTTGCCAAGATACAAAAGCCATTTACTGCACATATGCATGAATAACAGGTGTTTGATGAAAGTACAGTTAGCAAATAGAGAACCTGGAAACACAGCGATGATAATGGAACATGGAACAAGACTGGGGTTTTTTTCTACGTAACTAGCTCCTCTTCAGGCTTGTTGAAAACCCATGCTTCATCTGAATTTTCATTGGAGCCTCTTTGGTGTACCACTAACGTCTGCAGAGGGACATACCCCTGACTTCAAGGAAGAGAGAGAGTCATAAACAAAATTGTGATTCAACAGCAAGTTTCTAGTTTAATAATCAGCCTTACACTAAATTTTAGGCCAGAAATGATTGTTATAACATTTTATCAGACCTAATTATCCTGGCTTAATAGTATCTGTGAAATTTTCATCCTGCTACCCTTGATTTAAAGGCAGTACTGAAGAAGAGGAATTGGGTCATATTCCAGTGATAATTCCAGTGAAGTTTTGAGCCCTAATATAGGATTTAGCTAACTTAACCTGGGCATCATAGAGGTCATTGTCAAAGTCAGGCTTGTCATCCTAGCCAGTGAAGTGATGTAAGCTCTTCCAAAGAACACTTTATCTGATCATTAAACAGGCCTGCAAGACAGCTGAAATGAGTGTGCCACTGTCTACAGAGAGACCTGTGGTGTGGACACGGTGCAAGCCTTTTGAGTTCAAATGTGAAGGGGACAGTGGTGCCTTACAGCCCGTCCCACCGCTGCAAACAGCGGTGCCCTGATGTACTGAACACACCCACCTGAAAGGAGCACGGGCAACAAACTGCAGGGAAGAAATAGACATTTAAAAGAGCAAGAATGTTATCTCTCAGACTTAATCTTTCATGTTTTTACCTGATGACAGTGAAAACCATAGGGCTGCAAACTGAAGGACCAAATATTGCCGCTAAGAGCTTACTGGTTTGCTAAAAGCTATTAAGAAAATGGAAGCTATTAACATCATGCCAAATAATGGTTCAATAATAGCAGCCTAATGTGAAACTGAGATACTTTGTATCACTCTAAAATGGTCATCCAAATAATGAACTGCAAACTCTTCAGCAGAAGTTGGTGTTTTCCCACACATGTGCACAACTGTGCCATCAAAATGCAACAGTTCACATAGTTGTTTTTACGTGCAGATTTTCTGTGGTGGTGACCTGTGAGTTGTACAACTACACTGTAGGAGTAAAGACCCTATCTTATACCCCTTATTAAGGGAAAAATCCTTCTGAATCCAGTCATTAGGAAGGATCAATAATTATAAAATGCTTAAAATCTTTATAGAATCATAGAATCATAGAATCATTAAGGTTGGAAAAGACCTTTAAGATCATCGAGTCCAACCGTCGACCCAACACCACCATGTCCACTAAACCATGTCCCTAAGCGCCGCATCTACACGTCTTTTAAATACTTCCAGGGATGGGGACTCAACCACTTCCCTGGGCAGCCTGTTCCAATGTTTAACCACTCTGTCAGTAAAGAAATTTTTCCTCATGTCCAATCTAAACCTCCCCTGGCGCAACTTGAGGCCATTTCCTCTCGTCCTAAATCTTCAACCCATCAACTCTCAGGAAAAGTCTGCCTTGTACAAAGTTCAATGTCTTTTGCTAGCAAGTGAACAACAAGCTTTGAAATCTCAAATAAGGGTTCCATAATCTGTTTTTAAAGTATTCTTCATTATACTGTATTGGCCACAACACATTGTCTGTAATATGAATAATATATATTTGAATGTATGCATTTTATATAATAAACATAATACAATAAATATATAACATATTTACATTTTATTATAAACTATAAATATAATATTTTATACATCTATGAAAATTATAGCAGCAAAACATTTTAAAAATATGCTCTAATAGAACTTCAGTTGGTTACCAACTGGTCATTTTTGAACCTGGGTGTTTTCTTCACATTGTTAAATGACCAACTAGAAATAATTGTGAGAGACGCCATAAGTCAGATTATCAGAGGGCTTCATAAAGTGTTATCAGTTGATGATATATTTACGATCAACCTTGTGTGGCTGAAAGCAATAACAGTTTGCTGATGATCTCCTTTGGCAGGCCCCAGTCTAACAGTCTGTGCCCCATTCCCACCCAGAATAGTGAGACAAGGAGACATGGAGGCAAAAATGGAGACACCCACAGAGAACAAATCCAGCTGAAATTATTCCTCTGTGGGTTCAAGGCACTTAAATTCTGCCCCATTATTCTAATAAGTGCCAGTATAAAACATATTATGTCCTCCCTATCTTTCTGTGAAAGAAAAGTCCATGATATAAGAGAAAGACTTGTACAAATATATTTACCTGAGATGCAACAACTGAGAAATTGGAAGCTCTAATTTCAATTTCTTTGTGCTCTTCCTGGCCTAAAATGTCTGAACTTTTCAATATGAAGCAACCCTAACCTCAAAATAGTATATATAATATTAGCTGGGCTATCTTTTGCTAATTGTTCATTTTAGTCTCTCCAAGGTAGAAAGGAATTAGAGTGCTTTGATGAGAAATAATGGTCAAATATATTGATCTGCACTGCAAGATCTGCAAGAGAGTCCAAAATGAAATTATCACAATTTAAAATCATATAAAGAAAGTATTGACCGTCTGAAAACTAATTCAAATGTGTCCTAACACAGAACGATGGCTGCTAGTAGTGCTGGAATTGGGCCAGTAGTCCAACAAATGATTTGGACGCATCCTATTATTAGGCAATTATTCAATAGAAATAGAATGGAATGATCAGGTTAATTCTGATGACCAAACAGTGTAGTTATGACTGTTTTAACACAACGAGTTACACGCTGTTACTTCACTTGCAATGTGGTGATGTTCTTTGAGGTCATAAACATGCCTTCATATGCTTTGTGTGTTGTGTATGTCTACATACGGATGTAAAAATATACTTACACATATACATTATAGATAGATAGTTGTATACTCATACAGTACGTATGCAATGCATTAATCAGAGCTGTGAACAATGCACAGCCAGAACAGATTGATTAAGAGGATTTTTACAGGATCACCGGAAACCCTCAATAGCACTTGGCAATAATCAAAGCTTTAAATACAATAGCAGGAATTGAGCAGGAATTGAGCTGGCACCAGAGAGGCTAACTCTGCACATCAATACTTAAAAATGAGAGATGTTGTGCGAAAAGGAGTGCTAATCTGGAGAAGTGCCAGCTGTTGAAAGCCTACATTTAAGGCTGAGTCTCAGAACTGCCAGTGTTTCCGAATGAGGATCGGAGGACGGGTCTGAAAAAGCAGCGTCCAACCCACAGTGGATGGGGCTCAGGACTGGCAATCCAGCACCTGTACTCCACCACCTACTGTGTCAGCCCGGGCTTAATTTCCCTACTTCTCCATTAATCTGTCTAAGAAGGATACTTGCTTTTCTTGTGAGATGTTGGATACCTGTACATGAAAATGTGACAGAGCAGATCAACCCATTTTCAGAGCTGTGCTAAGGAATTACGACAATTTTTAATACCTGACCTGCCCTGATAATTGCTGAGGCCCTGATCCTGCGAAGAGCGATATGTGTGCTCAAATTTACATGCTATAATTAAACCCAAGGAGACTACTTTCAAAGCCTAGAGTTAAACAAGGAAAAGTTTGTAATGAGAAGTCATATCTTTCATTAGATCTGCAGATATAATTGGAAAAAACAGACAGACTTTCTTGCATACAAGCCCCGTTTCATGTCTTCAGGTCTTGGCAAAGAGCCAGGTCTTTGCAGGATTGAAGCCTAAATGTTATTAGCAGCATTTTGCTTTGTATAAATGCAGTTGTAAAGGGAGCTTATTAAAAACTTGAGTTTCTTTGCTTAGAATCCTCCTGAAAACAACCAAAAAATACGTCTTGTTGTCTGACTCCTCAGATCAGTAAGAGCAGTATGAAAATTTTTATGAAAGTGTTGCAAATACTCAGTTTGATCATTTGTTGCAAAATGGTTTGTTTTGTTTAAAAAATAATTAAAAATTAATTGAGCCAAAGCATGAGGGAGAAATTGACTCTGTAACCCAGCATTTACAGAACTCATCTGGGATATGGGAGACCAGCATTGAAGCCTCTGCTTTAACAAACAGTTCATTAGTTTTACAAAGCAGAACAACTTTATCAAAGGAGATTAGCAAGTCCTATTTTAGAAAAGCCAAAATCCTGATGATGAGGATTCCTTGGGTTGATTCCTTGGGATGTGGGATTCATATCCTCTTCCCAAAGTTGTGAGGTGCTTTGGCTACTTCTGCACTGTTAAATCACACACTCCATAGTCATTTCTGCCTGCAAGAATAACTGGTTCCTTTTTGAAATTCATTGGGCCATTAAAAACAGATATCTATTGCTTTTTAAAAACTTTTTTAGAAAATATGAAAGCTGTTCATTTTTTGGGTGAATTCAGGACTTTCTATTTTTTGCCTCTGGTTCTTACCAGTAATTTCCAGCTCTAGTAAATTCAAATCAATATGCCTCTGCCTTCAGACACACGATCACAGCCATCACTCACCTTGAAAAGGTGTCATGTATATGAACAGATGTCAGCTTCAAAGGTTTCACACAAAGCTGGGTAAAGTTATTACGTTATCTTCATCAGTTTCATTGAGCTTTGGATCACTTGCTCAGGTGTAGACTAAAAAAGGTGCTGAAAGAGGTGAAATCATGTCTATTTCTCAAAACACAAGGATGGAGATGGCAATGTCTATGACCAAGTCCAGTGTAACGGCCCTGACAATGTCTCCAAATTACCAGGTCCCAAAGGAATAACGCTGCATTGGAGCTGCAGTATGTTCCAGACAGTGATCTGATTTTGATGGATGGTGAATCAGGACCACTAATTTCACCACAAAACACATATCTCTCTTAGTTTAAACACAGACTCTGAGTTTGGGCTCTGGCAGTGAGCATACTCTCTTGAACTTGGGCAGAGAGCAAGTTCATGAGGTCAGTGGGCTATCTTGCCAAAAAAATAAGGAAAGTACATTCAGATATAGTTTTCATGAAGATCCTGAATTGCAGTTTGCTGAAGGCTGAGATCGCATTCTGTATAAAATGTAGGTACTTGCTTATGCTGTTTGTATGCTCTGCCCTAAGCATCATAATTGGGAACCAGAAACTGGACGGTATGGACTTCCATCTCATCTGATCCTGGCGTTTTTCTGTTCTTTATATTCATGCCTGAAACCACCTGCTGACTTTTGTAGATGTACAAGCATTTTTATGGTTTTATCATGTTTATTTTACAGCTTCGGTGGCATCCACCACCTGCCCAGACAACATGGGAAGTGGTACCCAGCGAGTGCGAGACACGGCTGGTACCACCAGGCCTGTGTCTGGTGGGGCTCTCAGCACCTGGCTTTGAAGGTTGGGGAATGAGCAGGAGGAGGGATGCCTGGCCAGGGGCTCCCTTTCTTTTGCCAGGTTTAAGCCAACCCCACTCCACTATCTGCCAGTTAAACAGTAAAACCAGGGAAATTTCAGATGAACAAAATGTACAGCCTACAAAAGAATAAAAACTGTCATTCCCATGTAAGTGTTGCCATCTTAAACAGCACATACAGCCATGAGAAGTCATGTCAAACTTTGATTTTTGAAAAGTAATGTTGACTCCAGGTTTGCTGCCTCAATTCACCATGACAAAACACTGACATAAATGTATCCCTGAGCAGTCACAGTTTAGCTCATTTTTGTCACACTCTCGAAAGCCAGTAGTCTCATGAAACACTGAGGCACTTTTGTTGATCCTTTCATGAAACACTGAGGCACTTTTGTTGATCAGCTTAGATCAGAAAGATCCCTTAGAAATCAGCTCAAAGCAGACCTCCGTAGTCTGACTTCTGCTCTGTCTTTTGCCCCTGTGAAAATACTTCATGTTGAATGGCTGCAAAAGTTAACAAGTAAATGATGAAGGATAAATCATTAAATACATGTGCAACAAAACCTTTTTCCATGTTTTTTACCTTAACCTCTAACTTTCAATACACATTTTCTCTTTTATTTCCAGCCATCAATGTGTTACACCTGCTTTAGGCCTGGATGCAAGTAAAGTTCTTACATGACAGCCAAACAAGGGAGTTTGTACATAAAGATTTGCCCATGAGGTCTTATCAACAAGAACTACCAGCTTTGCACACCTGGTTCACTTTTAGGCCATAGCTGTAGAAAGCCGTGGTTCACTGTTTAGCACCACAAACATGCAGAAGAGGGCTGCGGAAACGGATACTTAGTACAACCATAGTAAAACTATATCCTGAATTTTATTTACATTTACTCTAATCATGGTCATCATGTTCTGGAAAGCTAGCAATGCAAACTTCACTACCTAATGACTGCTAAAATTCATGGGTTGAGAAAACAAGTTACTTCCTACAAACAGCAATAACTTATTTCTTAAAAGAAAACGAAAAGAAAAATAAAAAGGAAAAGAGAGGGAGAGATTCAAAATAGAGTGGGGGGGGCAGATATTCAGATATTTCTTCTTTCAATGTATACATCTTTTTCTGCATCAATTAACACTTCTGAATCTCTTCAAATGTTTCACCTTTTTTCCATTTACTAATTGAGCCTAGTTATTCGCAACAGAGAATGAGAGACAGAGGAAGAGAAATTTCTTTTCCAATGAAGATTAGCCATTCATTTATTTGGAACCAATTTGGCAGCCCTTGATCACCTATTGGAAAGCACTGAATCAATTAGCCATAAGGGATCATATCCCAGAGTTCTTATTCAGACTTTTTCAAGGAAAACACACTTTATTCAGTGAGAACTTAACCTAGAAAAGGGTGCGAAGATTGGAATTTGACCCAGTGATTGTACAGGGGATATCTTGTAATGAGGTATCATTAAGGTTTTGCTAACCAGGCTGTAAAAGTAAATGTTACATTTCTCATTTCTAGTTATCATGCTTTAGCATTATCCTAATATACAATGAAGACTTTGTCCATGCAGTAAAGGATAAACTACTGGAATATAAGAAATCTGCAGAATATGGGAAGAGGAAATAAAAACCCTAACTGCTTAAAGTGGTAACACCTGCTAAACAAAAAGTCTGTATGGTTGAGCTACAGAGGAGTAATTCAATTTATCTGTCAGTGAGATTGCTTCCTGTCAGCTACCTCTGGCAAATCAATAAATAAATCTATATGCAAATAAATAGTAAAGTAACTACTATTTTTACCTTGTTCAGTAAATGCAGATGAACGAAACTGACCCAGAAGGGAAGGTTTAGAGGTCACTGTGGCAAATATAGCAATCATGTAAATGGTGTTGGTATCTGGTCAAAAGGGCATTTAAATAGTATAACTTCTGTTGATTTGGCAATAAGCGTAAACTGGAAAAGTAAATTGTGTCCCATTACTTCAGCTCATGGTGGAGATCAAGTTACAGCCCTGGCATAACCTGGAATAGCTTCCACTGAAATTAATAACAGTTATTCCTGCTTCATTCCAAGATAGACTTATTCTGCAGGAAAGATCAGAAAACTATGCCCAGCAGTGGTTGTGCTCCCATTTGTTGCTCCTATCCATCAATGCGGACAGAGCTTATACATTGGCCCATAAGATAGTTTGGGTCTTCTTCCAAACCTAACAGAAAATCCAGGTGATTATCCTGAAATCCTGCCATTTAGGTCTGATTCTGCTCCTGTGATTACAGCCCGCTGCATCTAAACTTGTGCTTCCCTGAAAAGAAATGGTCTCTTGAAGTGAGATCTCCACAGCAACTTCAGACAACTGTAATTGGAGTGCAAAATTAATTCTCCCTAGCATCAGAGGAAATGCAGAGCTGAGTGTGTGATGTAAACGGATTTTTTTTCTCTGCTAGAATGAAAAATTATCTATTTTATTTCTTGGTAGTCCTTTCAGCAGTGAAACTTATTTACTCAAATTATTAGTCCAAATCTCTTATGTGGGAGTTTGCTCAAAGTGCTCATAGCTAGAGCTGATCAAATAATAGTAAATATATTTGAACAATGTATTTGTTAAGTAGCAAAATAAATGACCAAAATTAGTTATTTGGTAGTAGCTGAATTAAAAAATATATTCACAAATAATTTATTTAAGAGAAATTGCTTATCAACTACACTGTTTTACAACAAATATTTGATTATCTTTAGTGAAAAACTTTTTCCTTGCTTCAGAGATGGGCTCTATTGGTTTATTCATATGAGTTTAACAATCTTAGTGTTTTCATGATAGTTAGGATGAGACTAAGTAGAAAAGTAGAAGAAATGTTAAAGGAGTAGAGGTTTCTGTCCTACTTTGCTGATTTTTATCTTTTATCCAACAATGATCTAATTTAAAATACAGCAATCTGATAGCACTGTCAAGATGTTCAGGCAGTTCCTCCCAGAAATTGCACTTCAGAGCCACTCTGTCCTGTGTCTTTCTGGTACCAGGACATTCTCAACAGGCTCCAAGGCTCCTAAGGAAAAGATCCCAGGAAAAGAAGTCATAACAGTAGAATCGTGAATACCTAAAAAACAAGTTTTTGCTTCAAGGTCAATTGTATTTTTGTTGAGAATCTGACAAACTAAAAACATTTGCAGCCCTGTAATAAAACTAATGCCCAGTTGTCATTTCAGAGATCAGATTCTACAGAAATGCTTAGATTTGAAATTCATTAAATTTGGATCTGAACCTACTCTTTACAACTCAGGACCTTTAAAGTCTGAAAGCATTCCCCAAACACTCAGAAACCTGAGAATCCATCTTTTTTATGATAACTCAGGTACGGCCAGCGTTGGCCTGTCCTTTAACTCCATAATGCTGGAAATCACAGTAGTGAAGCTGGCACTTAGTTTTGACCTGAAGTTGTGAACTTCCAGAAAACATCACCTACTTCTTCAAGTGCTTTGTCAAAACAATTAAATTCCCAGCATCTCAGGAGACCTAGTGCTGGACTTCTTGCCTGAATAGCATCCACTCTCTGAAAAGAAAGCATTCAATTGTCTACAAATGCAGCGTCATATTATTTTTCGGGGAGGCTTTTTGCCAGCAGTATTTAGAACAAGTAGACCAACACATGCTCTAATTATATTTAGCATAACAACCTTATTTAAAATGTAAATGGTTATAGTTATTCTTTAATGTCACTTGTAATAAATCTACACTGCATTAATTTCCCAGTAAGGGTGCATTATTTAGTTCATAAATTTAAAAAAAGCCTTTTAAAAATGTTTACTCTTTACAAATAATGGTAAATACAGGTTCAGAGCAAAGTTACAAGACAGGAAGTTTTTTCTGGTTTTGTTAGAAGGGTGTATTTTTATTTTGGTGATTTCAAAATTTCTTGTAAATGTTTTACTTGTTTTCCCATCAAAGACCTAAGACCAGACAGACATAATCACGTCACAGAACCTCTCCTCTCTCTATGCATTTAGCAGGTGACAATGCCAGTGAATTCAATACATGTGCAATTTGATTACAAAGCAAAACACAGTGCTCTGCTCCCTAGGTACTTGTAGAGGGGATGCATAATATTAGACATCTCTTAACACAAAACCTCCCTAAAAGAGGAGTGCTAGAATATTTTGGCTGCTTCCTCAAAACCTTCAGAAGGACAGCATCACTGAGGAACAAAACCTATCTTACAATAAAAATGTGCCCTATTTGCTTGTCTTGGGGAAGCACTTTTCATTTCTTTAAGCTTTCCAAAATAGGCATTTTGTTACAATGAACAATGGTTATTATATTCATTGTATATTTGCCTTGTAAATTCTCTGTGAGACTGCAGATTCCCTTAGGAGCCTCAGTGCACTTTTCTGAGGTCAAATTCCGCCCCATCATTGATGAAATCTAAACGAACTTCTCCTGTTGATTACCAGTAGGATCCCTTCTGCAAGGATGCCAATATTGGAACACCCTTCATTTTACAGAGCCCATGGGACTCAGTTTCACAACTCCCCACAAATTTTGAATGCAATCCAAGCAGTTCTGAGTTTTCTTTCACCCCCACACCGTAACCCATCAAGATGTTTTTCCTGAAAATGCAAGCAAACATATAGAGCAGTGAGTTCAGCTGGTGATCACACAATCCTGTCGCTGACTTCCTACCATTGACTTCCTACCCCATGTGTGACCTTCTCTTTCTCATACAGTAAGGAACAAAACACGGTACTTCACAAGGAAGTAGACAGGTGAAATAATGTTTTGGTTTTGGGTTTTTTTTTTTACTAGACCAGAATTACAGTTTTATAAAGTACCCTTTTAACACCTAAAGTGTAGAACAATCCCGGCCTTTGTGACACATAAGTCTCCTATCACTTGTTGATACCATAAAAAGCATAGTTGGCATCTACATACATATCAGGTTTAGATGTGAAACATCTTGCTAGCAAGTGTAGTGTTGGCTAGAATGAGACAGCCATTATACAAATGTGTGTGTTAGAAAATACAAACTATACATGTGAAAACATGAGAAAATTCAGATTGTCCCTCTTCCATTTTGCATTTTTCATTTTAGCTCTGGGTTTGTAGGAACACATAAGGAATGGGCACACTGCATCCATGCTTAGAAAAAAAAAAAAAAAGAAAAAAATCTCTCCCCGTAGCCTGTCTCACTTACAGCAATCTACCAAAAGAGTGGAGGGCCTTTGCTCTCCTTCCCCATCAGAATGGCTGGTGCCGAAAAGCTGACACATGTTCACAGTCACTCCAGCTGCACATCCCTCCCTCTTCCAGACAGCAGCCCTCCATCACTTTGGGGATGCATCTGTCATTGCAACACAATCTTTATTTATTATTATATTTGCTTATGTTTTTACATTTAATCTGGTTTGTTTAACACTTCTCCCCTGTTGTTTTTTTATTCTTATGCATATATTCAACTCTGCAGTTCAGTCAGTCTGAAAGCAAAAAGCACTGGAAATATCATATTTCACATATTTCACATAATTTTGAATATTTTCAGGTTGAGCCACCACCAGAACACAGAAGATATTTTTGACAAAACAAACTTTGGCAAACTAGTCGCACTTGGTTCATAGTTTGTTTTTTAATTCCTATTGTGTACATTTCTGAAAGTTTACAGCTACCTGAAATGAACACTGTCCCTCCATCTGGGAAGGAAAGCAGGATAGCTTGAGATAAAATTGTGTCACTGATTTCTCAGTCCAGTATTTCTCTCAAAATAAAATGAAAAACCCTTCCTAGACTTGAGGAGAGATACAGCGTGCACACTAATTAATAGAAGCTGCTTGTTTTCTCATTTTGCACATGCAAAGGCAAGAAGACTCTTAGCTCCAAACAGTGAGAACGATCTGGAAGAACTGGCATTTCCTTGGACAAGCCTGTGGCCGGAAAGAGATGACAGGAATGTTTTGTAGAAAAGAAAAAGAAGAAACAAGGCAACCTATTTCATTTTAAAAGGTTTCTTCCCAACACTATTCTGCCTGGAATGCTAGAAGGTCTTTGTGATACTAGCTGGAACTGCTGTGAGGTAATTATATGTAGTTACATAAAGCAGCCTAATGCTAGCCCAGCAAATTGTCTAAAAGAAGGGAATGTATTCCTTGTTAAATGTTTTGTCATGATGACCATGCCCTTTATTTATCTCTAACACAACATGCTTATTTTGCCCCATCTACTGTTTTCACCCTGCAAATTTATGAGGCTCTATTAATCTTCTGCCCTGCTGACTCTCTCTGTTGCAAAGTGTCAGCAGACTTTTGTACCTTGCTAATGTACAAAGTGCTTCCTATGAGTAATATCAGCATTTTGCCTTTTAATTGCACATATAATTTTTAGGTCTTACAGCTAATAAGGGAATTGAGACCACAGTTCATCATTGTCTCGAATGGTACTCCAGGGGTGTAGGGACTGTAGAAGCTCAGAGAAGAATATACTTGTCCTCGTTCCAAGCAATAGTTTCTCTCATTATAGCAGCCCCATTCACACCAGTCCGGTTACAGGTCTGCCAGCATTTCCATTATAAGCCCAGCTTTTGGGGGTTTCAAAACTGTTGTAAAAATTTATAAAACATAGCATACATTCTTTCAGCTTAGCTTTTTTTTGCATTATTATTATGCATTATTGTTTCTGCATTATCATCATTATTATTATTATTGTTATTGTTATTATTATTACAACTTTCTATAGAAGTTGATTTTATTATTTTAAAGACCTCATTACTTGCAGGGGAGCAAATGGTGCTTTGCTCATATTCAAACTAGGTCATGAGTCTGTTCATTGCTTATTCCATCTTTTCCATCCAAAACCAAATTTAAAAAGTAATAGTATGGTGCTAACTTGGAACAATGCACAGTAATTTTATACTAATAACCTTTAACAAGGTGTTTTACCCTCATCTCAAAATGCACATTACTGAGGAGTATTCCTATTGTTCGACCAGTTGGAGGGAAAACTATGTTTGCCTTCCTTTTTCCTATGGTAGTCAATTAGAGAGAAGATCTCATGTATCATATGCTGGAGGGTTTGAAGAACATGTGCCAAATTGTGCAATTAAATGCTTCTCATAAGTATGCAAAGCAATAAAAAGTAAACAGATTGACTACTGGAATATCATGCCACGGGAGCTGCTTGTAAGCAAATGACAGGCTGTTCTTAACTATTGGGCATTACTTTATTGTGGAAAAGTCCACAGAATAATCAGAGGTCTGGTATATTTTTCAGATCCTGCTAGGAATGGTGCAAACCCAGGCACCACTTTGAGTTCCTGGTCGTAATGTAGGGAGTGTGGGCTAAAAAGGGGCTGTGGCTATATGGCCTCCGAAGACACTTTTCTATCAGAAGATGAGAAATTTCTGTATGGCCTCAGAAGGCTCACACCATGCAGATCAGCTGCTCATTTTCATTTCCCCTGTCCCTGGACACCTGTGATGCCTGGGTGAGATAATACTTCAGAACGTCTCATGTCTTCTTTCTGGTTTTCTCACTCTTGTCCCACAGTTTGCCAACATCTGGATCATATTGGCTATTCATCTGAAGGTTTTTAACATTTGGTTGTTATATCATCTCCAGTTCCAGTATTGTTGTCGTAAAGTGATGTATTATTCATGCAATCCAGGGCTCAATTTTCAAACTTGTGGACTTCATACTATATTACCATCATAAATATTGATTTCAAGGCACCCACAAGCATTTTTAGCCCTTCACTGAAAACACAAAAAAGAGACATCTGTACTCTGTGGAGCATAAAATCAAAGGCTGTATACACATGGCACAATGGGATGCCAATCTAGAGATCCCAGATAGATGTCCAGGCACACAGTGGGCACTTGCGCAGATATGTGCCAGGGCCCACAAGCTGTGTAGCCGCATCTCCACACATTTGGGGGCTTAGACTAAGCAACCGTGACTCTCTTAATGAGTTTGGACCCTTCACTGCATTGATACATCTACACTGCTTCCTCTTCTGGGGTCAACTCACTGAATGGTGGCAGCATGCTGACAGATGGCTTTGATCGACATGTCAGATTATAATAATAGCAAAAAAGGAGAGAAACAAAGGCCATGGTTTACATAATCCTGCCACTAAATTTGAGCATTCAAGTGGTTTTGTCCTCTTATGAAAGCCCATTCTTTTTTGCTTATTTGTGGAGCAAAGATTGTGAGATGAACAGTGAAACCTGCATTCACTGGATGCAAGCTGTGAAAGGCAAGGAGGGTTCAAACAGGCTCTGGGTGAGCGTTCACAAACTTCCTCATGAACTGGATCCTCACTCCGGCTTCCTGGCTTCTTCTTTGCTTTGGTGGAAAGATTACCCCGGTTTCAACTGAACAGAGCCTTATTGTTACCACTGTTACCATATTTCTGAGAAAAAGATCCTAACTATACTCTTTCCAGCCAAGTTTCTCACCTGAGTTAAGAATTATGTTGTCACTATATATCAATGACACCACTAGTGTCTGGAAAACCACTGCAAAGCAGTCTCAAGGGAAGTATTTGTGTGTATATACATATATATATGTATAAATAGGTGTGTGTGTATATATGTATATACACGTGTATATGTATATATGTATTTACAAAAAGGATAAAGAATAAATACCTTTTAGAAGATCCATATATTAGAGATAAGCAAGGTTCACTACACAGGCTCGCAGTCCATCTCAGCATTACAGTAAACCCACAACCCTTTCTCCAGTATTCACATCTCCTGAACTGCACGACCAAATTACAGGCCTTACACTTTCCATTATCCCCTATCTATATTACTTACTTTAAAACAGTACTGTAATAATTCCTACTAACACAGACACTACTGATAGCAGGAATAAACCTAGAAATTTGCATTTGGTAGATTTGGGGAAAAAACAGAGCACCACAGAGGCTTCTAAAAAGGTTTTTAGGCAAAAAGTAGCTTCATAAAGATGTAATATTGTTCACAGTATAAAATGCTGATGAAATACAGGCATTTCCCTTAGCTTTTCTAAAAAGGTTACTCAAATGTTCAGCACTATATTTTCTTTCATTCAAATTGCCTTTATGATCTCCCTTATTATTATTTTATTGTTAAACAATTTGAAATATTTTTTCTTACCTGTCACAAAAATGCCCTTCCTCCAGTTTTCGTTTGTAGATGCCGTTACTGTGTCCCCTCAATGAAAACTGATATTCCAAAGGAAAATATTAACCTTAACTTACCTCTCTAGTTAAAAATAAAATTACTTCTAATCTTCTGAAGCTTATATTCCTTCAGTTCTTGAAATGTTTATGAAAAAAATATTTTTCTTTCCTACACTGACTGCATGAACTTGACTTCTTTATTTCTTTTTCTGGCTCCTCTTTTTAAACTGGTAGTAAGTACTGCACATAGCAGATTATCAAATGCATTTAAAACAAAGCTAGACTACATTAATTAGTGTTGTATGTGCACTTGAAGTGGGTAATATAGTTCATCCTCTGGCACTCAGCTCATTAATTTCAAAATGTATGTTACTAAACCTCTTATCTTGGTTTTACCTAATTAAATTATTAAGATGAAACTTAAAATCAGAGGTTTTTAAATGTCATTCAAGGCACAGCTACAATTAAGAGATCAAATATTCATAGTTTTAAAAGACTCAACCCAGCAAGACCACTTTTTGTGTATGATCAATTTTGTGCTGATTTTTTTTCCAAACTGAACTGTCTAAATTTCAATAATGTTATGATTTGCAAAAATAGACAGGAATTTAGGACATACCACTCTGAACAGATAGGTTAATTAAGGTTCAGTCTAGTATTGATATGTACATATTATAAACATTTAAATAGTACAGGTTAACGGTGGCCTTGGAGCTAAAATGGTGCTGCAGGTTGTTATTGTCCTCTAAATACTGTGGTGTCACTGGGCCGGCTGAAGTTATTGTCAGAGTGATCTGGATGGCTAAACACAAGCATCTGGTGTCTTTTAGACACCCTGATGCATCCAAGATATTTGGTGGCGGATGTGACATAGGCACTACCTACGTCCTTCTGTGGTAGCAGCTGGAGACAAGGCCAGATAGCCAAGAGCATTTACAATGGCAATAGACATCTGTATTGAAGCATCTGAACTATCTCCAGACCATCCAGATATTGTGTGCTGTAAAGACTTCAATACTTCTGTCTGAAACACGGAGTAAGTTTGTTCTAGGAAGAGAAATATGGAATCACAGAGTAACCTGCAATCACTACCTTGCAGCTGGTCAAAATAACAAGTACCAGTCACAGAATCACAGACCCATTCAGGTTGGAAGGGACCTCAGGAGGTTTTTATTCCAATCTCCCGCTCAAAACATGAGGTCAGCTCTGAGGTCAGACCAGGTTGCTCAGGGCTGTGTCCAGTCATGTCTTGAAAACCTCCAAGGACAAAGACAGCACAACCTTTCTGGGAAACCTGCTCCACTGCTTGACTGTCCTCATGGGAAACAAGTTTTTCCTTATATGAAGTCTGGGCATCTCTTGTTTCAACTTATGCCCATTGCATTTTGTCCTCTCATCATGCAACACTGTGAAGAGCTTTGCCTTGTCTTCTTGATCGCATCCTTGTAGGTTTTGGAAGTCAAGACGCAACATTTAGTTGCTGGATCTGTCAGAGTTTTAGCTCCCATACCCGACCCACCTGGCACTGGAAAGCTTCTTCAAGGATTTAACCAGTTACAGTCTGTGCTTCTGACTGAACACAGAACTATAAGAGCTCAAAAGGTAGCTGCCATGGACGCACAGTAGAAAGTGGTTGAGTATAACACCCAAGGTGCAATGGTAGAAGGGTAGGGAAGGATAAGTCCCAGGGCCACATTTTCATTATTTTGGCACATATCAAGTCAGAAAGTATGGATACTCCAAACATGACATGTTCTAACATAGCTGGTTATGCATATCTGGACTGGAGAAACCTCCTCACAGAAAATAAAGAGACAGTCACAGCTCATGCTACCTATATCACTATTATTACTATTCATTGACAATATTAACAGCTACAGTCTGCTTGATCTGATTCTCTGACTGACCCCTGGAACAGTGGCATAGTAGTCTGTAGAGTTAAGTTAGGTATCCATGACAGGTGGCCTCACCTACAGAAGCTATTCAGAAATAACTGTAAGTCATGTTATGTGGGCACATTCCAGTTTGTTAGCACAAATATTTCAGGGAAAAAAATGTCTACAGAAAGTAAGTTTGAGGCAACTGTATAAGAGAAGTAGCAACAAGGAGCACGCACACATCACAAGAGGGGGATGTAGCTTCACTGGCTGGTTGTATTTTGTTCTTTGAATTCTCTACGCAGACAGTTCACAGTATAGGAGTTGTGCCACAACTAGCTAATGTTCTGCAGATACTGCATACTGAGAATTTGGGGAATAGCTATTCTTAAGGTTGCACAGTCAAGCACTCCAAAAGCCAGGAAGTGTTAGGGTTTGATACGAGCAACAAAATAACTGTATTAGTCCAAAGCAATCCTCCTCAGACAGGCTTAACTAGAGGGTGATGGTGTATGTATGGTTTGCTAGGGTTTCACAGATGTTTTCCAACAAAAAAATTCTGACAAATCTGATGGCGATAGCACTGTCCGTACTCAAAAGGATTATCTCAAACCAACATATTTTCCTTATACTCAGAAGCTGCTTCTTTCTGCTCCATCTCTTGCAAACATTTCAACCCACAGGCTTACATCCTTTCCACCTTTATCACCTAAACTTTCTGTGCCCATACTCGGTCTCCAATTTTCAGACTTGCCATCCCATCCCTGTTGTCCTTGATGCGACTTGCGCGGACGGATGCTGCTACTCAGCACTTCTCCTCTGAAATTGAGTCTCCTCTTTCCACTCCTGCTCTTAGACCAGTGAGGTAGCTTGAACCTTCTGTGACTTGAATTCATATTTACACTGAAGCAGGCTGAAATGTTTGCAGTGTTCATCAGGCTCAGCAGTGAATATGTTGCCTGTCACAGGGTGAGGCACATGTCCACTTAAGTCCCAAGCTGAACACAAAGCTAAGTGTCAAGAGGCCAAGGCCCAGGGCATGGGCATAGATGCATGTAATGAGCTGTGTAAATATGATGGTAAAAGCCTTAATGCATGATGGGCTAGCATCTCTAATGCAGCCTGGACAGATGCTGTATTAATGCCTGTGGAATATGTGTGCAACGTCTCTGCAACTTCGATTTGGGTTAAGAGAGGATTCCGTCATCTTTCCATTTTCCCTTGGCCCCTCAAAATCTCCTTCAGTATGTTGCCTTCACAGAAATAGTTGAATTTTGTTTTGACTGCTGCAAGAATCAGCCACCTATATATGGCTGCAAATATTGCCTGGTTCATGGAAGAGCTGGTGCAGTGAGGAAGCTGAGGGACATGGCATCTGGGGAGGTGTGTGTGGATACAGCAGGTTCCAGCCATGAGAAACCTCCTCTCACGAAGTCAAGAGCCAGGAGGTTAGGTGCTTGGCAGCCTCTTTCTTATTTAAGAAGCAGCATTTCTGAGTTCTCACTAAATCTCTTTCCACACAGTTATCCCCAAATTAAAAGGAAAAAAAAAGCAATCCATTGCTCTGCCTTGAAAGCTGCCAGTCTCCAGATCAGTGAATGCAGTAGATCCAGTGTTTTCTCTTTGTTGATGATGTCATTATGATTGTGCCTACAAGTCCTGTTCAGGATAAATAACGTCTTGTACAAAAGAAACAACAAAACGTTTTCTATTTTGGGATGAGCAACCAGAATAAGACAGACAGGACTGAAAGGATGATAAGAAAAAAACTTGAAGGACATAACTATAGATGAAGATCCCATTTTAGCAAGATAAGACAGCACATTCATGATACTGGGCAGGGCATTGCCTCTGCTGAAGTACACAGGATTGGCCACATATTAAACTACTCTGTTGGTTCAGGATTGGAACAAAGGTATTAATTCAGTGGAACTGAATGTGTCTTGTCTATCTGCCAGATCTATCCATGCACATCCAGAAATAGGTATGGCTGCTCTCACAGGAATGACAGTTATCATTCAGCAACAAAAATATTAAAAGGTATTGTCTGAATTTAAAAAACAAAAAAAGAAAAAAAGAAAGATTTCTTTGAGGCAGCCAAGATGTCTGTCCTGCTTTGTCTACTTTTATCTTCTGAGGATGCTTAGGTAAACACACACAATCTTCATAAGGACAGACCAGCTCAGTGAGTAAGGTTAGTATGCTATAAAAGACTCATTGTCTACATTCATTTTAGATTGTACCTACAGAGGATTTATAGAAACAATACCTAGGTGGCACTGAGGAGGCTATCAGTGCTATTTACAGACAATTTAAAGGAATAAACCTGCAGTTACGCCTGTGTTTGCTTTCCCTTGTGGTCTCCCTGCAACGCTTTCTAATCCTATTGTGACTTGATTGTTTCACAGCAAAGTGCTCCACAGAGGCCAGTAATTGGCACACAGGTTCAAATTAGATTGCTGTGTGTTTAGGAAAGCAGGGGTCATTTCCCATCAGCACCACTCATTAAGAAGCAGAGTGCTAAGTTTTCTATTACAGAAAATACTCGTATGTAAGTGTGTGCGTGCTTGGGAGGGGGATTTTATGTATAACTTAGAGCAGAATTAGTCTGTAATCAACAATATGCAAAACAACTTTGGTAGAGGAATATATTAACTATGTACTCAATGACAGTTTTCTTAATTCTGCATCTGTCTGACTGTCATGCACAAATTCCTTTTCACCATGTAAATATGAAGTCAAACGTGGGTGAATCCAAAAGCTGGCTTGGAGGCAGTTGAAAAGTTGGCCTTGTGTGCCTCTGGCTCTTGTGAATTTTAATCAGGCTCTCAGTGTTAATTGCACATCAGCCAAGTTTCAGTTCTGGTACACTTGAGGCCCCAGTCAGCTCCTGCGCATTTGCTGTGGGGAGGAAAGAGAAGCCAGGGTTCCGAAATGAGGTGGTTGGGCCCTCAATTAACTGAAGGAAGAGAGATAATGTCAGTATGCACCAGAAAGGAGAGTGAAGGACAGGTAGGATTAAGAAAAAAAGAAAGAAGTAAAAACCTGTCAAGAGGAGCCAGCTAGCGAACACCCTATGCCACAAGCTGAATTGTTCCTGGTGTCAAATAGCTAATAATTTGATAATGTTTAAACAGAGGAGAGGTATTTGGGTAATTCTTGCCTCACCTGAGGTACCCTGGGCACCTGACTTTCCTCAAACGCTGAGGAGTGTCCTTTCCTCTAGGATGACTAAGGGAGATGTCTATCTATGTCCTGCCCGTGGCTCCTTCAGAACCAGAAAGCAGGCACGGCAACACTCGCGCCTCCAGGGAAATCTCACTTGCTAGGCTTGCATCAACCATTTTTAACTCACACATTATCATTACTGTGGTATAGCCCCTATTTTGCATAATAGCCCAGTGGTTAGAGGTCTCCTGCCAGAAAGAGGACACCCAGGGTGTAGCTTGAGGCGGCTGCAATCCTATGCCGACCCGCTGCAGAGGAGTCCCGTGGGCAGAGAGTGTTAGTGTTATTTCTAGCAAGAGTATTTTCTGCTCCTTAATGAACCGTGGGGAGGGGGGAGGGAAGGTCACTGTGTGGAAATGGCATGAGATCGGATGGAAAGCAAGCAGATGAGTATGCAGCTCTCTGGCTCAGTGGCAGCACGTTCACCTGAGACCGAGCAGATCTGAGATGTTGGTCTGTGCCCTGAGGAGTGGGCATGTATTTCACATGATGCCTTAGAATTAACCTGTGGAGGACTCCCCATCCCACCTGGTCACTTAATTTCATGAACCTGTTTCAAGTTTCAAATCCCAATCTTACAGAAGTGTCACACAGGAGACAGATGGGGTCTGACATGCGTTCCTCTCACTATTGCCTGCTCCATCTCTAGTGGGTCCTTATCTAGTGGATCCATATCAGCATCTTCCTGAACTCTTCCCCCATTCACTGGGTGCACAGCTGATACACTGAGGTCAGTCTTGCAAATTCTGCTCCTAGGGCACCATTCAGAAGGTGACCCTGTTCTTAAAACTACTTTGTTCTTCCCCTCATGTGACTACTAATTAAAATGTTTCTTGCACTCTTCCCCAAGTCCTGAAGTCTCCCATGGTGGGGACAGGACCTCATCAGAAAGGCCTGAATGGGCTAACCCAGGGCCACATCCTGTAGCTTGCGGACACTACATTTCTGGACTCTAGTAGTGTCCAAAAATGCGTGCCTAGGAAAGATTATAAGGACAAAGTGTACGAACATACAGGTTCTTTCCCCTAGTCCTCTCCTGGTCCCCAACTGCTTTCAGCTATGGGACTTCCTGAAATTGTGTGGGATTCTATGTCTCTAGTAAACATCAGATTATTTATTTTTCAAGGTACTTATCCAATGTCCTTTGAACCTTTGCAAACTCTTTTCTTTCCAGGTGAAAGAAATCTAATTAATCTGCTGAAAACAAAATATATTGAGATCTCTAAGTAAACAAACTCATGCTTCCTTTTCCCTCTCCTCTTGCCAGCAAGGTGTATTTTTTACATATGAGAATGAAAAAAAAAATCTGCTGTGTATGTGAAACAGAGATAGCAATCTTCACTTTTACTTGCTCCCTCTGACGTGAGCCTTAAAGGTACACTATGACGATGTAACCTGTCTTGGAGAGCAATATCAAATCTAGGATGATGATATAAAACAAGCAAGAAATGATACCTATCTGTGGAGTTTTGCTGTGTAAATTGAGTGAAATTTCAGTCAGTGTTGGCATTTCTCCTTCCCTGCTCCCTAGTCGCCATCAGCCAGTGTTGTGCATTATGGTTTTTTATCTGCATTATGTTTTATATCCAGCATGGCAAGTCACAGCTTTGCGGAGATCCCTTATCTTTAGATCGGGACTGCATTCTCATCATACATCTGTTGAAATGTTGTAAAATCCACAGTCATCTCTGGATTGAAAATGTGTTAGCATGTAAAGTATTAGACAGAAATATAGTTGTTACTTCAATTCTGCTGAGATTTGCCTTTGTCTCCCTAGGATTTTACCACATATTCACTAACATGCTGAGAATACATCTTTTTTTCCTGGTATGGCAACAGAAACACTGCTGCTCTCTGAAATCTCATTCATTGTAGTTGGACTCTCACAAATATAAACACATGGGAAAAAAACCTGCTTGTCTTCTTTTTTCCTAGAGAAGACAAACCGTGAGAAACCAGCATGATATATTCAGAAATATATACTTCCATGTAGTGTCACACCAGAATAAAAGGCACCGATGCACTTTCAAGAAACTGGGGGGGGGGGAGGGGAGAGAGAAGGAAGAAATGAGCAAATGGAAATTTGAAAAGTTATAGAAAAAAATTGGCTTTGTAAGGATTTATTTTATGACGCAGATCATCATAAGAATATAAGAACTGCAGTATCAACTGGATCAAAGTCCCAATTAGCCCAGTATCTTGCCTCCAAAAATGGCCAGCAGTGGTTGTCTAAGAAGAGTATAACCATGATACAACAGTACCAACAGCTAATAAAACTTCTCCAGAACAGTTGCAGTCACCAGTGATTTCTTGAATGGAGGTCTATCTGATGGTCCTGGGTAGACTTTTCTTCCATTCTTTCATTCATTTTTTTTTAAACCAATAACATTTTTAGCCTATACAATATTCGCTGACAAGTTCCACAGCTAAAAAGCACCTCTTTTCTCTGTTTTGAACCTACTATTTGCTAGTCTTGTTGATGCTTCCTAATTATTCTGTTAGAGATGATAAACATATTTGTCTTCTCCATACCACTATGATTTTATAACCTTTAGGTGATCTATTTTCTAGGCCAAAGAATTTCCAGTCTAAGTAATCATATCTTCTACTGGTACTAGTAGTACCAGTGAACTGTCTCCCCTCCCCCTCAATTCACCAATTTATAGTTAATTTTGCTTTAATGTTTCATATGGATTATTAATAACGGATTATTTTTTTTTTTAAATGAAAACTGGCAGTGACTAAAGAAAGGTGATTTACTGACTAGCTCCAACTGCATCCTACCCTGGCTTCTAGTCAGCCAGACCCCTTCTTTTGTGGGGTTGGAAATGGCCTGTTGGGCCAAGCACGGGACCCTCACCTTCACACCAGTCCCATACCAGCACATGGCCAGGCATGTGGAGCCTTGGCCACCACCCAACAGAGCAACCGCAACCACTACCACCATGGTGATGCTAACAGTTGTGCCTGGACCCCAAACTGCAGTCTGGAAGAGGATGTTTGGAATAAACATGTAATTGTGTGGTGTTTTGGTGAGAAACTGAAGGAAGACTGGTTTGTTCCTCCCTCCTGGGTTCACAGGCCACAGGTCCCTGTTGTCGAGGGGTCCCAGCAGCCATGTCCTTCCGCATTTATGGAACGTTAAGACCATTCAGTCACTTTGGAAAGATTGCCTTGATCTGGTGAGATTTTGCTGCATGCTGGAGATAAATGATGTGATGTTTTTCCCAGTGAGCTTCTGTATTCTGAGCTACAGTTGCACGTTTTTGGATCTGGCAAATAGAAACCTTCTGCTTCACTTATGTCCCATGTCGCAAACCTGATGGACTGACCCCTGACTGAGAGTTGAGGTCTTTCCAGAGCAAAATTAGCAACAAAATACATACTGCAAAGACCTTTCAGGAAAGATGTGCTTTTATTGACTGAATAGTACCACAAGGTAGGACGAAACAACTTTGTATGTACAAACCTACCCAACCTATTTCTTTCCACACACTTCTGGCTATTCAGCTTTACTGAGACCACCACAATCAGCAAAATAGCCGCTAGCTGCACAGGTCAAAGAATTTAACTTAAAGTATAAGCCCTGCTGAAGTCATTGCATTTCTTCATACGCTTACACATATGTGTTATGTTCAGAGTGACGGTGAGACTATAATAAATCTCCTATGACGTGCTCTGCTCAGAAGTAACATAACTTTTCAATGGTTCAAAATATGGTCTAAATTCTGTTGGTCTCCCTATTATCTATCAAGATTTTTTTTCTCATAGGCACTATTTCTAATTTATCTCCTCTCTTTTTAATTTATTCTAGAACTACCATGAAATCAAAATAATTCAAAAATCCAGTCAAAGAGTTAAATACAATAATTTCATCATTAGAAAGGACAGTATGTAACTATCAGGCCAAACAGTCTATCTTATGTTAAATGACAGGTCAAAGAAAGTTCATTCCTAATAATGCAAATCACAAATCAGTGTCTCAGGAATAGCATATATGAAATGATGTCTGAAACATCAATAACAGATTTTTTCCCTTATAATTATTATTAGCTTGGTAATAGTCGTTAGTGACCTATCTCCTTCTGCTGATTTAGTAAAGTGCACCTAATAACAAGCAGGGGTCAAACGTACAAACCAAATGACACTGCATTCCCTAGATACATAGTGCAGTTTCTAATGATGTAATAAATGCCTTGCAGTGTTTTTGTCTCACCCACCAAAATTAAGCCTATTAGAGTAAAATATGCCAATTGAAAACATTATAAATCTTGCCTGGAATATAAAGCAAATCTCTATAAACAGTGCTAAAATGACAAACTACCTCTTCTGTTAGAGAGGCTGAATCTCTAAAGTAGCTTTTATTTCAGTTCTCGGTTAAAAAATCAAGCCTTCTGAAATTATGTATATTTATTATATAAATAGCAAGAAAGAGAGAAAGCAGTATCACATTATGGCCTCTTTTTTGCAAGGAATTAATTGTGACTTCAACAAAAATACCTTTTTAAAGAATCCATCTTTTTTCATGAGAAGGAGAAACTATTGTCCTATAATTTTAGACTTAATATGGATATTCTAGCACAGAAGAAACGACCTTCTCTTAGACAAAGTGAGTTGGTTCACATTTCAGGGGAAAAAAATATTAATGCTTATATCCATCTCTGTATCAAGAGTATCCATAAAATCAGCTAGTCCCTTACTTAACCGTGCTGGAACCCGCTCAAGCCACTGAGTTTAAAACTGTGGTTTTATTATTCTTTGATGTCCATAGCTTAGCAGCACAAAGCTGGTTCCAAGCGCTTACTCTCTATAAAGAAACACAAATGTTTGGCCTTTGGGCTGTAAATATTGTGTCACCATTGATTTTTAACATATAAAGTGTATTTTCCTGAATGTCAAGTATTCTTAAAGTGCAGGAACTCCCATGAGCATGGAGTGTCAGGAATTAAAGACAGTTTAAAAGCAGGAGCTACAAGCAAGGAAAGAAGAAAGTAATAGCAAGAAACAAGAGAAAGAAGAAATGAAAGAATAACTAATATGAACTTAGCTAAGTATTATATTATCGTTTATCTCCCAGACGAAATTGTCACCTGGGGAGCATAATATGCTATCACCGGAAAGAGAAGACTGAACTGTGATACTATCAATAAACCTTTTCTTACTACATAAGACAGTTTTCTTTAAGGATTTGTGTATCGCATGCACTAGAGGAGATTTTTTTCCCAGCTAAGTAATAGGATTGATTTGGGGATCAGACACGCTGCTCGTTCACAAACAGTGAAAGCGTCGGTAGCCGAATGGAAATGTGGCTCTGACAGTTTGCTATTATTGCCCTACAGCACTTCAGTGTTTGTTTTTCTGCATTGTATCTGCTGCTTTGATGCTATTTCACCAAAGCGATCTCCTTGAGAAGGTGGTTCAGAGCAGGACCCTAACTTAGCCGAGGCGCATAGACTAGGAGCCAGTCATCCTGGGACAGAGACAAGTTCTGCATCACCTCCAGCGATGTCTGCCTCCTGCCCAAGTACAGAGGGATGGCTAGAGGTGAACATAGCTGCCCCCCGCTCAATTACCTGGGATGAATCCAGGCTGGGATAGCATCTCACTCACACAAAATTACCTGGGATGAATCCAGGCTGGGATAACACCTCAATCATACAGCTAGGAAAGCTGAGAAGGATTCAGCCTACTGGATGCAATGTCTTTACAGTGTAGCCTCAGGCAGTGCAACTCTGCAATGTCCTTTACATAGGCTGGTGGTAAATCACCAGCCTATCCAATAACGAATAAGAGGAATACTCCTTCTAGGTGATTATTCAGAGCAGACCCATCACCATAGCTTATTTCTATAGCCAGCACAGACAGTCAAGGTTCCTGAGAGGGCAATGCAGAGTATCTTAGGTCAGGTTCCTCCTCTGACTCTTACACCTCTCCAATGAACTTGTGTGAATACTTCCCTAAGCCAGACCTTTGAACAGCAAATTCAGTCCAGACTGGAGGAGAGACACTGCCTTTCTTCTCCGGAAAATATCTTCAAGCAGCTGTACTGTAAAAGTTGCGGTGGATAAAACTCTGTTACCTTTTATCCTTCCCTATCCCACTTGCCACAATCAGTAATCATTTGAAAGATATTGCACACCGGATTCAGAGATTCTTTTGAACTATTTTCTCATTTATTATGTTTACTAGATGTTTCTTTCAGAACTTCAGAAAAAGTCTGGCATCCATCTCAATTTTTTCTGCCTAAGAACAGTCAGGTTGCCGTCAGACATTGTCTCAGACATTTATAAGAATATTGACTATTTAATGCAAAGCATTCTTTAAATATACAGGCACATATGCCAGCTCCTCTTAAGAAGGATGAAGAACTCTGAGTTCTCAAATGTTTAAGAAACATTAAAGGTATATTTTTGATAAAGGCTACTTCTTGAGAGATGGTGAGAATTTCCAACTCCCTTTGTTAAAACACTCATCTCGTCTCAGCAGCAGGCATTCAGGGCCTGGAAGAGACCAAGGACACCCCATGTATTTAGTTTACCAAGGTGAAGCTTAAGAAGTTATTTGGCATGTAAAAATGTGCAAGCATAGGGAAAAGACTTCTGATAATTGGTTCTTTATACGTAAACAAAAATGTACCAGTTTCCCAGAGCTAGGGGTAGGTATGTTCAGGAATAAAAGCAGGATGTGATCTATTTAACTAACTAAAGCCCAGGAATTGCATGTAAAGTATTCTAGTGATCATATTTGAGATATCTAGCAAACTGATCCTCCTAAAGGAAGCTGATCCTAGGTGATAGATCCTGCTTCAAATAAAGAATCCTATCCATCTAAGTTAGATACCTAATTGAGGTGTTTTCAAGTCTAAATAAAGTGATTACTTTTTAGGAACCATTTGGAGCATCCTTCAGATTTTCTGAGCAATATCAGTCTTTTTTTTGTGTGTGTGTGTGTCTATGTAAGAAATTAATTTAAGCAGCCTGCTTTACTAAACACCAAAACGTTTAAGTAAAAATTAGGTAGAAAATATCTCGCCCAAACCATTTATTTTTATCAGTTGGATTAATTCCTGGATAACAGCTACAGATAACAGTTGCATTAGCCATTGGAAAAATAAACTGAGAACTGCATTCTTTGGCTAGAAGTGACTCTAAGAGGCATAACCTCAGCTGTAAGTTGTGATGGAAGGATCCCAAAGTGAAATTCCATGTCCTGTGGTGAGTAGGAGATGACACAAGATGCATCTTCATCTGGACGTAAAACATTTGTGAAGAAAAGTGAAGAAAGTGGTGATCTACCTGCTAAGAGGTGTATCTTGTCAAGTCACACAATATCAGCTCTTAGGTGCTGGCAACTGATTTCAGAGTAAAATTTAAGGTGCATTTGAAGCACTAAGTAGGACCCCTTTGCTTCTGAGACCCTCTTTCTACATGACTGACTCCAAAAATTTTTTAAATTAAATCTTCTCTGTTTGAAAAACAACTACTGTAGACACCGTGATCTTCAAATGGAACCTCCTTGCCCTCATGATCGGAGGTCCTGCAGCCATGGGTGGGGAGTCTTCCTCTAGATTTTGCATGAGGGATGTCTGCTGCCTAAATGCTCATCCATATTTGCGGCATATGGCTTCTGATCGGTACAGATGGTTTTAAAATAAGTACAGTGGATTAAATCAGTAGAAAATAAAGCCTATCAATTTGTCAAAAAGGAATTACTGTGGCTTTCAGTTGTACTCCCCCCACAAGGAAGAATTATGTTTTTTAAATGAATGAAAACATCATGAGCAACACCCACATACTGCTTCTAAAAAAGCCTGGGATCTAGTAAAGAATGCAAAGGTCGCAGGTACTGCTATGCATTTCCAGAAAATTGTTTAACTTTGTATCTTAGCAGTAAATTTACCTTTCTCTCTCTGTCTCTCTCTCACATACTTTGAAAGACAATATCAATGTTTTTATTGTACACTGGGAAATATGACAACAGTTCAAGAATAGTTTTGAAAATCTAAGATACAGCTATTGATCGTCTCAAACTATTTAATCTTCAATTAGACATTGAACTTTAGAACTGGCAGAATATATAAGATTTTTCTATCCTTGAATAGCAGTTCATTTTTGTCTATGAATAATACATCTTGCTACAATAGTGCAGTCAGACACTGGTATAATTAGACACATTTCTGAGGTCTGCCTATGGTTCATGCATCAAACACTGATCCTTCAGGCTGCCTTGTATAGGTCTATAGGCTTGGGACGCTAAAGAAATGAACACAGTCATGCTAACAGTGCCCTCACTCCAGTTACAGATGTAAGACGACAGTGACTGCTCCAAGGCATACTAATTACAAAGTATTTAGCAGTCAATCTCTAGCACACACCTGCCAGAAGCAGAGATGGGGGAAATGTGATATCCCTGTTTCTTATGTTACACAGACCCCAGCTGGAAGTTAAGTTCTTAAGAGGCCAATGACTGTACAAACCATATGTTATCACAGTTCAATCACGCCCATAGCTTTCCGCATTTTAATGTATATTTGGCATTGCTAGATAATGTGACGTCTTCAGACTAATCAGATGGATATCTTAACCGGTGAGAATATTAAGGTAATACAGTGCTACAGATAACATCCATTGCATTACGTTAGCTTCGCACTTGTATTTCTGCATAACGGCTCTAGCTCCTAACCTGTTCTGACTATAAACTTTGCCAGGAGGCAGCCCATTTAATCTAGACACAGATTTTGTTATTTCAACTTATGCCTGCTGTGGATCTTAATATTTTGGATCCAAATAGCTCCTAGAAAAAAAAAAACAGCTCTGTCTGAGTGCAAATTTCGCTGTGTAGATCTACTTCTACCTGAAAGAAACTATACATAAATTGGTTAGAAAAGTAAAAAAAAAATAAATAAAATAGATCTGTCCTTTTTTGTTGTTGTTTTTAATAACTAAAGACAGAATAACATCACCGTTAAAAATTATACCTGTTCTAAATCTTTATAAAGAAAATAGAGAAAAGGATCAGAAGGGAAAAAAGAAAAGCACACCCGTTTACGGATGCCCTGCAACATAGTTAGGGAAAAAAGGAAATAAAACAAAGAAAAGTTTTGCAGCACAGCATTTCATTGCTGCTGATTAAATTCTCTGTCCAAAAGTTGTTTCAAGGAAGCCCGACACTCTCAAACTGGGGGAAAATTGAAATTTTAAGTTTTTCTTCTGTCACTGGTGAGGAAGAAAGCAGCTTTATCAGAATCAGGGAAATGCTTTGCCTTTCACATCATAATATTCTCTTATATCTGCTGAACCCAACGTTTTCCTCAGCGGTATTTTCACCTGACTGCTTAGACACCCGGCCACAGGGCTAACACAGTTGCCCAACATCACTCAGTGGCACAGTCAGGATTTGAACCCACAGGCTCAGATTACGCGTTGGAGGCTTAGTCCTCTGGCTCACAGAAACTGCACTAATACAAACCCATATGATTACAGAGCTGAAGGCAAGAAACTCCTAGGAGCAGTCTGGTACCTGAAGAGAAAGATTCAGAACCAGAGAAGCAGCAAGCCACATCAGCGTGCTTTTGTGGGCTCAGGAAACCCTTTTTTTATATATGTTGGATGTATCATTGGCACTCAGGGGCACAGGGTGTTTTCAGCAGGAAAAAAAAGAGTTCCCTAGTGCTTTGACTACACATTTTCTATTTCAGACTTAAGACCTTTGGGAAGGAGCTCTATCTTGTACAAGCAAAACTTTCTGCTAGTAAATAAAAGATGCAATCAAATTGCTTTCAGCTGAAAATTTGGGGAGAATATTTTTGATGAACAAAGTAACTGTAAAAGGTTTTATGTTTTTGTTCTCGCTCTCTCCTCATCCCTGCAATCTCATCACTCTTGCTTTTGATTTTGCCAATGAAGAAGGGGGACAAAGAGAAAATAAAATAAAAATACAAAATCTATTTTATTTTCAAACACCTGAAGCTCTTGTATATAACTTCTGTTTAACAAAAATGCCTACATTCATTTTTGGTTCAGCTAGAAAAAGAAAAATAATTTCAAGCATCTTCCCTTCGTGAAACCCAGCTGTTTGTATTACCATGAAAGAGATGTGCAACTCTGTCGGTTCGGCTTTTCTGTTTATATATCTCTGTTTTAACTGATTGAAGGGGAATGAGAAAAGTGACCTAGCTTTTCTCTTCCCACTATTCTTTTTCCCTTCATCTTACTCAAACAAAACAACCTTGATGACCAAATGTAAGTCATAACGCAGTGAAATCTCTTGATGACTTGCATGCTGGTTGTTTTTGAAAAGGGACTGAATAAAGGCTTCAGGATTTCATCGATTACCTGATCTTAACCTATTGGTTAAAGTGTATTTTTCAGTAATTTAGATTTATGCATCCTTCTGGGTAGTTGATGGAGAACTCAGGACTTCTCTAACACAGTGCCTCCCACCCTTCTGTCCTTCAGGTGCAGATAACCATGGCAAAAGAAGGGCTAAACCAGACAGGTGAAAAACAGAAAAGTTGAGAAAAGAGCAGTCACATATCAGAAAGTTACAGCATTTTCCAAGGAAGAAGAACTCACAAAAAACACATTCTTACTTCAGAAAATGTCATTCTACCACAAAATCTGTGTGTTCATCCAATTCCCATCATTTAGACTAACATTTCCCTTTGAGACCTCAGCTGTAGATGTCAGCATGCTGGCAAATGTCTTTATTCTCACTAGAGAATAGGGTTAAAGTATCTCTTTAACCCTTTTCTCACCAGAGTACTGCTTGCTGTGTTGTCAGACAAGATAAATATAGACCCAAGTATAGCTTGGGTGTATGGCTGCTCCCTTCTTCCTCTTTCATGATCCCATGGGCTTTACTTGCTAGTGATGGAAAGGAAAATTCTTCATCCTTTATTTCTGTGTGGTTGACCTTTTGCATTTAACTGTGTCTGCCCAGGAACTCACGAAGCAACTGGTTTGCTGGAATCAGAGGGTAATGCCGGTGTATTACAGCTGGCAGAGTCAGTTCAGCACTTTTCCCTAAAAGCAGGACTTGAGCTGCCTAGAGAACCAAGCAATTTCTCATCCAAATGGTCTACTAAAGATCTGGACTTCTTAAATTACTTTCTACTTCTCCAAGTGGTGCCCTTGCTTTGAAACTACTTTATAAATGGAGCAATAAGAGCAACAAGAAGCTGTATTAAATTACCACTAGATATTCTCTCTTCTCGTATGGATTTAAGTCTGTTATTCTCAGTGTATTTTATTGAGGCCAAATTCTAGTTAAACACTAGATTGTGCATTACATTTCACTGCTTTGCATGAAGAATCTCGTTTGCTCACACACTGTGTGGAATAGATATATGTATGTGTAATTACTCACTGACAGTATTTTGTATAACTCTGCACAGTTATAATGAAAAAAACCCCACCACTAATGAGGTTTTGTCATTGTGTTACACACAAAACACAACAGAACAGAGCAATGTAAGCTATAGCAACGGCTCCTCTTGTGACTTAAGGATGAGTTAGATAGGAAAGATGAGTTAACACAACAGAACAGAGCAATGTAAGCTATGTCAATGGCTCCTCTCGCTACTTAAGGATAAGTTAGATAGGAAAGATGATTAACATGTATATTAATTACCTGCCTATGTAGCCATCTGAGTGACTGCCCACAAGAAGCAATGGTTTCTGCATCCAAACTCTTCTAGTGGCACCACAAGGAAAAGGCACCCAAATGGCCTGAGGCACCTGAGCCACTCAGACCTAATCTGTCAAATTTCTCCTTAGCCAGTTCCCTGAATGTCTTTGGTCACGACAGCCAATTATCCAAATCTCATCAAATCTTAGTTAACAGTAAAGCATAAAGTAAATTCTGTAGAATTGCTAGAGTTTAGGTTAAGAATGCCCACAAACATTTTTTTGCAGTTATTAAAGCAAAACAATCCTTTAATACTTTAAACAATATTAGGGATTTTTTTTCCTAAAACTGATGTTTATTATGAATGTTTCTTGAGTATACACTGGTGTGTTTTATTTTTATAAAATAAAATATCAGGCTTTGCTTCACATTTATTATTAATGCAAGATACACGAATCTCTCTTAAAATTGTTGTATCAGGTGATATTTGCAGGTGCAATTGTTTTGTTTAGCAGATGCTATTTCAAGAAAGGGAGAGAGATAATGTTTCCCCCTCAGTCCACAGGATGGTATCTCAATGGGGAGCTGGACACATACCTATATTTCACAATATGTGCTCATCTATAGACTCCGTTCCACGGTGCCCTGCCTCCAGTGCCACAAAACTGCATTCACTCACATATTCCTACCTCCAGCTTCATGCTTTCCTATATGCAAACAGCACATCATAGAAATCCCCATTATGAGAATGTCTGAGGGGAATAATCTCTACTTGCAATCAGAGGTCAGAAAACACGCTGGAGTGTGCTTTTGAAGACTGGATATATGCACCGCTGGTGCTGGTATAGCACATCTAGAAAGAAAGGCAGTCTGATGGAGCTGGGATGCTGGGATGCTGTGCTACCTATGGAACGGCGAAGTGCTGAGCTCTTTAGAAAATCTGTCTAGAGTAATGTAAGTCCTAAAACCTCCACTGAAAAAAACACCCACTTTTGAAATGTGGCCCACAGCTACAGTGACATTTGGAAAGCAAGGCCAGTGAATTTGAATTGCCGCTGTCTTACTGGATGCGTTATGAAATGTGTTTGGACACCTTTTTCTTCCTTCTTCTTTTTTTAGTTAACTGCATTTGGTTTGGGGGTTTTATTTCTGCAGGATAGTGCCCTAGTTGCACTTGGCACAGGCATTTGAGCTGGGACCTCTTTAAGTAAAGCAGGAATGGGCTTGCTGGGAAAATCATGAGGGCTTCTCCAGTCCCTCATCTGAAAGGCCCAGAAACCTCACCCTTACATTAGTACCTAGGAGTACTTATTCCTCCTATGCATTAATGGACAAAAATAGGCACTTCCAGAGGATAATTCACCTCTTAAGCTGCATGTCTCTCTGCACTTACTATACAGGTGATTACTCCTAACCCAGGTGCTCTACTGGAAAACTCACAGGTAGTTGGGTTGAATCTGAATCAAACAACAAACACCTCTGCTGCTGTTTGGAAGATGTACTAGAAGAGCTCCGTGTGAGGGAGAACATCTGAAGAAATCAAGTTACTGGGTGATGTATAGAGAAAATAGAATATATTTGTTTTCTTTTTACTGCCTAGTTATTCATAGGACTTATAGCTGTATTATGTATCTGATTCTTTAAATAAACTATTTTTTTTTTAATGGTGAATATCTGTTAGTGTGTTTTGGCAGATATGTCTTGCTTTTTTCATCTAAAAATCAAATATTCTTTAAGTCTGATAAAGGCAAATTTTTGTGCTTGTATTTGGTTATTGTTATATCTCAACAGATATTGACACCATTAGATTTTCTCTATGTTTCAAAATACTAACAATGGGAGCTAACATTTAACCCCTATAGTTAGAAAAGCTAAAAAAAAATCATACACCAGGAGTTGCTGCTTATCTCTTCTTAGATCAATCAGCAAACAAAAACCTAAACAAAACAAAAATGACTGAGCTGGCATTGTATGTTTAATGGATGTAGAGACTGATGTGAAAGCTGTTGTAAACACCCATTCATGAAATCCTCCTCTAAGGTCAGAGGCAATGCAGTCTGTCATGTCTTGAAAGAGAAGTTAAGTATCCCTCCTGATGATTCAGACGTTAAACTTATGACAGGGATTCATAAGAAGAGGATGTAAAACTCATTTAAATTAGTGGGTACTTTGCCTGTGTCTGAACAGCAGGATTGAGAGAGCAGGAAAAAAAGCTATGTGGTAAGACAGAGAGAAAAGGAAAGCCAATGCTAGAAAACGCCGACCCTCTGCTATTAGCTGCTAATCTTAAAAGGGACTTTTAAACTGAAATATCACTGTGTGGAAGAGTTTTCTGAAAGCCATGTTCAAACTGCAGTGGGTAGGCAGCTAATTTTCCATGTAATATTATCCGAGGTGTGGAGGATACTGACACGATATAGAAACACAAAAGACAGCACATGACCGCAGTATTTGTTTCAGTGAGTTCAGTACCATCTACAGACACCACATTAAGTAATGAGTTCTAGCAGAAAAGTCCAGTCAAGCTGCTTGTGCCATTTCCCTAACTAAATATTTTATACATTAAAGTATCACTGGGACCCAAACAGTGAAATTATAACTAGAAAGCATGAGTCTCTGTTTAGTGCCTAACACTCTTCATTGCCTGGATTTTGTAGCATAAAAGAGAAAAAGAGAGGACTAAGCTGAGTTAGTTATAAAATATATTCGTATCGTGTATACTCTGATTTTTGCCACCAAACCGAGCATGTAGCAGAGCCATGTGACCTTTTGGGCGTGCGTAACAGCCTCTAAAGATTTCTCAGCACTATTCCGTGTGAAAAATGCAAGAAACACATTTTCTAGTTAAAATATCTAGGGATAAACTAACACACTCTCCACTTTAAATCAGATAGGGAAATGTATTTTGTTAATATTTGTGCTATCAATACCATTAAGAGGTGCCTATAAATAACAACGGGCATCTGAAAAGACTGCCTCCTACCCCAGGATGTTTTTAAGTCAGGAAACTCAAAGTACTAAGGAAAGAAATGCCAGTAGAGAAAATGAACTCTATAATTGACAAATTATGTGAATCTAATGACAGAAGTTTCAAAAAGAAGATGGAACAAACAGGAAGAAGATTTTACTTTTATATCTGCTCCAAACTTGTCTTTAATATTAAAGAATCTGTGGAGCACAGTGTGCAACTGTATAGACAGCTGCATCGTATACTACTGTAATCCATAGTAGACATAAGAGGAAAAATTACTTTTAAAACAGAAGATCACAAGGAATGCAGCAATGTTTGTTTATCTTTGTTTTCCTTTTTCAAAACATCTTAAAGATTCCCAAGGAATCAATTTAGCTGCTTGGGCCAGTTTGAGCAAAAAATAATTTAAGACTTCTGAAAATGTTAATATAGGTGCTAAAATTTATTTTGTTAATTGCTGGAATAATCAATAACTAATTTTCATTCTAAACTAGGTCCTTCATGTGTCTTAAATAACCCAGTGGAAGATCATTTACATCTCAATAACAACCCTTAACAATGTCATGTCATTAAAATCCAAACTAAATCTCAATAATGTAGGTTAGTGACCAGTAAAGGACTTATTACCTGGGTCAAGTCCTTGGGGGCTGTGGTGGGCCAACTGGTGAAAGCCTTGCTTGTGTGCAGCTTTTACTCCAAAATACGAGCATGGTATCCCACAGGATTGGTCCCATTATTTGGTGCTATGTCATTTTCTAAATGGTTATACATTACGCCTATTTCAGGAGCAGATTAGTAATATGAAGGTCAACCAAGCATAACAAAACAAAACAAAACAACAACCAAAAAAAACCCCAGACATCAGAGTAATATGCAGTAGAGAGCTTTAAAAATAAACAAATAAATATGGCTTTGAAAGCTTACTTGGAGTTTCACCTTGCTTTCATTAAAATGTTTCTGTGTAACATGGTAATTAGCAGAAATGGGAAGTAAAAGTATATTAGCCTTATGTACTAGATAGGAACAGAGAAAGGCATAACTATTTTAAGATGCATTTTTAACAATGCTTTTGTGATACCAACACACTTGCTGATGATATTGAAATTTTTATGTTAATTAAACAACCCCTAACCACTCAGTACATCTCAGATATATACACTTTGTAATTACCTCCATTATTGAAATAGCTAGTTTGATTTATCCTTGCCACAGTAACATTCTAGCTTCTGTTATTTTTGTCTTTAGAAAAACATAGGTCCCAGTGAGGGAATATAAAACTATTACTGTAAATTAAATATTAAAGCTAACTTATTTTTGCATAAGAACACTGTCAAATAATGGTGATAACTGTTCCTAAGAAATGAACTTTTTTTGCCTTTTTTGGAACACAAATTAAAATCTAATTTTCAGTTCTTTTGTAAATTTCATATAGTTAGTGTGTATAGTTTTACTGATGGCAGAAGCTTAACAGGGAGCTATTATAGTCTTAGCTTAGCGATTAAGAAATACAACATTTGTTGAAGAGCTAGGCCTTTTAGTCTAGAATGGATTATCACTTGATCCTTCCTTAAGCATTTTTATACAGGAGTGCATTATCCTTGGAGCCACCCTGGGCTCCATGCCTCATTAACCTGGGTGTTAGATAAATCAAAGGCAGCCTCAGAGACAAAGATAAGCAAACTGCCGGCCAGCAAGACGATGATGTATGGATCCAGGAGGCTAATAGGAAAGTATTGACAGGAAAATGGTGTGCTTATCCTGCAATCACTGCATATTGCAATGAGAGCTCCCAAAAGCAGATGGGATACACTTCAGGGAATGCAGGAGTAGGAGATTGTTAGGCAGAAATGGATCCTCACATCTTAAATTCTAACAAGAACTTTGTTTCTTTGCGGCAGCGCTTCAAGCACAGCAGAGAGGTTAGTACCCAGGCAATGGCAAACTCTAAAAAGTGAATTCATGGTAGGGGTAAACATTATTATTATTTTAAGATTGTAATATAACCACCAAAGCTGAATTTCACATAAGTCAAACATTAAAACAAACACACGTTGCAGAGACAATACACAGATCAACAATTCCGTATGCACAGAAAAAGCACTTAGGACTAAGAATACTCTATAAAGCCTTCTGCAGAAAACAATGTTTCAGCTATTAATACCTTTCCAATGAGGAAGGCAGCGTGATCGACAAAAATTCTTGCAAAACAGGGTACATTCTGTGATTTCCCCTTGTGCTTGTTTTCCCTTCATTTCCAAGGGTAACATTTTCCAGAGGATCTAAGCCTTAGCCACAAACCATCTCTTAGGTCCAGTAAGCGGCCCGCTTCCACTATTTGGAAACGATGAAAAGTGCTCCAAGTTTTGTAAGGCCTGCTGCTGTTTTCCTGGGGTTTCTTTTCCAAGACTCAGTTCAGTAGATTGATTTTAGAAGGATTTATTTATTTGTTTGCTTGCTTGTTTGTTTGTTTAAAGCATAGATTAAAAAAATAGCTGAATTAAGGGAAAGACCCTCAGAAAATTTTGGGTCAATCTGAGTATGATCATACAGCTCCTGGAAAATAAAGCTGGATTTGACATGATTCATTCTCCTCTTTAGTTATTTCTGTAGGCTGTGGTGTTTTGTAAGACCTTTTCTCTTAAATGTGCATAACTACCCTTTCAAAAGAAAGGTATTTAGGTGTCCTCCTAAATCCTGACCCCATCTTAAAATCATAATTTACCATGCTGTCTTTTTCTTTCTGTAATTTGAATATCAGCCTAGTAGTTTTAAATTAACATTCCTGTTGACTCCACTAGGAGTAGGATCAAACCCCAAGCCTACATACTGAACAGAGTTGGTCTTACTTTCCCCAGTGTTGTGACTTACTGGGGACAAGGGACAGGATGAAAAGCACCCAGTAGCATTCTGATAACAGTAAACAGCCTAAAATTTGAGTTAAGCTAAATTTGATACACAAAATCTGAGGCTATTTTACAGCCTGGTCTGATAAACCAGACGTTTTTCAACGCCAAAAAAAGCTGGTGCTCAAAAAGTGAATGTGCAATATAGGAAGGTGCTGTCTGCAGAGATCCTGTGTCTCTTGCTGCAGAAGCAGGAAGAGACGTACGCAGGAAATGGATCAAGTGATGGTAGGAAGGGATTCATGGTGTCACAGTTGGTACAGATGAGCAGCACCCCAGAGGGCTGGGTTCTCTCTCCACTTCTGCCATAGAGATGCCGACCATATCTCAGAACACATTTTTTCCTGCAATTCTCACTTTTTCAGTAGGTACCTTGAATAGAAGGACGATCACTGTAGGTGAACTGGTGGGGAGATGGGCATCTCTGAGGGTAACTATCAATTCCTTGTTTCAGGTTGCTCACCTCAACGTGCCTGGGGCTTGATGCACTGAGGTGCTTAACAAGGAAATTTAGAAGGTGAGAAGGCCCATTAACTCAGTATGATCTAGATATAATATCACCATAGTGTATGAATTCAGGTTTGCACTTGGCACTCCTAGGTGCAACCTCAAATTAATGGGAGCTTATATACTTGTCCTTTGGTATGTTGCAACAGTTTCCCTTCCTCTATATTCATCCTTTGTGTTTCTGCCATCCTACAGCCTATACCCAGCCCCTCTTCTAAAATCCCACCTGGCTCCATGGACTACTACCTCCTCCTCACTCATAATCCAAGAATCATAGAATAGAATCATAGAATCATTGAGGTTGGAAAAGACCTCTAAGAGCCATGAGGTCTCCCCTCAGCCTCTTCTTCTGCAGGCTAAACAACCCCAGTTCCCTCAACCGCTCCTCATAAGACTTGTTCTCCAGATCCCTCACCAGCTTCAATGGAAAAACTGCTCCTTCCTCTTTTCATGCAATCTTGGCATCACCAGGGAAAAGGATGAGAACAAATGTGGGCAAGCTTCTCCAAGCTAGCTTGGCTAGCTCCATGGACAGACAGATAAAATGGAAAAGCTTTGTTAACGGGCTCAGGGAGCTCTGTGGAGGCAAAGCTTGTCTGTGTGCCTGCCATAGGTCCTCACAGTGAGGAGGAGAACCTAGAGCCCTATAGGGGCTCTAGGAGCTATAGAGAGCCCTTAGCACTGTCCTCAAACATCAGGCTCCTTGCCCAGCAATTATGTTATGCCCAACAAATCTCTACTAAGCAAGTGAAAAGAAAGAAACCCATGGATTTATAATTTGGCTGAGTTTGGGAGGTTTGAAGAGGGATGGTGAAAAAGCATTATCTATAGTTTCAGCAACATGTCTCTTTTCTGAGATGCTAGACCTTTTAAATAAAAGGTCGTACAAATATCATTTCTAGTGAAATAATATTTTTGTATCATCGAACCTAGTCCCAAAAATGCTGAACAATCTTTGCTGATTATTTTTTTCTAAAACAATTTTGTTTCAGGCAAAAACATAGCATATAAAATTACAGTCCAAGTAGTCAAAGAGCAACACAGTTAAAACCAACTGAGAAGAGAGTCTTATAAGGGAAAATAACACAGAACTTAACCTATATGTTCATGAGAGCTCCACCTTGAACTACTGTAAATACTCTGTTTTGAAAGAACCATGAAGCTTTTAAAATTAGTTTCTTTTTACTTGGCTATTCTGAAACAATGGGTAAAGGAAATATCCAAATGCAGAGTAACTCTGAGCCACAACAGAACAAAAAAAACATAAATAAACTATTTTGTAATTCTGAGGCTTTAAGTAGTAACATTCAAGTACTATGGAATTTTGACTTTTTCGGGTTGTTCTTCCATCTGTTCTCTCATTCCCCTTTCTCTCCCACAGAATACATAATTGCTAGATGAGTGATATGTACCAAACCCTGACAGTTTGGGAGTTTCCTCCTCATATTCCAAAAATCCCTTTGCAATTTTCATCCAGAGGAATACCAGATGTGTTTTCTGCTATATAATGTAGCCACCTTCTTCTGTGTGACAAAGTGTTGTATAGTGCCTTCTATGAAGTTCGGGGATTGCCAAATGGGACAAACCCAATCCTACAGAAATATAGTATTGCAGATATAGTTATGCTTATATAGACACAGTAATAGTTATGACCAGATATTACAGGAGCTTGGTACACCACAGCTCCTATTGCTTTTCTCTGAGACACTGGCTTCTGATCAGTTTTGGAAACTTGACCAACATCTATTGAGTTGATTAATCAGATGTTCTTTAGAAAACCTGTCCTCAATGTGGATTTTGAAAAGATATTTCTTGAGCTTTGCATTACAAATCATTATTATTCCAAGAATTAACATGATAACAGAACAGAATTTCCTGAAATACAGTTAATGATACTGTTACGTTAGTCAGTGTAATACTACAAATGTCCTCCTCTGGAGGGACACGTGGACCATTTGTCTAAATTAGATACATTTAGAAACTGAGCTTCAAATTTACCTGAGATGTTAAACAGAAACTCACTTTATCATGTATGCTCTAGAAAACCTCCAGTCAAGCCTTTACACTAGAGATAGCAATGCAAGTCACACCATTTTCAAAGAAACATGCTTAATAAATTAAAACACAGTCTTATTTACCTACTTACTCGCTTCTCAGTCAGCATGAGTCAATTCCCTGACGGGTTTACTAAAATACCACTGACTTTTTTGTTATCATCACTGACAGCAAAAAAATAACAAGTGTATTTTGCTGCTCAGCTGGTAACTAGACAATTTTGCAAGGCTTAATTTTGTATATTTTTATATATATATGTATGCATGTATGTATATATATTTCTAACAGTAATTCCCAGTGTGAACAGGGCATTCTGAACATTTCCCCCCTTGAAAACCAAACCAAAATAAAATAACCTAAGCACGGCCAGAATGCTGTGCATTTTCCAACCACCTCGCTGCGTTTGATTTGTTTGTACCGCTTTATCTGGTCTCCTTCATGATCCCAGGGAACAGCTTGATTAATGCCCACTCTAAGCCGTACAAGGAGCAGTCGCAGGCAGGTAGTTATTCAGAAGAGCTGCAGGTACCTGGCTCACGCCCCGGTGGTCGCGGCGCCTTTAACGGCTCTCTCCGGGTCTGCCTGTTATCTGCCTGCCCCTGGGGCCGGCAGCTGTGCTTCCCGATGGCCTGATGGACTGGCTCGTGTACCTGGGGATGCGGGCAGGGCGCATCCATTACTCATTTGTGACAATAACCAATCGAGGAAGATGTAGAACTCAATTCCGGCAGAAAGACCTATAATGTTGGAGTCAGGAGGTTATCGCTGTGGGACCTGCACCTTGCTCCTTACCCCTCTTATCGAGAGCTTTACAGCCCCTGCCGGAGCAGCATCTTGTAAAGCTGAGGGCTGCAGATCTGGGGCCCAGATTAGCATGCATCTTCCTAAATGCTACAACATTTAATTAAAAAGTAGATGTTAGTCAAATGGTTACTGGCTGAGAAGATGCTTTTGGTAAACAGGAGGCAAAAGCTAAAGGGTTTTGCCACGGAAGGAGGTGGCAACCGATTTTCTTAAATCGTGTCTTTGTAGAAAATGACGTGTTTCTCTCTATTCTCATTTCACAGAGAAATTTTATGCAAGGGACCAGCACAATCCCAAATCCAATCCATAATGCCTGTTAATATAGGTGAGAATCTGTGATTAAGGACAGCATAAAGACCTTAGCACTTGAAAAATGACAAGGGACATAGCTTTGGATAAAGCACAGATGTTGTTTGATGGCTGCCTATTCATATTTAAATGTTCTGAGAAAGATTCTGTCTTTTAGAGAGAAATTAGTAAGAAAAACTCAGGAAAGGTCATTAAGATATGTGCAATGTAAGAAATGGAAAACTCACTTGATGATTTAGAGCCTTTTCTCTAAATATCTTGATCCTAGGAGGATCCAGGTAGACTTTTTAGGTACCTTAATTGTTTAAAACGACTCAAACTTCTGAAAGAGCAGATAGAAATAGTACTCATTTATCATTAATGCCTTAAATTATATTTAGGAAGCTCATTTAATCAGTCATACAGACCACAGATTCTGCCAGTGTTTTAGCAAACTGTGCCTGAACTGAAAATGGAAAGATATAGATTAAAAAATGGTTTTATCAAAGATAGAAAGTGCTGGCTTAACTGTGTAAAACTGTTAATTACCAAAATACCAGTAGATGAATTCACCATCTGCATCACCAGAATACAGTGTAAGAATTTAATTTTATTCCTACAGAAGAATATAATTCTATTCACTTAGGGATAAAACATTAAATCTAGTAAAAACAGCATTCAAAAATAATCTGTAATCTTTTGTACACCTTCTTAGAAAACTTATAGCATATTTTTAAACTGGGACAAATCAGGAGGTTCAATCACAGAATATTGAGGCATAAAACTGACAATCAATTTTATGCATCTATCTCCATTTATATCTACTTTCTTTAAGAGAGTATTCCATGATATATGAATAGCATTTTAGCATAGCTCATTTAAGTATGCTTTCCTCTGTACTTTTCCTGGATTTATTAACATATTTTAACCTTTTTTCAGCATTTCCAATGTGGACTTTAGCAAATATTAATTATTTAACAGCATCAAAAGCCATGTAAAGGTAGGATGAGAATAGAGACAGTGGTAAAGAACCTTCTACTTTGCAACCCTAGAATAAAATCAGCCAAAGCAAAATTATACTGCAGCAGAAGAAAAAAATCAGGAGAAGCGAGACTTAGAGCAGTATTCAGGGCAGGGGGAATAAAAGCATCCTTGAGATGGTGAGAGGCAAAAAGAAGGAGACAAATAAATTAGGAACTGGAAATGAGCAGAGCCAAACAAGAGCTCTGGGTATTGAAAACCTGTATTTGCATGAACAGAGAGAAGCTTGCAAAAGAAAGAAAGATGAGAGAGGGAGGTGATCGCATAGTTATTGAGTGAGCACTGCTACACCTGGGCTATTTTGCACAGGCTTGAAGAGCCAAGGCACCATGATACTAAAACAGAAGAAAGAAAGGCAAGACCTGCTAGGTGGCCGACGACCAGGGTATTTTCCTCCTCTCTGAAAGGACCAACCACTCTAAAATACTGAGGGTTTGAAGAACCAGGAGAAAGTTTCAGCAGGTTGTACTTAACTTAAAGAAGGAACATAGAGGAAGGCAATCAATAATTCTTGTTCTCAGCTGAGAAATCAAACCCCATTAGAGCATCAGGAATGAGCATAACTAAAACAGCTACAGCTTGGCTGAGGATCTGGGGATTTATAGCTCTTCTATCTGCAACTGGAGAATATGAAAGAAGTGGCCAACCTCAGTCTTGTGAAAGAAGATTAAGGATGCTTCTGCCTTAATCTCTCTTGTGAAATGTTTAGACCTTCAAAATTTCAGGAAATTCCAAGTTACTGGAAAAACAACAGAGCCTATATACAATAGGGCCTATCTGGGAAACAACAGAGCCTATATGCCATAAAATTGTGTCTACGTCATGGGCTCAAGCACTGGTACTGTACAAATGTTGTGCTTTGTGGCATGACCATTGCGTGGACCCACCAGTGCAATGCCTGGACACAATTCAGGGAGTGGAACCAACCAAAGACTGCTCTTTTTACCTGGCATAGATCAGGCCACTATGTTTGTGGGGAGCTAACTGTGCCATGCCACTTGCTCAAAGGATCAGAGAATAGTCTCTGGCCCACTGAGCTTACTAGTATGGATGTAGATTTTAGGTGCCTTGTCCCTAAAGCTGCTGTAGTCTAAAAGACAGCACGTACAGACACTACAGGGGCAAAGATCATAGAATCATAGAATCACAGAATCGTTTAGGTTGGAAAGACCTTTAAGGTCATCGAGCCTAACCGTTAACCTAACACTGCCAAGTCCACCACTAAACCATGTCCCTAAGCGCCACAACTACACGTCTTTTAAATACTTCCAGGGATGGTGACTCAACCACTTCCCTGGGCAGCCTGTTTCAGTGCTTGATAAACCTTTCAGTGAAGAAATTTTTCCTAATTTCCAGTCTAAACCTTCCCTGGCGCAACTTGAGGCCATTTCCTCTCGTCCTATCGCTTGTTACTTGGGAGAAGAGACTGACACCCACCTCGCTACAACCTCCTTTCAGGTAGTTGTAGAGAGTGATGAGGTCTCCCCTCAGCCTCCTTTTCTCCAGGCTAAACAACCCCAGTTCCCTCAGCCACTCCTCATAAGACTTGTGCTCTAGACCCTTCACCAACATCATTGCCCTTCTCTGGACATGCTCCAGCACCTCAATGTCTTTCTTGTAGTGAGGGACCCAAAACTGAATGATATGCCACTCTGAATATATATATACGTAGTTGTGAGCATGACATGTACAGTAAAACTACTTCTGATAAACTTTTCAGGCAGGATTCATCTGCCCTTGGTTTAGATGTCTACAAGTTGAACATTTAAGTCTGAGCCAGTGATGTATGGTAGTTTAGAGTCATCAGAGAAAGACGAATCCACTTCCAAAGGCACCCCCAGACAGCTCAGGTTTGTCACTTAGGATGAGGTTAATTGTTCTCTGAAGGTGTTGTTTCTCCTTATTGGCAACCCATAAAGCCCGGAATGATGAGATCAGCCTTGGATGTACCAATTTTAGATGGCTAAAGCTAGGCAAAATGAGTTCTACCTCTGTGACTATTCGGTTGTTTGGACACTGCAGCAGTAAGTGTGTGTATTGAAAAGCCTGAACAGAGCCCTGGTCTTCTCCCTGTCTCGCAGGTTGACATCCCACTTCATTCTCCCTAATGGTGAGATTTGGTTCAACAGGCACAAACTGAGTTCCCTTTTCCCAACTCACTCTGCTTTGACTGCAGCAAATCCAAGAAACGCTTGTGAGATAGTGTCAGAAACAACACTGAAAGGAGAGACAACAGAGTGGAAGAATAACCACCACTCAGGGCACAGGACCACCAGCTGACTGGTGTTCCCAGGGGCATCTGAGAACAATATTCACAATGTAGTTAGAAGTTTATTTTAAAGAAGTGCATTCATATGTTTGGTGTTATCTACACAGGAACATCTCAAAATATGATATAGCTTAGTTAACTTCAACTAGCATAACACCACACTTTTCTGAATTAGGTTTCAACCCTCTAAACGAGGGGTGAATATGCAATAATGTCTTCAAAGTTGTTTTTAGGTCAGCTGTAGATTTCATTAGGTAAGCGTATGAACCTCAATTCATAGATGAGGCAAACAAGTTCAGACCCATGTAGTTAGATCCAGTCAGCTCACCCTGTTTTTTAAGTGAATGTATCATAAACATTTTAAATCAGTATACAATAAATTCACATTGCTTTGTTTTCCACCCTATTTATGATCACCTGTTTACAGTCAGTCTCTACCCATGACCAGAATATTCATGAATGTAAAAAGATCTACCCAGTTCAGCAGCCCAGTTCTAATGAGCAATGTTACACCACTGAAAAGGAAAATGCCTGCACTGAGACGGCTTATTTTTGGTTCTAAAATTAAGCTTGTGACTATCTCTTTTCATCAACTATAAATTAAATCATGATCAGAAATGCTCTTTGTAACTCTGAAAGAAAATGGCTCACTAGTCATGACTAATAAGTGTGGAACTTACAAAAGTAGATCTGGATAGTGCTTTGCATGTACATCACAAGTGGATCACTTTGAAATAATGGGTCTATAACAGGAGCTTACTTAACTACAGACCAATGATAACATGTTTAACCATATCAGCTGCAATGATACCTGACCTTTCTATGATGTTCTAGGGTTTGAGGGTTTGGGTTTCTTTCTTTTCAGGATTTTGAAGTGACTCACATTTTCTGACATTATTCCCTTCATTTGGAAGATCAGGAGAATTGAACTGCACCACAGCTGAATAGCATCTTCAAAACTTCAAGTGAAAGAAGCAAGATATGTCCTTAACTCTAAACTTGTAAGGAACTCACTAAGAACAAACTGCAAGCCTAATATTTTATGGTACAGTGTGCCTTTGGAAACAATGTATTTCCACCAAAAAAGTTATTACCTATCTATCTATACCATATAGGACATAGCTGCTGGAAAGCTGCTTGGCAGAAAAAGGACCTGGGGGTCCTCATGGACACCAGGTTGAACATGAGCCAGCAATGTGCCCTTGCTGCAAAAAAGGTAAGTGATATCCTCAGCTGTATTAGAAAAAGTATTACCAGCAGGTCCTTCCCCTTTTTTCAGCACTTGTGGGACCATACCTGGAGTGCTGTGTCCAGTTCTGGGCTCCTCAGTAGAGGAGAGACATGGACATACTGGAGAGGGTTCAACAGGGGACCACAGGGATGATAAAGGAACTGGAGCATCTCACATATGAGGACAGGCTGAGAGAGCTCGGACTGTTCAGCCTGGAGAAGAGAAGGCGCAGGGGATCTTATCAATGTATATAAATACCTGAAGGGAGGGTGCAAAGAGGATGGAGCCAGTCTCTTTTCAGTGGTGCCAGTGACAGGAGCAGAGGCAGTGGGCACACACAGAAACACAGGACGTTCCCTCTGAGCATCAGGAAACACTTTTTTTTTTACTGTGAGATTGACAGAGCCCTGGCACAGGTTGCCCAGAGAGGTTGTGGAGTCATCTCCATCCTTGGAGATATTCAAAAGCCATCAGGACATGGTCCTGGGCACCCGGCTTGAGCAGGGGATGTTGGGCCAGATGACCTCCAGAGGTCCCTTCCAATCCCAGCCATTATTTAATTCTCTGATTTTTTACTAAAAAGAGTTATCATACTTCCCTGTATACCCAATACATGTTTCCCCCAGAAGTACTCACACAATACATATTACGCAGCTTGTATACAGTCATAGTTTCCATGACAGCAGGAAGCACTTAAACTAAGACTATATGCAAGCTTTGACCACATTCCATTGACTTACACAAAAGTAGATTTTGACAAATTCTAGGTAGGTTTGGAACATCTGATGCTAAAATTTGAAGTTTCAGAAAAATCAGGTATATACTAAAGGAGCACATGGGTTCCATTAAAGAATCACTTAGCTACATCTCTAACCTATCTGGATTCAAACCTCTCAGAGGTCATGGTCTTCCTGTAGATAGGATAAACGTATATATAGCTGAATTTCAGTATCACTGTATATGATGGAACACAGAACTTCAAAAACACATTCAAATCTGCATGAAGCATGAAAAGCCACTCCCAGAATATATTTACAAACAAGGAGAAATTCTTGAACTTAATTCAGTAAAAACTGACAAAAACATACAAAAGTTTTCAGATATGCATCACCTTTAAATGGAGTTATACCAACAAAATATTCAGTAGTACAGAAAAAAAAATTCACCTTAATTTCCTCAGTATGAAGTGTTCCGTTTAAAATCAAGAAGTCATAGTTGTACCATAGTCATGGTAGAAGTTTGCTTGGAGTTAGATTCTGTTACCACCAAAGGAAAAGTGAAGGCAAAGTCAAAAGAGTATATAAATAAGAAGAGCTATTTATTATGTCTCAGACAGCTGAAAGAAATGCTCAGAAGTCTTAGTGCTTTTTTTGTGTCTCTCCTCTTCCATGATAGATTACGCTGTCTAGGTGGATTGACATCATATCTCAGATAATAAATATACCTGATTGAAACTCTGAATTTAAAAGTTTAAACTTGCCTTAAACTAAACTAAACTTAAACTTAGCAGTTTAAAAAGAAAGTTTCAAACCAGAAGAGAAGATTAAGCTTTGATTTTTCCAGGGATTTCCACTGTGAAAGAGGTGGGAAGTTGTACAAGTTTTGACACCTTATGTTTTGAAAAGCATAATTTTATATAATTTTTTTTTATAATTTGTATTAT
>NW_008795495.1:5751205-5786562 GCF_000699145.1 Aptenodytes forsteri | reverse complement strand
AAAAATGCAACATCTTTTGAAACAAATATGAAGTTTAGAAACAAACAAAAAATAAAGACTATATTTCAAATAAAACCTAAATAGACTGCTGATTTTTTAAAATTAAATAATTCCTACTGTTTTTCAAAACAAGATGTCACTGGAACCAATAAACTTCTACAGAACAGTTTGGTGAATCCAGAATTTTTTCAGCAAGCTTATTCTTGCCTATAGTTCTTTCATGGGAGTCATACTGTTGATGTTTTGGTATCAGGATAATTTATAAGGTATTGACTGAGTTTTAGTAAGTAATTAAGCCAAAGTCCAAGACTTTTCTCAGGCAGAATCCCCACTGAAGCTAGCAGGAGCTCTGTTCGAATTGAGGCGAGAAGCCTGATCCAACATACTGGAGTTTTAATGATTCAATGGACTTTGCAAAAGGGTCCTAATAAAACCTAACTAAAAAAAAACTGTTAGTTGGTTTGTTGCTGTTAAATGTCATCATAATACTCAAGAGGTGGAGAAGCAGCTCAGTTTGAAAGGAAGCACTTTTTAAAAAGAATAATGGTGAGGGAACTTAGCAAAATGCCAGCAAGCTAAATGACTACTATATTTGTAAAATAAACCTGTCTCCAGTCTTCCCTTTGTAGATCAGCATATAGCATGCACTTTAGCTGCATTTAAGTCTGCTCATATGGAAGCTCAGAGAGACCTGCCCTAGCCAAATGTGATTTTGTATGGTGAAAAAATTATATAATTAAATGCATTTTTCCTGTGTTTTCTTCTCAATGTGTTTGCCTGCCAATGTTTTGCCCTCCCTTTCCTTCCATTATATCACTTGTAACGGAGATGAAGCAGCCTTGGTTTCCAGTGAAATGGAAGGATAGCAGCAGGTCCACAGGAAGAACTCAGGATGCTTGCCACGAACCATCTACCACATACAGCAAACCAGGATTTTTTCCAGGATTATTCAGGGCCAATGCAAGCCTGCAACATACAGTGAAACATTTGTCTTGAACACCCTACGGTGATTTTAATGGAGGAATAGTCGTTCACAAGTACATGGAACTCCCCTCTCTTTTTTTTTTTTCTTTTTTTTTTTTAAATCCTTTTCTCAGTTTTGTTGCAGGATCTTTACTTTTAAAAAATTTTCCATGTTATCCACTTTAAAAGTACCTCCATCACTGACAAGTACAGAGTCTGTTTTACAGATCCTTTTGACATGATTTAAGCCTACAACGTGTTCCTAGTGAAACCACACTCCTGTATGATTTCAGTTTTAAAAGCACAACCTCAGAATTCACATAGAGTTTGTTCAAAGTTTCAGAGACATCAGTGAAAGGTAAACCTCATATTTTCACTGGTTAGATTTGTGGATTTGAGAACTCACATATTTTATATAAAAATATTTTTAATTGTAAAAAAAACATAAATCAATGAGAAATAATAATATTAAACATAATTTAATTTTACTGTTAAATAAGTTAACAGTAAAATGTAAAATAATATACTTTCAAAACAAAACTTATATTTGTGTAAGAAAACCTCTAGACTCTTGAAGACTAAATACGTGTGTCTGGTATTTTTGATGCTACTTGGGCAAAAACAGAAAATGTGGCTAAATGTTGCTCTAAAAGTTCTGCCTACATAAATGTAAAATCCAACATGCAAAACCCCAGCATTTTTCCATCAGCTAAATATTTATTTGAAGAAAAATCTGTGGAGTAGCGATTTGGTCATTCTTTCTTTTACAGTCCTGGAATCTGTAAATTATTGTATTCATCTTTCAAAATACAATCACAAAGAAAACAATTTTTTGTCTAATGAAGATCAAAACATTTGGTTTATATGACATTGCTTTACTGGTTGACAATTTTATTTAACAGATATACTCTTCATCCTACACAAACTTCCGCCTATGTTAAGCAGAGAAATACATTCATTGAGATCAAAAGTACAACCCAGGCTGGAACTCCTGCCACTTTGAAGAGCAATAAAAGCTTTGTGTCTGGGCGGGTTTTTTCTTCCAAAAGTGTGTATCCCTTGCATTTTTTACCTAAGGCAATGCATGTGCCTGAATCTGCAGACAATCCCCAAAAACACCAAGAAGCAGCGTGCACCAGCCATTTTGAGGGACTACCCAATAGAAAACCATTGTGGGCCACTGAACTACCCTTTTCTCCCCCTTACTGAGCCGTGTGTGTAGCAAGAGACAAGCAGAAGCTGAGAAAAAAGACTAGGGCCTATCCACAGCGTTACTGAGAAAAAAGACTAGGGCCTATCCACAGCTCCAAAGTATCTGCTCCAAAAGGTGCAACCAGCTTCCTGGATGGTCTTCTACTACATTTTTTTGCATCCTGAGATGTGCAGAATGGAGTCCCCAAGCTATTTCAGGGGAGGGGACCTGAAGCCAGGACTAAAACCTCACATCACGCTATATCTAGAGCCTCAGATTTCCATCCTCTGAGTTGGAGCACTGCAAACATGCACAAATGCAGTTAAACAAATGCTTGCACCAATACAGGAAAGGGATTTTAAGCAGAAAAGAGAAATATAGATGCACACTATGTGCCAGCAGCCTCTGCAGAGACTTACTGTGGTGCAGGATTTAAAATTATCTGCATACAAACAGTTAATCACCACAACCATTTAAAATGTCAATGGAAAAAGAAATGGTTTCCAAGAGCATATAACTGCCCAGATAGCTTTCATCAGCCCAGCCACATGAAAGACCCAGAGGCAACTGCAAAACCACCATCAACACAAGTGCCTGTGGAGTCCTCTCTGGTGCCAGATCCTGCTGCTTCGGCTATAAACAGTATCTCCTATAGCGTTACATCTAGGATCTCTGGCTGCCAATCAAGCAGGAAGAGAAGGAGAAGGAAGAACTGTCTAATGCACTTGAGTAAATGTACTATCTCCCTTAAGTACTATATTTTATACCTTTGTGGAGTAAGTGGTTTTGCAAAAGGACAAACCTCCAAAATGTTAAAAACTCGCAGAGAAAATGTAGTGGTGGCTTTGATGCTTAATTTTTATGAATATTTTTACAGACTTCAGTCTCCCCACAAAACATTAGGCTAATGGACATAAGGCAGTTGTTCTTAAGTAACCTTATGGTCAGCCATTCCTGCACGTTTGTGTCAATTTGGGTGATGCTCCCAGCGAGCAACGAACAGCAGTAGGTGTTTGCAACATGCATCCGTTTTCCTCATTGGTCCTGAGGCAGGTGCTCCCACTGAGAGGAGGGTTTATATGCTGAAAACGGTCAGGGGAAGCCGTGGTTTCAGGCTGCACACACTGCTCCTGCCCATAGGAGTGTTGTAATTCTGCACCTGTGTCTGAAGTAGTTCATTCTGTTTCCCTGTGAACAAGGCTGAACATGATGTTCAAACTGGGAACATCTGGTTTTGGTGCCCAATTTTGACCGGTTTCTGGTCTGTCTGTTGGATTAGACTCATGTAATGGCTCAAATTTTCATGAGACTCAACCCAGTTGTATTTGTGTTTGTTGTCAACTCAGGACACAATCAATTGCAAAAGAGCAGACTAGTGTTAAGGCTCCAGTCTGCGAACAGCAACTGTCTAGTTTTTATTAGGGTGCATGTTTACCACGGTGGCAGTGATGCTGTTTCCACAAGTCAAGCTGAATAAGAAAGATGAGGCAGACTGCAGTCCTGGATATCTAGTCTGTAATTACTCTGTATTTATTTAGACATGTCAGCAATAGCATATGCATCAGCGGCTAATTGCCCTTTCAGTTTTATGCTAATAATTGACTGCAAGCCCAGAAGTACAGGCAAAAGGAAAAAAATAGAGAAAGAAAAAAAACCTACTGAAAGCTAAATACAAAACTTGTCTCTGATAGCTTTGGCATTACTTAGATAAAAGGGAAGCTATGGATAATTATTGCTCTGAAACTTCTACTAATGAAAAAAAAAAAGTCTACTATAAACATATTCAACAATTGCAGACTGTGGCTGAAATGGTAGTTTAACTATGTTGCGCTTTCTCTCCTTAGCCGTAAGCTTTTCTTTCAAATTGAACTAACTTCTCACTTATAGTTAGCTGTTAATATTTTAGGCAAACAACTGCCTTAAATTGGCAGCACTGAATTTATCACACATTATAGAAAGGCTCAGAAGATCCTGGTAGCATGTAATTAAACAGCATGCTGGCGTCTTTTCTTTCTTTCTGTTTTTTTTTAAGTGACTGGCTAATCAAAACATTTAGAACTTTTTTGTAAATTCTTCAGTAGGACAGCGGGATGTAGAGATGAATGCCTCAGTGAGAAAATGTAAGGGGCTTTCCAAAATCTCATTAAAATTATAAATACATATTTCTTATTTATTATACTAAACATAGGAAATATATCTTGGTAAAACATATTAGCAACGAGTTGATGTTCATCTCTGAATTCTGAGGTCCCGTCAGTTTTCTACTGAGGTGACATTACTGAAGCAAAGAAATTTTCTTTGGAGTTATAAGTGAGATGAAATGCAGATTCAGTATGTCCCATGTTGCTTCTGTATCGAATAGATATTGCACAGTTCAGAACCAAGTGCGATATAATACTAAAACAGCATAGGTGATTAATACTGGAGACTTGTTAATGTGAAAAACGTTAACTCTGCCTAAAGAGGATTATACTGTGAGACATTTGTTTTATTTTTATCAATTATCTTAATCTTTGATTTGAATTCTACACCCTCCGGCATCAAGAAGATGCTTGCTTTTTTTTTTTTTTTCTTTAAACAAAGGATTATTCTTCCTCAAAAGGGGATTGTCTAGTTCTTTTATTGTTTTATGTCACACAGGGGAAAAATGCTTTTGAGGCATTACCTCTGAATTTAGCAGGGACGAGAGTTTACTGCTATATAATCATTAGTCAATGCAGTAGCTGAAACCTTAAACAAAAGAAAACAAACTACAAACAGGCAAGCATCCCCTAAAGGCACATCAAAACACCAGAGAGAGGAAGCATGGATTTCAAACACGGCTGCCCAAGCATGTGCTAAATATTGCTGCTCCTGACTTTAAACAGCACACCAAGGAATACAACATCACCTTCTAGTCTTTGAAATGATACTGGGAAGCAAGAGAAAAAGAATTGAAAGTGTTTAGCAAATGTACTTTACTTCTGCTCTTTTTTATTTTGAGACTTTATGAAAATTATATTTCCAACCTAATAAAATCCTTCAGTATAAAGGAACTCTGTCATAAAGCTGTTAGAAAGATATCATTAAACCTCAAATGTCTTATTTCATGATACGTGCTTCACCATAACAAGCAAACTGCCTGATCCCCGTGAACTGTCTCAGACAATTACTGCTTATACTGTGGTTGTGAGCCACAAGAAAGCTTTAGAAAGATCTTTACCATGGCTGTCCCACTGCATGTACAAACAATCACCAGGGCCACATTTGCTTTAATATGGGTGATCACCAGCCTGGGGTAACTGTAAGTACTTGGAAGGAGCTAATTAGAGAACTGTATTTCATCCTGATATATGGCCAAACGCTACACAAATAATACATACAGTGAAAAGCATCTAATTTATGCTACATGTGAAAAAGGAAGGTGATGTATCTAACACAAATGAGAAACATTAAATACATTCTATTTTCTTAATTTCTTTCTACTGGCATATTAACTATGAATTCAGAATATATTGTCGGTGTTATTCAAGACAGTGATTGCTTCATTAATTTAAGGATTTGTCAACCCAGAATAAATTGTAGGTCAGTGATTTGAATATAATCTACATCGGTAATGATCTGAGGCTGGATCCACCCCCCTCTGCAGAACCATTTTGGCATCTGTAGGGTTTCAAGCAGGAGTCCAAAATACACCATCTGATGATTGTTCAGTGATCTATATGGCAGGAGCTCCTCTCTAAAGATAGGTGTCCAGCATGCAAAAGCTTTAATCTGTAAATAATTGACTGAAAAAATGACTCTGTCACACTCCATCCACCCAAGAGAACTGCCCATCCATTGAAGGATGCTGGTGTAGGGAGGTGCTCTCCGATAACGGTACTTTATACGCTTTCTGAGCACAAGACTCCAGAACTGCTGCTTTAGTTTGCAAGAATGAAATTCACCACTTGTTTATCAGTAATGACAAGACAATTTGCAGGAGTCACTGGGAAAACAGAGAAGACAGGCAGCACTCACAAAAGTTTATGGAAGTCAGACGCAGAACAATAAACTGATTCCAAGAAAAATTATGGATAAAAGGTGTTGAGAAAGAAAATGTCCCAGGAAAGGATGACAGTTTCAAAAAGAATAGGTATCAGTGAGGTCTTTAGCAAGAGTTTTCCTGTGTTTGGTCTTCAGCTGGTTTTGTGAAAACATGGAAGGACAAAGACGCTGGATGAGGTTTTCTGCAGGGACAGCTCCGTAAGACAAGGTAGGGTTAAGGGAGACAAATTAGTGAGATTTTTGCTATATTTTATTCCCCAGATTGATTCTTCCTGAAGAAAGCATGAGCTCATGGAATGATCTCTAGACTCACTTCCAAATCTAATGGCCACGTAAAATCAACAGAAAGCAGAGGATGCTTCCCTCAGAGACGGATGTTTTGCCCAGTGTCACAGCACTGTGACTGAGCGGGAGGACCGTGCCACTGAGTGACTGCCGTGCCAGGACCTCTTTTCCATCACTGCCGCTGGAGGCCCCCTCAAACCAAACTTGTCCTGAAAAGATATGGGACTGTCAGAGGCCTCTTCATTAGGTAATGAAAGAAAGGGTGTACCCTTTCTTGCAAAATAGCTGACACCCCTCCTGGTACTAATAAAGAGCAAGTGCTTCCTTCTATGGCCAGGTTTCAATATAAGGTTTAGGTCTAAGCTAGCTGTTATTAAAAACACAATCCTTGAAAAACGTACTTTTAAAATGTATTTTGAAAGTCCTTCATTTGCTGGAAATGTTCTAAAGATGATACAAACCACATGCTATACTACAGCACCTCGAAAACAGACTTTTTATTGGATAATGATGTGGGATGAGAGATATTTCATCTTTCATACATTTATTTGACAATGATTAATTTAATTCATTCTATCACATTGAATGATACATTTATATTCAGTATGTAGTTTAAAATTTCATAAATGATTAAAGTCCTTGCCGTTTTAATTATAATATGAAGAGAGCAGCTAGAACTTATTTGCAGAGAATAATGTGCAAGTCAATAAATTTGGTGAGTACTCCTGACAACATATAAATGATGACTTTAGTTGCCTGACTACCTGTGGAAGACAGCTAGATAACAAGAGTCCTTGTGTTTCTTTGCCAGCAGAGTGAAGCTGAAGTTCCGTTCACTTCCAAACTGCAGCCACCTTGTTTCAGCAACTGGTAGCAAGCGATTTGCAGAGCTTCAAAAATTGTCCTGTACATCCTGCACTAATGGAAAAGGTCAGCTTGCCAAGCAGAGGGCTGCAGACAGCTATCATCCACCAAGTGGTGAGCTGTAATTTACCTCACCCATGTAAAGAAGAAGATTCTTCACCCTGGGAGAATCAATAAGGGCTCTGAATAAACAAGGCAAGCAGCTTTTGGCTTAGCCTTGCACTACGCAGGCAATAGTTTAGCTTTCCTGCTTGCCCCTCATCAGTCGGAATCACAGAGACCGCCCCTAGTTAATTCACATCCACTAAGTGCCTGATGGAAAAAGCCTAATGGAAAGATTTCATTGACTCCTTTTGGCTTTGGATGAGACCCATGTGCATCAGCCACTACGAGGGGACTATCCAAGCATCCAGAAGTGATGCGAGTACCTGACCATGAGAAATTGAACCAATACCAGTAGCACAGAAGTCAGACATATTTCATAGGTCTATTTTTTTTTCTCTTCACTGTACTTTGGCTCAGGCATCGCAAAGATATCAGAAGAAACTTTGGATAAACTCACACAGTTGAATATCTGCTCTTCTGGTCCATACAGACTCGCTGAAAAAAAAAAAGTTGAGGTATTGACCTTCACTCAATTTTCTTCCTGCCACTCACAGTGTGGAATACAGTAGATCCCAATTTGTTCTAATTATGTTCTTTTTTGGCCTAAGAATCTTGCACAGAGTCATGACACTCAAAGTGTCACTTTACTTTGGAAAGAAAAATATTCTTAAACTTTTCAAGCTGGACGCAGTATAAAAAATAAGTAAGGTCTTGTTTTTTCCCCTAATCCTAGTTTAAAAAAAAAAACAAAAAAACAAAAACCAAAACACCAAAACCACAACTAAAGCAATTTTGATCAAATTTTGTTGAAAGAGAAGAAAAATGCCTCCAGGCTGAGGAGTCATATGCCAAAGTATAGCCCAAAGCAGACTAAACCAAAGGAATCGGAAAGTCTTCTGGAAAAGGAGGGCATATAATGGAAACAATGACAGACCTTTAACTGTAGTAGTGCTGCTGGGTGCCACTATAATGAACTGAAACCTACGATCTCCTAGGGTTAATAAGACACCTGTCTTGAAACTAGCAGTCATATTGGTTTTCCAAGCCTGCCACAATACTTAAAGTCTTGATGAAGTTCTTACTGTGCCAAAGGAACTTACTAACAAAGCCACTGAGTCAATTTAACCTAGTGAAACTGGACCCTGTAGACTGGGTTATCAGAGTTTTGTGTTGAGATAATTACAGCACTAAAGAGAGCATATGGGCTGTCAAGGCTGGCACATGGCCTGCGCCAGCTGTTACCTGGGTGCTTTGGAAAATCTACTGAACAGCATTTTGGACACAGAACAGCTACATGTAAGTTTTCCAAGCTATCTAGTGGGAGATCCTCATAATAAATTTATTTTTATATGGGGGAGGATTACACCCAATAACGTAACTACAAGAAGTATAACCTTAGACTTCAAAAGGAAAATACCAGAGGAAAACAACCTTGCATGAAAGCGAAGTGTACCAATAGCAAGCCTCACCTGTTAAAAAGAGTAAACTATGTAAACTATCCAAGGAACTAGCTATTTTATAGCCCAACTTAAAAACAATACTCAAATACACCTATTTAAAAGCTTTTCTGGAAACATGTCTCTAAGTCAATGGGTTTTATCCCATTATTCCTGGTATTGCTACTCCATAAAAAATGTCTTCCAAATGCAATGCCATAGCTAATCAATAATCATTACTAACAACAACTATTATTGATTAGTTGTGATGCTGTTACAGGGCCTGCTTTCATGAGGTAATATTACCAAGAAAAACATTTCAAATAGGTTGTATCCAATGAGTTAGAGAGAAAATATGAAGAGGAATAAAACAGAAACATGCCCATACCTGGTACAGAATACAACAACACACCCCAAAATTTTACAACATGTGAGGACTGGAAATTATGATTATTGCATCCAGGTGGATTATAGTAAATGATATTAATTATTTAGATAAGTAGACTTAATCACCCAAACTGAAATTCCTAAGATGCAAGGTCATTCTAACTAAGCCTGCAGTATCTGCAATGTCTGTGACCTGAGAGAATGACTTGGAGACATGAAGACCGACAAGTCATGGGGGAGCCAATGCTTAATTTCCAAAAGCTGACCAGATGCATCAGAGTTCTGGGAGCAAAAGTGTTTGCCATAACTATAGCTGGGATTAGTGGCACTGCCGCAGCTCTGAAACCCACCTGCAAGATCCCAAATCTTAGTTTTGCAAAGCAAGTTAAACTTAGAAAGCTGAGGTAATGAAGCCCCAGCTTCAGTTTCAAGTCACCTTATCGTGCGAAAACACAGATTCATTCCTCTGACATCATTACCTTCATGGACCTAATGCAAATATATCATTATTTGTTTCACATAATTCAATTTCATGTCTTCATGAATCTCTTGAGAAATTAATGGATGGAAAATTTAAGATTTACTATCTCTCTGAATATGTCATTTCAGTAGGAACATAGTTAACCCGTATTTCCTCCTCTGACTCGAAAATATGACATTGCTTGTAAAGAAGGGTTTGTAATAAGTTGGTTCAATTAATAATTTTCTGCATGCTGAAATTCTTAACTTACCTTTGTTGATCTGCACCTTTTTGAAAGCATTAGTAAAGCATAGAAAAGCTCAAGGACTGACAATATTGGTATCATACTTTTTTCACAGCAAAATCTGCCTTTTTTTAGCTCTAAAAACCCTATTTGATTGAAAAGGAGTGTATTTTGGAGTTGAAAAATTCAGTTATTAGATTTAAATTTTTAAAACCCTATCCCTTAAAAACATTTAGGAAATCCAGTTGTATTACATCAAAGTAAGTGCATTACCACATTATATTTTGCAAGCTTTAGCAAATAAAAAAAATCCCCCAGAAGAATCTTAATTCTTATCTATGGAAAACATTAAACTGCTAAGCGCTAACAACTGGAATTAGTCCTTAAATCTCTAATGAGAATAATAAAACATGAGTGCAGTTTGTGCTGTAACTTGATAAGGCCTGAATTTACTTGCTGTTAGTAAAAGTTCCTGATCCAGCAGTATGGCGTTTTACTCCCTGAGGTACAGGAAACAATATCTGTCCTTTAGGAGCATCCTCTGTGGTAAGCACTTCTTATCGGGGCTATCAAAGGACTAAGATAGCAGTGTAATATCTAGTAACAGCAGCTTTATGAGCAGATCCATTACTGATTTAAATCAATCTAAAGCAGGTAGTTCTGTTTAACCCGTTCAGAACGAAGATGACCTCCCAGCAAAATAATTTCTTCTGAAAGTAATGAAAACTATTTCTGTGCTACGAGATGTGATACGCAATGAATCTCAGCAGCAGCAGCAGCAGAAGTCAGGGGGAAACACCACAATGCTGTAAGCCCCCCCCTCAAAAAGATGTCCCTTATACTAAAAGGCTCTTACTCTGCAAAGATACAATACTTTGCAATAGGAAAATTTAATATTCTCTAAAATACTGATTTGAACTAAACCAGGACACTATATGCAGAAGGAATTTAACTGAGCCTGTCTAAAATCAGCGTGCTGTCAATTTGTCTGAAAATCTATTTTTTTAAAAAGTCAATATCTAAATACTCCTCTCTGAAATTTTCTGGCAAGACACTTATTGGAAGACAGTCTTCAGATTTTATTTGCTTATAAAGATATTTTTATTCTTTGCAATGGAAAATGTAATTGTAACTTTTCTTGAACTTCCAAAAGTAAAATGAAAATATTACATTATCAGTCAGCAGTTTAGCGAGCCACAGCTATTTAAATTCTTAGTATTTTGACTTACTTCATATCAATGGAGATTCCCTCCCAATTTTAAATGAATAAAATATCATTAAAGGTGTAATTTATTTTTTTTTCATATGAAGTAGGAAATAAGGGGTTTAAATACCGTTTAAACACATTGCAAATGTAATTTATTTAAATGATGATTTGCTAATTTTGCCAGTAATTAGATAACGGAGGTCTCTAAGCATTACTTTTTGATTAGTGTTTAGAAAGACAAAAAACCTTTTGCACTCAGTTTGACACAGCTGTGAAATGTCAATCGGCTCCCGGCCAGGAGAGGCCCACCAGATAAACACGGCACTTCGAGACACTAGACGAGTGCATAAACAATACACACTGACGACACCCCCTCGCTACTAACTTCAGCTCAAGCATTTGTACTAAATGGTCACCTTCATCATTACCTTGGGCCTGATCCTGCTCTTTCCAAAGTGAGCGTGAGTTAAATTATTGATTGCAACGGTCGGTCCCTTGTGTCTTAGGAGTTAATGGGATCGAAGTGACATATAATCAGCACGCGTAATTTGAGGATCTCTAACTTCTTGAATTCCCTCGTGACTTATTTTGGAGACGTTGCCTTTATTTCTGGACTATTCCTCTGAATAACAATAAGAAAAAAGAAATTCAGATTCTAGTAAACGAGCAGCTTGTTTCTCATCCTAAAGAGCAATTTTCTCAGAGCTTGTTTAGAGCCTGACCTTGTAATCCTTCCCTAACCCTTCCCCAGTGACCCGAACTATGCACGTACTTTCCCACCTTCAGTCTAAATCCATTCCCCTGCCAGAAATCAAGCAAAATCTCGGCTCGGGTAAACACATGCAAAAAAGTCAGCATTTCTGTTTCTGTCTTCATTACAAAGGTTCACAGACCAAATGAAAACTCGTACATGTTTGAACTATTTTAATTAGTGCAATTTAGTATTCTCCACAAATGCAAAAGGTTACACTCTTACTGATTCTTTGATTTAAACATTTCCTATTAAACAGTGTAATTTTAGTTCAGTAAGTGCTTTCACACCACTTTATGCAAACGTGAACTCTTTGAGATAACCAAATCAGCATGAATTTTGTATTAGAAATATATTGCAACATTAATAAAACAAAACAGTGTGTTTTCTTATGATAATATAGTTTAAAGATATAGGTTTATTTTCTAGGTTCATACCATATAGGTGATCATCTATTTATTTACTCCTGCCTTAATTGGTAGCTATATATTTCTTATTAAATAATAAATTTGATCCTCCAAACTATTCTGCTTGAGCATCAGAAAATATCCAAGTGCTAAAGGGAGAGATGGCACCTAAAAATATGCTGCTGAACTTCTCTCTCTTGATGAAACTGGAAGCTGCTCTGTAACTTGATCAATTTCTTGCACCAACAGAATATTGCTTTTTAAGGCTGGTATGGGAGAGAAATATCAAAACAGGCAGAGATATTTTCAGTTCTTCAGAAAGGGATGGAATTAAAAAGCTTTACCTTCAGTACCTGTGCAAAAAAATGTTAAAAAGGAGAAAAATCCTTTTTTTTCTTCTATCTGATACAGGAATAGAATTTATGCTCTTTATATCACGTATGGCTTTAACACTTGCAAAGTTGCCATCAAAATGAAAGCTAAAACCAGGCCCAGAGCGATGGAGTATAGTTTTTAAGAGTATGTCAAATTATCTTCAATAGCCATTTTTTAAATAAAATATGAAATCTTGAAGCAAAGAATTTTATTGAGGGTAAAATCTTTCATTTAGACATAAATTTAAAGAACCCACATTCCTGAATCTTAAGAAACCCAGGAATATTGTTTTCTAATTGCCATGGGATGTATATACCAGTAGTATGAATGATTTTCACATGTCAGTTTTAACAAAAGTTCCTCTAAATTTATTTCTTTAAACACACTGTCGTTTGGTAGGTCTGCAGACCTACAGGAACAGATGAACAGTAGTATTTGTACATCCTTTTTGTTCCAGGCTGTAAATATAATCCTACATTTCAAGGTTACCAAGAGGGAGAAAGGCATTATCATTTTCTTTTCAGTCTGATTGTCCCATTTAGGTGATGTACATACTCTGAGCAAATTAATTGCTTTGCATTTCGTTTATATTTATTAACTGAAATTAGGAAAGGCAGTAAAATAGTATATCAAAGCATTATGGAGAAAACAACTGGAATCAATCTTTCTCGTTTGTAACAGACAGCACTTATTTAAATCTAAAATACGTTCTTTGCTGTCCTTGGTCTATTCTGGTAGATAATAGCTTGTACCAAATATAGGGCTACAGATTCCTTTCTTCTTTTTGAACACAAAAACCAGAAACAATAAAAAAAAAAGACATATCCAACTTCTATTAATAGAAGAACAACAGAAAAAAAACCCACCAAAAACACCTGCAGTCTGTTAGATCTCTGCCTCTTGAGCTAACAAGATTTTATTTCCGTTTTTGAAAATCGTAAGTGCATTATTTCTGCAAGGCTACTGCCAGAATTTAATCATTATGCCCCATCATTCAGACATTCATTTGGGGGCAAACCCTGCATTAACAAGAAATTCAGGGGCCTTGTAAAGAGGAAAAGTCAAAACTGTTAAGTAATATAGTGCCTTATGGCTCTGTAAATAAAGCAGCTGCACACCACACTCCTCATTCAGACAATTGTGCAAGAAAAGCATCAACCAACTGTAATTTCTTAGACTCAGAAATGAATTTAAAATAGACGTGCTTGCATGTACCCAACGCTGATTCGGTCTCCCCAGTTTTTGAAAGTTTAGAATCTGAAACACTGCGACACCATCGCCTGCTCATTATTATTTTTTAAACAAAGTAATACTGAATCTCCCACATAGGAAGGAAGATAAGCAACAATATAGTGCAGGCTCCAAGTTAAATCTGGTTCAGACAGCGTAATAATGATGTCATTAAGGCTCCGAGCTGAATGGGAATCAGACAGTACTGTAGTACAGCTGCAGACATAAATCTGAAAGAACTTTTTTGGCTACATTCTCAGACTTACCTTGAAAGATATTTAGGAGCTCCAGCAATGTGAGTTGAAAGAAATGTTCTCAAAGGGAGGTTTGCAGACTGAAGAACCTATGTAGGCCTTATAGGCACTTTCTTCTGTGGCACAGGAAGGAACATTTTGTTAAATGAATAAACTAAGAGAAATAATTTCAGAAGAAGTGCAAACCAGAAAACAAATAAACCTTAATACTACCACAAATAAATGAGACTAAGGCAATTGTGGGACTGCTCAAAGCCTTTTTGCCTTGCTGAATGAAAGCAATCCCTAAGACTGAATGGGTAATGAGATCCTGGCTCCTGAGATTTTAGCTTTCTTAATCATGTTCATAATTAATTCAAGAACATTGATAATTTCATTACATTCTTTTTGTCTTATCAATAAATGATGTGCCTGCACTTTTGGTCCTGTGTACAGGGAGAAAGGAGATGCTTTGGGTAATATTGCACCAAGAATCGTGTATGTATATATGTATATATACATATATATTATCTATATGACCCAAAATAGCGATGTGGTAGTTATTATCCTTAACCAGGCCTCTATTATCAGAATATGATGACAAGCAGCTACAAATAATTAATAAGCTTTTTATGCAGAAATGCAAAACCCTTTAAAGAAAAATATGCTGCAAACAGAATTCCTGTCTGAAAGATACATACCTAGAATAAAATATATTTTCAGAGATATTTAAGACTGGAATTTACATGAACTCAAACTACAAATATATTTTTAAAGCATCTCTAGATTCTGTTTTAAAAAAATCGTTTTAAAAAACACCAACTTTAGCTCCTCTTTCTATTTGAAGAGATGCGCCCTTCTGTTTGTCCTTCCAAACACATTTCCAATATCAGCTTACATCTAACACCAAGCTGTACTCACCCACTCAGCTGAAACTGTCTGGGGCTTTTTACATTTTGTTTTTTTTTTTTTTTAATGAAGACTGAAAGCTCTCTCTTTATCTATCAGTCAGTCAAAGGGGAAGCATCCCTTCAGGGTTTACTACTTGCTCTATGTGATCTTCAACAAAGCAACAAATCTGGTTTGCTCCCTTTTTTGTTGTTGTTGTTGATTTAGAGGTATCATTGGTTTCAGACAGAAGAGTCTGTATAAGCAAAAGTTTCTGACCAGAGCCAAATACTGCTGTGTTATTTGCGCTCACTTGCACCTTATTTCATTCTGACATCAGTGAAACCATCTGCGGAGAAAGTGACCCTGCACAAGAGAAGGCACCATAAATGGGTCCCAAACCATTTAATAAACGACTGTGACAACCTTCAGCACACAAGCTACACTCAGAAAATGTCTACCACATTGTAGCAATCACTGCTTTTTAGCTGATTATCTTTTAAAAATAATAAAACCAGGCATTTCCTTCTTTTGAGCAGGTTAAATGCCAACTTAAGGACAAATATATTCTCCACCAAATGTCCTTTTTTTCCTTTCTGATGACACCAGCTTCATGGGGATGTTACTCTGCTGAAGGTCTACCTGGTCCAACCAACCCCAGAGGTGGCTTTTAGCCAGCATAGCACATGCGAGGTCAGTTACATGCTAAATATTCCCCAATAAAGCAAGCCCATTGATGCAGGTGTGGATAAAGTTTCCATTCTGAACACACTTATCAGGGCTAGGGGGAGGAAAAAGTCTGAATTTCATGTTTTGTGGTCATAAGTAACTAAGCATATATTGTTTATACTGCTAAAAAAAAAGAGGCCAAGGAGCAATCCCTGGTCCAAGGTCAAACGGCAGCAACTGACTCCAGCCCACAGTGCTCATAGCTAGCACCTTCGAATTGACGTGTCTGGGGAGAGCTTACCTAAGGAGCCCAAAATACATCTAGGGAACATGCTAGCAATTCAGTGGGGTGGACAAGTGGGGCACCACACTCAGCCTGGTCTCCTAGCCTTCACTTATTTTTTATGCCTCCGAATGTAAAGATACCCAGAGGTGCCAAAAACCCTGGTGTCAAAGAAATAGGGTATCCCTAGGATTTAGGCAGCTGAGGAGAACTGTCAAGCAGTTTTGTTTTGTTAGGGGGGTTCCTCAAGGGATGGGGGAGGCAGCATAAATGATCTACTATAATATAAACGTACATCTGTCCTTCTTCAAGTTGTAAGCAATGCTATATGAGGATAACTCCTCAAGGGATGGGGGAGGCAGCATAAATTATCTACTATAATATAAACGTACATCTTTCCTTCTTCAAGTTATAAGCAATGCTATAAAAGGCAAACTCAGGTAAACACAGCACGGATTATTTAGTATGCTTGATGTGTTTAATTGAAAAGACTCGGGGTCTGAAACGCCCTTTGTACCATCCCTCCGAGATTACCAGCACTGTCCCTTGGGGCTGTAAAAACAAATCCAAATTGACTTAGGCAATCCAGATACTCCTATTCTCAGTGGAGACGAGAGTGTGCAAGTCTTGAAGAGGCTTTTATCCCAGTGCTCCTGAGCCTCAGAAGGCCATAGCCATAAACCAGGACTGAGCCCGTACTCAGATGATCTGAATTGCCTCCTGAAGGGGCTCGTCTGCACACTGACAGTGTAAAAAGCCTCTGACTACACTCTCAGTTCAGGCATTTTAAGGGAATACCTGGAGTTAGGTGGGATACAGCCAAACTACCATTCCTGGACGCAATGAATTAAGAACACTGAATGCATTCAATTAAATAGCAAACACTCTCCCTTCAACCTTGCTGTTTTCAGAGGGCAGAATTCAAGAAAAGTAGGCTCAGATCCTGGATTTTGATTAGGTTGTTCTTGCTGTAGGTCAGTGTAGTGCCTTCAGGTGTTATGAATCCAAGCCTTATTGCTGAGATCAGCAATTGTAATCCCTCTCAAATTTAGGGCAACTTTTCTTTGAAGCAATTCTGAACTATAAATAATCTGGAAATCTCTCTGAACTTGATCATAACTTTTGCCGCAAGAGCTATTGACAAGATGGCAAGCATCTCTAGCTAGCACATGGAGTTTTTCAAGAGGGTAGTCTCAAAACTGGAGCAGCTTATATGTTTGAAATTCCCGACACTTTTTTATTTAGCAGTTTAGATATCGCCTTAGATTATCCTTGCTTTATTCCTAATCTTTAAAATGTAAGTAGTACTCCTTGACTTGGGAAATGTCTTACCAGAGCAGAAATCTTAAAAGATTCTAAGGGATTCAGAGAACCATCTTGAAACGCATGAGGAGAATCCACAGCACAGTTACTGACAGTTATCAGCATTTTTTTCAATAAATATAAGTCTATAAATTCACAAAGACAACCATTGTATTCAAGTTTATAGAAATACATTTTAAAACTAAATCCACTCATATAAGCTTGGGCAAAATTATGTGGGTTTTGTAGGATGAACTGATTACAGGAGAAAGAAGTCCAAAAAGAGCAACACAGAATCACTTAGCAAGGCAAGCTGTTGCCTGTGACAGTGATGTATGAGACACGGGTGATATATATACTGGGTGGCTTTATCAGTAAATCATTGAGTTATTTACTTCCCTGAGGAACTGGACCTGTCCCTGGAAGAGACTGCACTGTGAGATGCACCAGCGGGGAATTAATATTGGCAAAACAGTCAATTTTGATTTGTTCACACCAAAGAATCATAAAATGTAATTTAATAAATAATACGCCACAGATGTACTTCCTCTTCTAAGTACTAGTGCTTTAAAAATGGTAGAATCTGGACCTTCCTGTTGTTTTCCTCATTAACTTGAAAGGAAAAGTCTCCATAAAATGGGTTTAAATAAAGTATTTAGCCACTACATCCCTGGCAGGGTGTGAACAGTTGCACACTGAAGAATAAAAAAGGCAGAGTATGAAGCTCTGTAACTGAAAAGATATAATACCACTTTTATTTTCTATTCAGTGCATATTAAAGGTAGAAGACAATCTCCACCACCTGCAAGAAACAGCTGTGAGGCCACTGCAATTTCGAGCTTCTACTACCGACCTTTGCTATAGGGCCTTCCATAGGGACTCTCAAGCACAGCAATGAACAGGATGCTCCCCCCCACCCCTCAGCAGGCAGAGCAGCAGTCAAAACAGCCGCTTGTGCCTTACCCCTTCCCGAGCTGCCGCGCTTGCGTAGGCAGGAGGATCACCTGTGCTCTGCACCTGGGCTTCAGCACCGTGCTCCCAGATTCACTGCCTGAACGTGCTGCAAACCTGGTTTGAGAGAGAGCTTGAAGGGCTATCCTGGTGCTCAGCACGACACTGCTGTGTAAGTCCCTTAGTTCCTTGTCTCACGGTAATTTTTTGTTCTGGGTTTTTTTTGCCTGATTTTAACAAATCTGTAGTTAAAACCATGTAGACTGAAACACTACAAAATGGTCAAACTGCAAAATAAAAAAGAAAATAAATCCATCATTGACACAAACACTATAAATATTGCTACTTACCTCATCAAAAATAAGCAAGAAAGCTCAAATGCTGTAAACAGCTGCTATGCTGTTTACATATGCAGAAAACAGCTCAATGTTATAGAGTGTTATAGGAAGTGTTTCTGCTAACATTAACACCATTTTCAGAAAAGCTTTGCACAAATAAAGAAAAATCAGACACTAATTTTCCGTGTAATAAAAGCAGTGACAATTTTATCATTGCTAATGCACAGAAAATGACAGTTGTGATGCATAGCATATTATGACAGAAATGCAAACAAAATACTTTTTCCTCTTTAATTTCCCTGTAGCATGGCCATTCATTGGAATTACACCACATCTCCAGCACCATACAGTGAATTGGCTTTATTCTGATTTGGGGCTGCTATTCATATATGTATATTTTTTTGTTATTATGTGAGAGCTTTGGAGAATCCCAGCCTAAAGCCTACACATTCCTAATGCTATATGCCAAGATTGTCAAATCAGAAGCGTGAAGTACACTGGACATGGTACTCACCTAGGTCATGAAAATATGACTGGATATTAAAGCGTGGCCAGACCCAAAGAGTAGTGACCAGCAGTACAATATCCAAGAGGTATCTGGTTACAAGTAGCATTCCTTAAGGCTTCATGCTAGGCCCAATAACATCTTGATTAGCATCCCAGACAGTGAGGTGGAAGACATCCTCAGCAAGTTCATGAATGACCTCAAAACAGGAGGCACAGTCAATATGCTGGAGGGCAGCCATCCAGAGGCATCTCAACAGGCTAGAGATAGGGGCTGAAAGAAATCTCACAAAGTTCAGTAAAGAAAACTGCGAAGTCCCGTACCTGTGACAGAATAACTCCATGGATCTGTATAGAGGGCTGACAGGCTAGAAAGCAGCTTTGGAAAATATAACCTAGTGATTCTGGTAGACAGTAAGTTGAGCATTTGTCAGCACCATGATCTTGCAGAGATGAGGACCTGAGCTGTGTTGGTAAAACTGAGCTGTGTTGGTAAAACTGTAGCCAGCAAGTCACAGGACATGATTATTCCTCACTATTAGACACCTTTCTGACTGCATCTGGAGTAATGTTCAGTTTTGGACTCCCCAGTAAAAGAAAGATATTGACATACTGGACCAAGTCCAGTGAGGGACCAGCAAGATAGTTGAGGCCTTGGAGTTCATAATACAAAGAGGAGGCTGAGACAGTTTGTCCAGGCTGAGTGGACACGGCCTCAAGCAGTCTGCTGTAGCTGAACTGCGCTGAGTGGGGAGTCAGGCCAGAGCATCCCCTCCAACTTGGATTACGCTTCTGTTCTGTGAGCAGAAAGGAGTTAAAGAATATAATGACGTATTCCAGACCTAAGACCATAGTACCTTCAGAAAGTGCTCAAACCATGACCTGTACGGTCTCATGTTTCCCATGTTTTAAACTTCAGAGGTGGTGAATTGGTGTCATCAGCTCTTTATAGTACTTCTGTCCGTGCAACTCCTACCGCTGACATTTTTTCATTAACCACTAACTTCATGTAAAGATCAAATGTCAATTGCATCAAAGCTTCAAAACAACTGTTAAATTTCATCTCTGCTTAAATCGACTATCTTAATGAATGCTAAACCAATCATTACAACATAAGATATTAAACTGCTATATACAGTAGTTTTGTTCTACTTGCTCTGACCTACTCAAATGACATTTGCTTGAAGTATTTTTAATACCAAAGATGATCAATAATTTCTAACCACAGCAGCCATAGTCATCAAAGGCTTCTAAAACGTTTTGAAGAAGACCCTCTTTACATAATAAATATTTTATAAAGGGTTAAATATCATAAATATGTGACCTAATACCAAACATCTGTATTCTACTCTTCACCATTTGTTGCTCTCCCAGTTTCAACCCTTTTTAGGTATTCAGAACTCCCTCTGATTCTAGTAACAGCAGGAATATCATGCACTTATTCTGCGTTTTCACATTACATACAGTGGAAGTCCACTCATACTCATCATATATAGATCTTCCCGTGAAACAATATAAAAAGGATGCATATGTCACACATACATGAGCCAGAGGGATGTAATAGATGAGGAACTTGTAAAATAATGCTTTTTATGCACAGGCAATATTTAAGCAGGCAAGAATATATGTCATTGCAACTGTTTCAAGGAGCAGATGGATAAGTACATGCATTGATAGTAATACGAAAGACAGAAGGTAAGATTGGTCAACAGTGAGAAAAAGCACATAAGAGCTGAAGAGGATAAAAATAGAAGAAAGGCATGGAGTTTACCAGAAGGGTAATTAGAAACAGTAGAGACAGAAAAATGTAGTTGTTGCAGAAATAGCAGAAACCAGAACAGAAGAGATCTGCAATAGATAGAACTTGATTTAAATGCCATAATCACAGAAGATATTAAACATTTGCATTAAAAAAACCCCACCTTCTGATGTAGCTAGAATAGTAGTCTTCAGTTAAATACTCCTGAAACTGGAAGCTGCGTTTACAGTAATTTACATTTTAAAAGAAAAAAAACCACAAAAGGTCACAGGAAAGAGCATAAATTCCAAATGCAGTTTCATAACTTTGTACAAAATAATAAAGTGAGCTGCTTTTGATTGAATTTGAATTGACAGCAAAAAATTTTCATTTACCGTTATTTGATGCTTCATTGAGTGACTTGTGCTTCATTATCAGCTTTCTCAATTGATATATCACTCTGCAGCCAAATAATGGACAAGTGACACACGCATTTCACTAAGAAACTGCTTTCCACATCTTGAAAACCCTTGGTAGTATTTATGCTTGAAATTAAACCAAACACTGAGCATTGATTTTAATATGTTCAGATGAAATCAAATTGCCCTAACTGCGTTAACACTGTGGAACATGCAGTAATCCATGTACTTTATGTGCTGATAAATCTGAAACTACAGTAAATGCATAATTATGCCATCAGTGATATGTGTTTCTGGTGCCTGTTACTCAGACATCGTGCTATCTACAGCTTTCTGCATGAAAGTACCACCAAGGAAGCAATTCGTTTTTCTCACAAGTTACTGAATCAGTTTAAATCAAAAATCGATGGCATTAATCAACTGCATTTGTAGTTTCAAGGAACAGCCTTTCGTTTCCTTGCCTATGGAGTACCAATTGACTTTGGGGGAGCTCGCTGCACTAAATATTTGGAGAATTGGGAGTTTGTTGAATCCCCGCACATTTCAGTTCCTCATGCTGACAGCAGTGCTGTTCTCTCTCCCCATGCATATTAGCACGATTGTCTCAAGTCTCTTCCCATGTTAGCCAGAGAAGCATTGTTTTGATAACTTCCCCTCCAGGAGAGAAAGAAAAAAAAAATGTTCAGGTAAGAATTCAGACTGCATTTTGCTCAGCTACAAATTGGTTCTAATATTTACAGGCAAAGTTCAGATATGATAAAGGAAGAGAGGAAAAAGGAAGGGGGGAAGGGGGCGAAGGGTGGGAAATGGGAGGAAAGGAGGGCAATGGGGAGGAAAGGGAGGGAGGGAAAAGGGAGTCACCGAACCATCATTTCCAGATGATGCCAGATAGGCAGCTGTGGGGTTTGTGTTTTCTTTTTTCTTCTGATGTTATTGGAGTGAAGAATTTTTTGTTTCATTGCCAAATGAGGAAAAAAAATCAAATTATTTGAAATTTTTGACAAATTAAAAAAAGAATCAGTCTGTCACGTGAACCTCTTCTTTAATAAAAGCAAACAGATTTAAAAGTTAGTCTGACAAGGAGTTTTGAATCATTCTCAAAACAGAGGAGCTCGCCTGGAACCTGGGACCTAGAGCACCATCAAGAGAGGCAACAGCTTCTGGGCTCTGTTTTGAGATCTTCTAGATCTTCTGGGAACTTATCTGAGATCATTCGGGGATTCCTGGGAACCCTTCAAGGAGTGTCAGGGTGCTGGTTCTGCCCCATGAGGATAACTACAGGAGGCTGTGACTTCCAGGAAGCTCTAGATCTGGGACATTGCGGAGAAACTTTTAAGGATCATGTGACCCTTGGACTATTATGGTCCAAAAGCATGGGAGCTCAGGTGGTTTTTCTCCTCCTTCCTGCCAGTGAGGGTGAAGTGCTGGAGGAGTGAATGGATTTTGTGGATCAACAACTTGTTGCACAACTGGTATTCACAACAGGGGATTCTGCTTTTATGACCACAGGACCTTCTCTGAGGACCAAGGAACCCAATCTAAGGATCTCTAGTAAGGGAAGGAATCCACCTGAACAAGCAGGGCAAAAGCATCTTTGCCAGTATGCTGGCCAGCCTGGTGAGATCTTTAAACTAGGAACAATGCAGATGGGAGACGACGACTAACAATCAAGTGAGGAAGTGGTGGACTGGGATGGCGAGCAAAGGGTGTGATGTGGGCAGAAGAGACCTCACAATCACCAAAACAGGGCTGAAGGGTGACCACCTCAACCATATGCACATAAATAAGGGATTGACTACAGGACAGTATCATGGGAGAAGTTCTCACGCCTTTTCTAGGAAGTCAGTTTAACTGGGTGTTTCTGAAGTATGTGCACACAGTGTGCAGAGCATGAGGAACAAACCGGAGGAACAAGAGGTATGTGTGCAGTTGTAGGGTGACAATCTTACTGAAATACAGATATGGTGAGATAGCACACACAGCTGGAGTGCTGCAATGGATGGATAAAAGTTCTTTAGGAACGACATCCTCTTTAGGAGGGATGGAATTAGGAGAGCCAAAGCCCACCTGGAACTGAAACTAGCAAGTGATATGAAAGGCAGCAAGAAGGGATTCTTCAGGTAGATTAGCTGCAAAAGAAAGACCAGGAAAAATGTGGGCCCACTGCTGAATGGGGCAGGGGACCTTATAACAAAGGATGTGGAATAGGGTGAGGTATTCAATACCTTCTTTTCTTCAATCTTTACTTGCCTTTAGCAATCCCAGGTCCATGAGGCCAGTGGGAAAGTCTGGAGCAAGAAAGACTTACCCTTGCTGGAGGAGGATCAGGTTAGGGAACATTTAAACAAAATGGACATACACAAGTCCATCAGACCTGATGGGATACATCCATGAGTGCTGAGGGAGCTGACCAACCTCTTTGAAAGGTCATGGCAATCACAGGAGATTCCTGACAACTAGGAGAAAGAAAATGTTTCTTCTAACCTCAAGAAGGAGGATCTGGGGAACAACAGGCTGATCAGATTCAACTCCTTCCCTTTCAAGATGATGGAGCAGATCTACTTGGAAACTACTTCCAAAAACATGAAGGATAGGAAGGTGATTTGGATTAATCAGCATGGATTTATGAAGAGGAAATCATGCCTGACCAAACTCATAGCCTTCTACAAAGAGATGACTGTCTCAAGTGGATGACAGCAGAGCAGTGGATATTCATTATCTTGACCTTAGCAAGGCTTTTGACACTATCTCCCATAACATCCTCAAACTAATGAAGTACAGGCTTAATAAGTAGACACTGAGGTGGATCAAAAACCGGATGAACTGCTGGGTTCAAGGGGTTGTGATCAGTAGCACAAAGACCAACTGGAGGCCAGTCACTAGTGGTGTGCACCAGGGTCCATAGTGGAGTCAATACTGTTCAACATCCTCATCAATGACATGGATGATGGGACAGAGTGCACCCTAAGTGCATTTGCAGATGATACAAAAGCTGAGAGGACTGGTGATACTCAAAACCCAACTGGACACAGCCCTGAGCAACTTTTCCTTACTTTCTTTTTTTCTTTTTTTTTTATTTTTCTTTTTTTCTCTTCTTTCGCCTTTTCTTTGAGATGAGGAAGATGAGCACTACATTTGGAGGTGATTGTCTCTCCTGATTGATTATGGATAGTCTAGATGATGGTTTACACAATTTTTACATAACTAGCATGATACTCCTCAGATACAACGCAGGCATCTTACAGCAGATGCAGTTGCTGAAGTGCTTGTTTAGTCAACAGAGAGAGATAGGCATTGTTATTCTGTGTTCATCTTATCCTGAAGCAGGCATATACATTTGGCTAACTGAACTGCTCCATAAAAGCACTTTTCCTTTTTTCTCATAGTGATTGCTCAGATACAGAGATCTAAAAGGTAAGTTTATGTTTGATCAGATGTTGTTTAGGTGTGAAACAACATTAAAAAAAAAAAAAAAATGGTTGTTTCATTTTCTTTTTAACTAAGCAGGTGAAACAGAAGTGTAGCTGAGTTATACCTGTCGGGAGACCCTTTATATGAATGGGTTTGGGTTTTTTTTCTGAATATAGCATAAGCCATACTACCATAAAAACTACTATATACCTGTAGCTGCTTGAAGGAGTTTGCCATCACTTCCCTACCTCACCATAATTCAAGCTACAAAACTTGAATACTGACAATGTTCAAATACTCCAATACATATGAAATTTAGTGCCAGATTTGGTGATGAGATAAAAATCCATAAGCTCAGTGATTTAGAACATGTTTTGATATGAGCTTGCTCTAGAAGAAGAGAGGCCATGAGCTAACAGATGCTTTTGATTAGCAGATTTCAGTCTGGCATGGAGTACAGGAAGAACAAGTTCATATTTACCTTCAAAAGACCATGTACACCCTTCGTCATCTAAAAGCCTAGCTGCTGTTGGTTCCTATCCTTTCCTACTGTCTGCAGAGGGAGAAAAGAATGATGCTTCTACCCTAAGTGCCCAGCAAGGCTCCTGAAGAAATGCAGTTGTCAGTGCAGGACAATCTACTTCAGGCACCATAAAGCATCTAACCAGATGGGATTCCGAACACCTAGAATTAACAGCCTGCGTTCATTTTTCAGACAGAGAGTGTGTGGTGGTTCAGAGAACACAAGTTACAGATTGAACGACAGTCCAACCACCAAAGTCATCTTTTCAAACTGGGACTAAGGTGGCTAAGTACTTTTGAAAGTTAATAATAAGATGTTTCATGCTAAATTGCATTGCGACTGTGCCTACAAGAGCCAGCTATTAAGCTGTTACTATGTTCAACGCAGTACAAAGATAACATAATAGGACAGCCCTGTTTCTCCTTTTACAAAAGCCAGCAAACGGTGTGGCTCTTACCATTACTTCTAGAAATTTATGCCTGGATCAAATTAAATAGTTCTTCGCTTTCTTTTGCTGCTTATAGTCATTGCTGCATAATTTCATGCTGTTGTGTTCTCGATTCTGAAACAAAAGCAAATCTATGAAAAACAGTTCCACAAGGAACGCTACTGTAATTCTTTATTCCATTGTTGGAATTAACAAGATTTTTTTAAGGAACAAACTTCTTTCTAGTAAAACTGCTACTAAAATAAAAATATAAACAATTATTACAAATATATAGTCACAAAAAACATTAAATTTGTCTCTTAAACAGGTTTATTACTTCACTACATATTTGAATAAAGATTTGTCTTCTATAGCTTTGGCACAAGAACAGATTTATTTAGTTTATAGAAACAATTATTTTTTCTCCATCAGCTACCCAGAATGGAATTGTTTAGGAGGTGTGCTTTGTCAAATGTTATTCTGACAAAAATAATCTGTTCAAGTATATTTAGATCTTTTAATAAACATATAGGTTTCAGTATTGTTTATGGCTTGTTCACAAATCTTCTAATTTATCAAGCCTTTTTATTGTGTATCACTGGAAGCAAATGCAAGAGAGAGGCCTCACCTACATTAACGTGGCTGCTCTCTTCTTCTGTTACTTATGGAAGATTCGACAATCTTAGTACTACTGACATAGCCAATACAGTGAAATATATGCAAACATAGCATCAAACTTTTAAGGGATGCCACTGCCCAGGGCTCTTAGAAGCTTTAGGAACAGAAGACACTCTTCAAGCTTGGCCATCTTGCACTGGAAGCAGCGTAGTTACCAGTCCTGAGATTGGTATGACGTTTCACACTCCTTTCCGAAGCTTATACCTGTACCATTTTCTTTCCTAGATATTACTATGTCAGTGTCACCCAGCAAAGTTCAGCACCCTTGGAACACATGAATTTCACAAATGTGTGGTCATCATTCCTCCTATTATAATTTTTGCCATTGAAAGTCAATTCACCTATGTGCTACTACAGCATGGGAGTGAAAACTGAAACACGCCTGTTAGTTATATGTAGCGTATGGGATGCAACAGGTATTTAAAGGGATTATTCTGCTTTGTCCACTTATTTCTGTAGGATTTCCTGAGGAGAAGGCTGGCTGTATAATGCGTGGACAAAGCACACTAGGTAACAGCCAATGGGCCTTGGCCAAGCTGCCCTGGGAGCAAAGGAAATCTTGCCATCGACTTCACAAGGCTGCAGGTGAGAACAGCCTTTATTTGCACTCTTGCACACCTGATGGCAGTAAAAACAAGCTCTTTTTTATGCCTTCCTTTAAAAATGTTTAAAAACCAGCTGAGGAAATGGCTGAACAAAACATGGTAAACACACCTGCCAGCATATTTAGCAACCTCAGCTTCTAATTCCTAGCTCTCAATTTGTTTTATCCAAAGTTTACCAGAACTGAGAGTGCTTGGGTTAAATAGCTCCTGCACTGGAGAAACTCCCCTCTCTACCATTGCTCAGGAAGCACAGGGGATGAAAAGATGTCTCGTTGGCAGCTGGTTCGTTCAGTCTGCCAACTGAGCACCGAGTGATTAGCAATGCACTGCAGAATAGAAACTGGTATTTTACCAGTGGTGCAGTAGCTACATCATCCATAATGACCGAGAAAATACTCTTGGCTTAGATTTCTTAGCAAGCTTCATGCTTCATACATTGATTGCAGTTACAATGTATAGAGAATTACATTTTCTAGAATAATGCCTGACTCAAGTATCTTGACTCTCTCTCACAGGTTCAGCAGGTCAGTGTCACTTAATTTACCTCTCCTTAATGTACCTCTCTTTTTTCTTCTTGAAGTCTGTCCCTCTAAATTGAATTACTGCATGTTCCACACTGTCATATCTATCCTTTTTTATTTCTGCTTTCCAATCCAAAACCATTCTGTCCATATTAGTCATCTCCCAAATCAATTAGCATAATTATTTACTTATTTGGGTTTTTTTCATTAAGTAAATTATTATTGTCTGTTTTCTTTCTTCTACTCTACTTACCCTATGAATCTTTTGATTATTTTTCTTCCTTTTTCCCTCTTCATTCAACAATCTATTTGTGTAACAAGCTTTACCCTCTTTCATTTCTCCTCTTCTATTACCCTTCCAGTCTTTCTGCCATACTTCAACACTCATTTCTTTATATTTAGCTTCGTGATTTCTGAAATACTGCTATTCTACCTGATTCTGTCTTGTTATTTAGACAGGCATTTGACACACAAAATACAAAATTGTTCAGCAGCTTGCTCTTCCACACATCCTTTCTACTGGAAATCGACATAATTAAAGGATTTCAAAAAATCATTTTCCATAGCTTATTGACCTAACCACATGTGTTTTTGCAGGCGTGACTTTCCTATTCCAGATAATAACTTACCCTTTGGGTAAGATCTACAAAATACCGCAGTGTGAGTCTGTTAGCATTCTATGACATACATTTTACTAGAAATAGGGGGAAAAAAAGTCCCATCTGTTATCATCTCCTCCTTGAGGAAGAAAAAATTGTTTTGAGATAGAAGACTCTAAAACATTCAGACTGTACACAGAAGGCAGAAGAATTGTACCTACATTTGAAGATCTCATCCTGCCATTTAAAGCTAACCTAACACCTTCCTAAGGCTTGGATTAATTTCTAGCATGTGAACCGGTCAGAGTGTAGATAGATGGCTTCCAAATTGTTTGCTGCAAAGGAAATCCCCTAGGCTAGGTAGTGTAATCCTCTTTGTACAAAGTAGCAAGCACCTCAAATGTCTCCTGAGTGATGCATTTCCTTTGCACCCTGACTTGAATAGCAGGGCAACTCAGGCTTCAAAGACAATTGAACCCACTGACCACTATGTGGTTAACAGTCTTTCCTATTTCCTTGGTTTTATACCACAAGCCCTCTCTTTGGCGAAATTTTCATAGTACCCTTCTTCCAAAAAGCTTTTGGATGGACAGTCAATCTCTTGATATTATTGGATTGCATTATTTCCAAGAAGACGACTGACACCATGTTGTCCATCTCTCCCTTTTGAGGCATGGTATCAGAAGGGTTGGGATATTCATTGCTAACCCCAGTCTAGCACTGGACAGCAGGATTGGCTAAGGTTATACCTACACCAGAAAAATTAAGTGGGCCAGTGCCTGTTTTCTGGCCGTGATTGAAATGGCAGGGGGCAGTGCATACCTGTATATCAAAACTCATCTTTCTCCTCCCCTTTCCAAAACACTACTAAGAACCATTCCTGGCTGAGTCTATCTCCTGAACAACACTCAGCCATCATCTGGCAGAGGGCTAGTTTGCACAGCTCCAAAATTATGTGTATTAATCAACGATTAATTGCAGGGCTCAGTGTATGCCAGTGTTGGAGCCTGTGATTTGGCCCTGTTCAATTTACTGGTGAAGATGTAGTTGACCTGACTAAACCTAAGAGGGCAAGCACTTTCCTCTGCACAACATCACTGGCACAGAAGAGAAGCACAGCTGTAACTATTGGAGGATCCCCTGCCACAAAAAGGGAAAGAGTGGCCTTCTAGCCCCCAGGGGAGTGAATAAGAGGTAAAACTTTTCTCCTTAGAGCTCACTCCTCTCTAAAGATAGGCAGTGTGAGAGTATTAGAATGACTGTGAGTAATGGGCTATTAATTCTCATTTGCAAAATGAGACAATATGATACCATTTTTTACAGTGATGATAAAATGGAAAAATTAATTATTACTTTGCCAGTTAGAAAGTAGCTTATGTTATGGACAAATGATTTTGAAATGTTCTCTGTATAGGCAAGTGTGCACAAACAGTACAACTGGACAAAACAGAAATTAAGTATGGCTATTTCTTAGAAAACAAGGCATTTACAGGTTGTTACAGGATGTGTAAACTGTACAGTTTGACATACCAGCAGTAGTTTCTATGGAATAGAAATCTATTCAAATGGAGAAGAGTCCAATATAACTCAAGCCTGAGTAAATGATGTCCAGAATCCTTATGGGCTGAGCTTTTCTTTAAACAAGGAAAACACATTGCTGCTTCTGGTTAACTCTGCATGACTGTTAGCTTCTGTGTGAACTGGGAAGACCTCTTTGTAGGTGTGTATGCAGATGAGGATGCACATACACAGTAGACATATTAAGTATATAGATTAAATTCACACATACATATGCATGAACACATATACTTCCAATGGTGCACAAAGGGGAAGAGTTTTCAAAATATTTTTTAAAAGAAATTTATTTAACTATTTTTCATGTCTCAGGTGAGTTCACTAGTAAATTAGAGCCACCTTATAAAACTGGATTGTACCTACCGCCTGAGAATACCTTAGTAATATGGCGGATGAACATCGTCAAAAGAGGACTCAGTTTCCTATTCCAACTGCACCTGTGTCTTTGACACTGTGGTAAGTTGACCGTGGTCGGCTGCCAAACATCCACCCAGCCTCTCTCTTACTCCCCCTCCAGAAAATAGGATGAGAAACCTCATGGGTAGACATAAAGACAGGGAGATCACTTACCAATTACCATCATGGGCAAAAGAGACTCAACTAGGGGAAAAATAAAATAAAAATAGAGTTGGATGATGAAAAACAAGGACAAAAACGAAAACACCTTCCCCCCTGCTCCTTCCCCTTCTTCCCAGGCTCAGCTTCACTCCTTCATTCCCAACTCCTCCACCACCCCTGCCTCCAAGCAGCGCAGGGGGATGGGGAATGGGGGTTGTGGTCAGTCTGTAACAGCTCCTCTCTGCCGCTCCTTCCTCACACTTTTCCCCTGCTCCAGCATGGGTCCTTCCTTCAGGCTGCAGTCCTTCAAGAACTGCTCCAGCCTGAGTCCTTTCCATGGGGTACAGTCCTTCAAGAACAGGCTGCTCCAGTGTGGGTCCACCATGGGGCACAGGTCCTGCCAGAAAACCTGCTCCTGCCTGGGATCCTCTCCATGGGCTGCAGTTCCTGCCAGGAGCCTGCTCTGGCATGGGGTCTCCGTGCGCTGCAGTGTGGTATCTGGTCCACTGTGGTCCTCTCTACGGGCTGCAGTGGATATCTGCCCCACTGTGGAGCAGCTTCTCCCCCTCCTTCTTCAATGACCTTGGTGTCTGCATAGTTGCTTCACATTTTCTCACTCCTCTGTCTCAGCTGCTGTTGTGCAGCATATTTTACCCTTTCTTAAATATGTTATCACAGAGGCACTACCAACTGATTGGCTCAGCTTTGGCCAGCAGCAGGTCCATCTTGGAGCCAGCTGGAACTGGCTCTGTCCGACACTGAGGGCAGTTTCTGGTGTCTTCTCACAAAAACCACCCCTGCAGCCCCCCCACTGCCAGCACCTTGCCATGGACACCCAACACAAAGACCTGGCATAGAGTGCTATGCATCACTCTCTGAAGAGGCTTTCTCTCCCTTGGCAGACTAGATGACTAGCCACGGTAAGATCAGAGGAGCCCCACAGCAGCACATCAAGAAAACCAAAATCCAAGCATACCTGAGTCCTGACAGAATCAACAGAAAGAAATTCACAGCATCCCAATCTGGGGTTCAACAAGTTGTTGTTAACTAGGCAGCCAGATATATCAATTTTCTTTCATTTTTCATTCTTTTTCTTAGGTATAATGTATAGGTGTTTGTTTATTTCTTAACTACTGCACACAAGCTTAGTGTTTATTAGAGTTTGTCTATAACTTTACAGGTATATATGTATATATTTATACACACTATATCTATAACATTTCAAAGAAATAATTGTGCTTCCATTATCATAATTAGGAGTTATAAACCTCCACTATGAAAATCATTTAAAATATAGTATAACTGCTTCCTGAGAAGGCAAACTTTATGCCTTCTTTTAAAAAAAGAGAAATTATTTCTAAAAGCCTAATCTGAGAGAATTGAGGTGTTGATGGGAGGTACCTGGAGGCTCAAGAAGAGAAATCCCTGCAGCCAGCTGGCACAGGACTGTCACAGGACTCTCCCAAGGGGGTTGTTACCACATGGAGGAAGTGCTGGAATTAAATCTCGGTTGCTCAAAAACTTGTGTTTGGTCCAAAAAGATCCTAAATTGTAGAATCTCACAAAGTATCATGGCTCAAACATTTTAGCAGCCAGCAACAGACTGCATCAACTATTTCCTATGAATGTAGGAGCTAAAGTTCACAAAAGAACTCAAAGTTCAGAAAAAGTTCCCTCAAGCATACCAAGCTGAGTGGTGCAGTTGAATTGCCTGAGGGAAGGGATGACATCTAGAGGGACCTCAACAGGCTTGAGGAGTGGGCCCATGTCAACCTCATAAAGTTCAACAAGGCCAGGTACAAGGTCCTGCACCTGGGCTGGGGCAATCCCCAATAGCCATACAGACTGGGGGATTAATTGATTGAGAGCAGCCCTGCGCAGAAGGACTTGTGGGTGGATGAAAAACTGGACATGAGTCAGCACTGTGTGTTCACAGCCCAGAAAGTCAATTGTATCCTGGGCTGCATCAAAAGAAGCGTGACTGGCAGGTCAAGGGAGGTGATTCTCCTACTCTACTGCACTCCACTCTTGTGAGACCCCACCTGAAGTACTGCATTCAGCTCTGGGGTCCCCAGTACAAGAAAGACATGGACCCATTAGAGCGAGTCCGGAGGAGGGCCATGGAAATGATCAGAGGGATGGAGAACCTCTCCTATGAGGAAAGGCTGAGGGAGTTGGGATTGTTCAGCCTGGAGAAGAGAAGGCTCCAAGGAGACCTTATTGTGGCCTTTCAATACTTAAAGGGGGCTTATAAAAAAGATGGAGAAGGATTTTTTACCAAGGCCTGTAGTGAAAGGACAAGGAGCAACAGTTTTAAACTGAAAGAGGGTAGATTTAGATTGGACATATGGAATAAATTTTTTACGATGAGGGTGGTGAGGCTCTGGAACAGGTTGCCCAGAGAAGTTGTGGATGCCCCATCACTGGAAGTGTTCAAGGTCAGGTTGGATGAGGCTTTAAGCAACCTCATCTAGTGAAAGATGTCCCTGCTCATGGCAGGGGGCTTGGACTAGGTGATCTTTAAAGGCCCCTTCCAACCCAAACCATTCTGTGATTCTATGAAAATAACTACTAGATAATTCAACAGCCAACTCCTCTGTCACTAAGGAAAAGAATAGCACTTTTTCAGCACAAAAAATGTTTACAGGTCATTGCACACAACACTGAGACTGGGACAGCTCAGATATGTACAACTTGTTGGCAATGTAATTTTATGAATGGGTGACTAGACCACAGCATTAAGGAATTGCTGCTGTGTGACCCCCCAGACAAGGTGCATACCTCCCACCTATTTCTAGCCTGTCTGCTTGAAATCTAACTTTTCTGGAAAGAGATTATCTTTTGTCTGTATTACTCAACATCTGGTACAGTATGGTCTCTCCCTGTTAGGACCACTAGATGCTATTGTGACACAAAGAGCAAATAATAGTATTCTAAAGTATTTCAATTCTACCTGGTTATTCCTTAAACTAGATATTATTCCCAAGCATCTTATAACATTATAATTCTTCCCCTAAAATGCAATGTTTCCATCAGCATTGGCAGTCTACATTTTATTATCTCTATCTATCTAATAAGCTATTTTCTTTCTATCTAGCTATCTAGCTATCTACCAAGGATGTATCCAAATGTCTTACAAATATCTTTTCATTGTCTTATTTTTAAGTCACATCTGTAATTGTCACATTTCCAAATGTTTTTTTCAAAGCAGAGGCTCCCCTCCAAACAAAGAAACACAAGCTGTATTAACAGATGGAGTGACTTATCTGTATGTATTTTCACCATTATTTCACAGGACATTTTGAAGCATCCATCTTCATGGCATTGTTCCGTCCTGTTTGAAGGACTATGGCAGTCTGTATTCAAAGGACGAAAGCAGTTCCAGGGTTATCTGTGGAACTTCAGCCATCTCCAGTGATGTCCTGTCTTTTCTATCTATTAAATACTAAGCTGTTCCCTGGAGGTCCTTATTAGGCCTTTTTTTCTGTCTTAAAAGTTGTCCTCAAACACGGTAATTTTAGATTTAGGATCACAGTACTTTCTGATGCGTGGGACAAGCAAACTCTGCAGTAACCAATTTGTAACTTCACTCCTTGATTTCAAATACATGTAATGGTTAATTGCTTGCTTCTTATTTCTTCTGTTGTTTCACCATAAAAATATAAGTAGATGTGGTTTTTGACCTCCCCCCTTTCCTCACACCACCACCTGCCAATGAAGACATTCTACAGCATAAATAATTAATGCTGTCATCTTAATTCCTAGGCTGCTACCAAGAAGCGTGGCCTCTTCAGTTTCCTTTCTGTTTCCTCAGTCATTGCTGCATCCATAATGAAGTGCAACATGAACATAACGTTAAAGCTGCAAATTTAAACACACAGATGTTCAAACACACTCACAATAATGCTAGGTGAGCAGAGCTGAATATGTCCGCTATTTCTGACACTTAGCAAATGTAAGGTTTTGCAAAAAAATCTGCTAGTTAGCAGGAGAAGAAACTTGACTCCATACAGTATGAAGACTCCCTCATTATCCATGACAAAGCTCCTATGTCTCTGTTTGTGATTTCTGCAGTATTGCTGGCAGCTGTACCGTGAAAGTTGCTTCCCAGCTTCCCTCCAAGACCTCCAAGCCTTAGAGGCAGGAAACACAAGAATTCACTCTCTTCTGCAATTACAAAGTAGGCTGATATGAAGCAGTTTCAGATTTTTCCCAGAAGAAACAAGTTAATGACGGGCACCTCTTATAAAGCATCATTAGCTCAGATCCAGCATCAGTAAAACTGTGTTAAAGGCCATGTCAGAATCTTTAACAAGACCTGTTCTCTGATGGATTTCGGTTTCTAAACAAGTGCTTACTCAGACGTGCTCCACAGCCTTACAGAGGAGCTGTAGTGTTGTTATACCATACTGTTGTGTTGGTTAGGTTGCAAATTGTCAGGTGAGAGACATTGCCCATAAGACTGAACACAGACATTAGAGTCATTACTGCTGGCACAAGCACAGGATGATAGGGAATACGGGGATGGCACTTACTGTCATGTTTATAATCACCTATAGGAAGCCTAAATATATAATCTGTTTTATTGTGTGCCAGAGAGGAGTAACTTGAAGAACCAGTGAGCCACAATACTGGCACTCTCAGAATTTCAGAAAGTACCTCTGTTTGTTCAGGACTCCAGGGGGTGGCCAGTCATCAGTTTACATTATTAAAATGGAGATGATCCCTTTGGTTTGATTCAGTTACCTTCCATAGGCACCTAAAGCCATTTGAGATGCCCTAGGGCATCCTACCTGCACTTCTGCTACTACTACAGAAGGTCACCAATCTCCCACTCCTGTGTTGTATCTGCCAGCCCCATATACGTGTTTGAGATACTTTAGGGCATTTACGATGGCCTATGGCACCTATCTACAGATGACCGACTTGAGCCCTTAGCAATAGGCTAGAATTAAGCTCACCTAAAACAGGCGTTTAGTCTAAATTCCTTTCCCAGGCTCTGGTCTGTTATCAGTGGAGAAATACAGGCATCTTCAAAGGATATTCATTCCTGTCCTGGTTTCGGCAGGGACAGAGTTAATTTCCTTCCTAGTAGCTGGTACAGTGCTGTGTTTTGGATTTAGGATGAGAACAAAGTTGATAACACCGATGTTTTTTAGTTGTTGCTAGGTAATGCTTACACTAGCCAAGGACTTTTTAGTTT
>NW_008795495.1:5747056-5751122 GCF_000699145.1 Aptenodytes forsteri | reverse complement strand
TGGTGAGCAATTGCACTGTGCATCACTTGCTTTGTGTATTATTATTATTATCATATTATGATTATCATTTTATTTCAATTATTAAACTGTTTTTATCTCAACCCACGAGTTTTTCTCACTTGTGCTCTTCCAATTCTCTCCCCCATCCCACCAGGGCAGGGGGGAGTGAGCGAGCGGCTGCGTGGTGCTTAGTTGCCGACTGAGGTTAAACCATGACAATTCCTTACTAAAGTAGATGTCCAAGGTGATTGAGATGAACCGCCTTTGGAAATTTACATTTACTTTGTCCAGGAATACAAGATTTATAGTAAGTGACCATTTATTTATCTATTAATGCAATTTTAAGTATTTTCCTATGGATAAGTATATTAGAATTAGCATATATTTTATACCAAATATTATTTAAAATAAGGCAGCTGGAATGTTAAAGTTACTAAAGTCTCCAAACACAGTATTTTAACTTCTGTTTTATTTAGTACCTTGTAAAGTTTTCAACTTTCAACAGAACAAAGCACTTTTTTCCCCTAATGTTCAAAATATTGTTTTCACAATGTGGAAACAAGTGAAATTTACACTTTTGAGAAGGAGTATCATGAGGCCTACCCTTGAGTTATATCTCCCAATTCCAATTTAGTGGTGCACACAGATGGGCCTGTCTTTAATTTAAAGATTAATTTCTAGAGAATGTGGTTTTCTAAGGCAGCGCTTTCCAGCCTTTTTACCATACTGAAAATCCGTCATACGTATTCCAGTGGAGGCTCCAATCTATATACAACAAATTTAAGCAAATTACCAACAGCAGCGTTTTCTTGTTTAATTTAGTATGTCTTCATATTTGTTGGTGAAATCCTTAATATAGACTGTTGGTTGAAGAAGATAGGCTACTAGTATCCACTTTCAAAATGCAGAAGGGTAACAACAGATTCCGGATCTACATTTTAAATACAATTAATCAAATAAACCAGCGTAAACAAACAGACAAATGACCAACCCTTTCACTGGGGACTGGAAGGCAGGAAGTGTGAAGCCACATCCTACCAGAAGGCAACACCCATTAAACGGGTTCGAGTTGCTGTTTGGTTGGTTTTTTCTAGATAAAGATTTCTTAAAACTCTGAATAAGATTTTAAAGACTTTTTTCCCTATAATCAGATGAGATGAACCCTACCCACCATTTTTGTCTGAACAACTATGCATGTAAAAATAGCTGGAAATCTCACCACAATATCCAGAAACATGTAAGAAATACTGCTACTAAATTTAACTGCATAACACACCTTAGATTATTCCAGTAACTTGCCTTCAAATACAAGAAAGAGCATCCCCAATCTAATATCATTATTCAAAATGAGTAAGGCTGTGAATCATATCACAAGAAAGTGACCAAAGTTTTCTTAGAGAGACCTTCACAAAATTTGGGAACTAAAGAAGCAGATTTCAGAGAAAAAGTCCACCTGACAACGGAAAAAGTTTCTTACTGGAAGCACTTACTAACCTGTTAATGAAAACTACCTATGGGAGAGCAGCTTTCAAGTTCTCCGTTACCTTTGTTTGAGTGGAAGAGAATTTGGAAATGGGAATAAAAATAAGTTTATCACAAAGCTAATGTGGACAGGAAAGATAATCCTGTCCCAGAACAAATGGTTTTGTCATAACTGTCCATTATACATTGGCTTCTGTGCCCTCTTAATGAACTCATGAATGCAATACGTAACAGCTCACAGAAGTTATATACAGTGTCGCTTCTAATTTTGGTGATGATGACATCTCGACATATGCTGTTGGTGCTTTTGTGTACCTCCAGCTTCTCACATGCTAATAAGTTAAATACCTCTATTTCATAAAAGATTAAAAGGTCAGAGGCACAGAGTCGTTCCATGGTACTTCAGCCATAGAAGAATAAAAATAGCACAGTAAAAAAAATGTATGTATTCCCCACCAAAAACCTGGAGAATGTAAGGAAAATAGTACAGTACTAATACCAGCATGTTATTTAAAGTCATAGAACAAAAGGGAGGAATGGAAGCTAAACCAGCCTTCCCGTGTAAAGAAAGACTACTGAAAGGAAGACTTATCTGTGTTCACGTATGGAAGAAGACTGGAGCTCAAACATGTGACAGCAACAATGAAACTTCTTGACATTTATGTCACTCATTTTAGACTCAGATGTCTGCCACATCTGTTGTAACACTCACCCTTCACTAAAGACAAAGGGATTCAAGGGAGAGGATGGTTGCAACAAATACTGGACATGCATTGGACACCACTAGCAGAAAGGAATGCTCATTCTTCACTGCCTAGTGAACTTCTCCAGCGGACTCACCAAGCTTTGTCTCTCAACCAAATACATGAAAGAAAGATCCTGTTCACCTGAAAAGAGTCAGGGATTCACCACTTAAATCCTGGATGGAAATACAAATGAGGACTTTGGTATTATGCAGAGGGATTTCTCATTTTATATTGGTTAAGTCCTGACACTTTGACAAAGGGAAGAGTTACACACCAATTAATTTCTCAATATGTTTAAATCATGGCGTCTGCTGAGATTTGCAGAATTTCCTTCACTCCCCAACGTAGTTTAATATCGTCCTTAAAGTAATTATTTCCATTTTGCCTTTTTAGCGTAACCCTTGACAATATCAAAGTCTCTTGTATTATATCCAGCAAGTGTGCTTAATAATCATTCGGTAATTTACTCAAAAATGCTTGCTTCTTACAAGTCATACATTCCTTGTGTACAATTGTTGCCTATCACCCATATTGTGAAGAGAAAAAATTCCATTTTAAGTGTGCTTAAGGGTATATTTTGAAAGGACAGGTTCACAAAATGCTGGTCTTCACTCTTTCACTAGGAAAGCTGAAAACCAGTCATCACAAAAGGGAGAAAAACAAGATCGAAGCAATTTTCCATAAACCCTTCTACCTATTAATCTGATAAGATTTACTCTTCAAGAGAAAGGGGAGATGTCAAAACTTTCCTCCAAATTAGCTGAAACACTACAAGTCGCAGGTGGCTACTGTTGGTCATGTGAAGGATTCCTTGTTTTCAGCTGATAAGAGCTAAATGGTCTGTAACCATAAATTTGTAAGGAGAGTACGAAAAAAACCAGCACTAGATCTGCTGGAGCTGTAAGAGAAGGAAGACAAGAGACTGCAGCTAGCATGATGTAAAAGCCACAAGTGAAAAAACTCCAGATACCAGGAAGAACACCAAAAAAATGAGCAGAGGTAAAGTCAAGAGGGTTGGTATCAGCTCCAGACTAAATAAAGGTATCTGTAAGGGTATCTGTAAGGGGCAGGATTTAGTTGCTACAGCGTAAGTACGTGGGGAGCATAAGTACGTGGGGCTATTCGAGACACCGGCACAGTACTGACCAGATATGACACCAGACTTCCGAGATCTCAGTTCCCTTATTTAGGCCAGGTGGGATACTCTAGGATATCTCAGATGGCAACTGTATCCCACCCTAGGTACCTAAACTGTCATCATAGTCCACCCAAATCCATCCCAGTGGAATCTAGAGAGCTATTAGCTGACTAAACGTAGGCTAGGGTGAGTTAGGTAGCTCTGCAGGCTTCACTGACTGTATTAACTAAACAGTCTCCATTGGATAAAATTGGCTTAACACCTACCTCACAGGTAGGCATACAACTCTACTAAGACACTCACATTTAGGCGTCCACTTTGAAGATTAATCCCATCCCCAAATGCAGGGTCTCAATTAGTGCCTTAGCATAGGCCTTCAGTGCCATTTGAGATGGTGCAGGACATCTGAGATACCTGGATGTCACTGGAAGATATGACTTGAGACCTGTGGGGAACCTTGTTGTCGTTTAACCTCAGCCGGCAACTGAGCACCACACAGCCGCTCGTGCATTCCCCCTCCCCGGTGGGATGGGGGAGAGAATTGGGAGAGTAAAAGTGAGAAAACTCATGGGTTGAGATAAAAACAGTTTAATAGTTGAAATAAAATAATAATAATAATTAATAATAATAATAATAGTAATAGAATATACAAAGCGAGTGATGCACAATGCAATTGCTCACCACCCGCCAACCGATGCCC
>NW_008795495.1:5732116-5746900 GCF_000699145.1 Aptenodytes forsteri | reverse complement strand
CTAAATCCAAAACACAGCACTGTACCAGCTACGAGGAAGAAAACTAACTCTATCCCAGCCGAAACCAGGACAAACCTGAACCCTTCTGGACCAGTGGTGGGAGGCCAGGTAGAACAGCTAGGTTGTCCAGGGCTTTTCAAATGTCCCTAAACACTGTATTTAGGAAAACGGAATCAAGATCTATTTATTCGGCATCTGAACTTAAATCATGCCCACTCTGTCTGCCCCATTAAGATCTTCAAGAGCAGGCCCGCCTGCATATTCAAAGTCCCTTCTTGTCATCTACCAATAGACACCAAGTCTACAGGGCCTTTCAAATCAATTTTCCAGCTGAGGAAAGATAGGAACAACTCTTACTTTAACCCCTGTATTACAAACGTGGACATGGACCCCCTGTGACATGTCATGCTTCAGCAGGATGGAGGCAAGCTCTCCCTCAAAAATATCAAAACAATACCAAAGTCCAGTTTTGGGAAAAACTGTGCCTCAAGAATTTTATCAGCATAAATATATTCTGTTAGCGCATGGATATCTTACTTATCAGCCTTATCTTACTTTGATAAGGCTGCTTGTAAACAGAAAGTTTCCAGGGCCACAAGCTGGCAAGACCCAACACATTTCAGGAGCCAAGTTGTTCTCACCTGCTAAGAAAAGAAAACTGAAAGATTACATTTAACGGTGTCACCCGCCGATACTTTTCATATCAAGGCAGTGTAGCTGGTGTGGGGACTCACAAATAGTACCACTGCTTGGAAGATTCCTCCTGCTAGTCTCTCTTTTGCTGTCATGATTTCACAGGAAAAAATGCTGGAGTATTACAGCACATCTACACAGCCAGATAACTGACCTCCCCCATTCACTCCAGCATCCTGAGTCCTCTGAGCACCCACACTGCAAAAATGCTACTTTGCTACCAGGACCTCTTTAGGAACAAACCATCAAACGCCCTTCAAAACAGAAATCAAGTGGACTTTGGGGACTAGTTCACTGTGGGGAGCACTGCTAAAAGACAGTACAGAGCAGACTGATCCAAAGTTGAATCCCTCAACCCTGCACTGTCCTGCTACACTGAAAAATATGAACAAGGGTGCACCACTTTTCCCATGGGCTAAGGTTCATTCCTTAAGGCAGATTCAGCAGGCGGTGTAGATTTAGCCTTAGACACTAGCCCCAGGGGAGAAATGCAGAATTTCTTCAACTGTTCTTCATTCTGCTGCGATTTTTCATTGTAGACAAGATAGGAATAAGCCAGATTGATTGGATTGTCTTTCTAAATGTCTCACTTTACCCACATGTGACAAAGGCAGAAAAATTTCTGTGTTAGGAAGGTAAGTATTAGGCAAACTGTGCATGCTGGATTGCAAAATGCGGTCTGTCATTAGCAATACTGAAAGCAAGAACAGCTGTTGAAAGCAGCTGAGGAACCTCAGGAATATGGGGAAAAACTACCTGACACCACGATAATGATGAAAATAGAGAATGCTGCAACTTGAAGGGGCAATCTACCTCAAACGATGAGTGATCATAATTCAGAAAGATGAGAGCCAATACGTGGTGCCTGGAAGGAGGAATTCAGGGTAGGAAGAGGAAGGAAAGGAGGAAGGTAGTTCAGGCTTGGGAGTCCTCTGACTTTCAGGAGAACCAAAGAGAAAATGCCTCACAGCACTGGCTTCTGTATCTCACAAAACAACACCCTTTACCCTTACCTTTTCCTTTTCACCTCATCCTGCTGCATGCAATCTTGCATCAAATGTTGTGAAATACAAGTCGGCATGTCAGCTCAGGAGTAGCAAATGTCTGGCTTCACGGAGACACATGGAACCAACTCATTGTTATTTGGGGGCTCTTTCCTCTTTACAAAGGGTGGCTTCTCTAATGATGTTTTAGACCACAGAGAAGAGATGGAGAGAAATACCAGCATGTTATCATCAGGGTTTTTTAAGGCTCTACAAGGCAATCAACCAATATAGTGCAATAAGTACAGTTCTTGTGTTGTTTTATTTAGTAACCTCTTCTATTATTACAATTGAAAATGATAGTTAAAAACCCAACATATGCTATAGATTAATCCCACTTTAATTTACAACAGTTGCCACCGGATTGCAAACTGTTTCCCTGTACTAAGTGTTTATTATAAAATCGCTAACTAAGAATTGGAAAATAAACCATTCTGTGTTTAAGAAAAAACACAAGCACTGGTCATCATCCTGGAATACAGTAGCAAAGTCTGAGCTAAATTAGAGAGCTGATAAATATATTAGCACAGCACCAATAGTGTATAATGAAATCTTTTAAATAACATAGGGAAAAGGAACAAAGTTATTCAAAATAAATGTCTTTTTCTACAATAGTACATGCAAGGGGTCTCCACTGTATTAAAGCATATAAAAATAATGGAGAAGAAAATTGAGTTGTGAGCACTGAGATTTTCTACATTTGCTTATTTTTAATGTAGAATTCAGGCAGGTGTCTCAGGCAATATACTACAGTTTCATGTATAAATGAAGCAGTAAGTTTCAGTAACTTAAAATTAATTTAGATTAAAATTGAAGTTTAGCTCCAAATGGAATTGAGTTGTGAAATAGTCCTTTCAAAAATGAATGGAGATCTAAATTTAAAATGACTGTTGGCTAACAGAATGGTGGAATATTGGTTAAAGACTGTGATTTGAAGCCCATGCTTACTAAAAAGCAGATAAAACCAAGTCTTTAAGGAGAAGTATGTGGCCCATGTAAGCCATCATTTCAACCTGTTACCAAGTTAGTAATATCTACTTTCCTTCTGAGTTTTATAAATATAAAATCACCTTTAAAACCCCACTGTACAAATCTTAATCTTTTATGCTAATGTTTCTGAAAAAGGTCAAAAAATGAAATACTTCTTTATCTGCCAGTAATGTTTTTAATTCATATTTGCTCTCTATTTAAAAAAAAGCAAGCAAAAACCCCCTCAGTTTCCTTACGACAGCAGTCACCGAATCATTTGGCTATTTTATTAAAATATACATCAATAAGAAATGTTAAAAATCAGAAGTGACATTATTTTGGAGGGTGAATTGCTAATAAAGCAACACAGATTTTCATCCTGTGTGAAACAGCTGGACCATGACGAGATCACATTAGCACTAATTAAAATGATATTTTTTTGTGCAGTTTTTGTTAATCCAGCTTCATTGGACTCAAAAGGATTTTTGAAATCTGTAATAAAAGCTATTATGTAATCTTACTCTGGTTCTCTTGCATCAGGTTACTGTGTGAAATTTCCCTATAATAAACCATATTTTCTTAAAACTCACTCAATAAAATCAATATTAAGTTTTTTACTATTATAGCTGTTTTTCCCCAATATATGATCCTCATTTAATTAAAAAAAATTAAAGCTTTAATTTATTTTTGCTTGATGAACAAGAAAAATATCATATTAAAGGCAACATTTTGCCATGTTTCTCTTTCTCCCTCACTTTCCCAGGTCCCTGTTGTTCCCAATGTATAATTTGCAAAACATATTGCTTCTACTTACAATGAGGCGGCCCAGCTGTGGGAGGGAAAGGACAGCAGTCTCCAATATTACCATAATAATCTGCCTAAGGTCCCATGAGCCCTCTGGAGTATACAATTCTCTATACTGCAGGCCCCAGCTGGAGAATGTTCTCTTGACATGTATGCCAACCTTTGCCTGCAGGCAAAATAAAAAAAGGCAGAGAAGTAATCATGAAAATAAAAAATCTTGTCAACTGTGGTAGGAAGCAGTTTCCATGTTTTTTTGCTCACGTAGGCAGTCATTGTGCTAACAAAATGATAGGAGACTTTAAAAGACTGCAGCTGGTACGTGTTTTGCTGGAGAGGGGAGAACATCATGTGCCACGCTAATTCTGCAATTCTAACTTTGGGGGAAAAAATGAGCAGTGATATTGTATTACTGTCAATATGCATGACAGCTTTATTTACCTCCTCTTCCGATGGCTGCTCATTACAGGATTTAAGCAGGAAAGTGAAACCCTGACAGTGTAGTGCTAATTGCAAAGGGCCAGATTGTGATCCTCATTGTTTTGTGTTGGGTGGTTGGGTTTTTTTCACTGCCGTGAGGGCTCTCAGGCAAATAGTCTGGCTGGCTCAGTGGGACTAATTGGGAAGTAAATGCCCATCACTGTGAAAGCCATACAATTGGCTCAGTGAACTTTCCAAGAAAAAAAAAGCATGACTTTAAATCAAATAATGCAGTAAATGGAAAAGGTGGTTGGAAGGCGCATGTATAAGATCAAAGACCAATTCTTCAATTTCAAACTCAATTTGAACCCAAGAACCCAAGGTCTTTCTTCTGATTTCATTCAAACAGATGTAAGTAAGAGGAACACCAGCATCACAGAGCTCAAAACAAGTCCCACCTTGTTATAGTTTTCTAAAAAAATAAAAGTGGTCTTCTGTAAAGAAAGAAAAAATGTGTGTGTACCAGTCATGGGTCAGAGGCTGTATTTTCAAAAGAGTGTTGCCAAAGTACAACAAAGGGCTATTTAACATTTTAACCCTAATTAACACTAAAACAAGATTTCCTTTTATTTTTATTTACTGCTGGAAGACATATTCTCACTCAAATGCACGGTATTTCATTTCACAATAACCTCATGGATTTTACAGGTGTACTCAAGACGCAAGATCTTTGGTACTAAACCAGTACCCAAACTGAAAACCTCAACTCTCCTGTCTGAATGAGCTCAGAATATAGCATCCATCAGAGTCATACATTTCTTAATCTAATGCATTTTGGATAGAGCAGATTTGTGTAACCATAAACCTGTACGCGAGCGGAGTGAAAATGGCTGTGGAAAGCTAACAGATCAGAAGAGAGCTGCTTCAGGCTCAGAGGACACAGGCGTGGGAGAGACCCAGAGACAGGGGTGGCTCCCAGCAGGGGAAGTTTCAATGCAGTCACCATCTTCCTCCTCCCTTCCTACTCCCCGCTACCCACACAGAGTTTTTCTTTATGTGAATAATAAAAACAAGCCTGTTAATTTAAAAGAACTTTTCACCTACCTATGTGTGTGTACGTAAATATGTATTTTTTTTATTCTCCAAAATCTGTTTTCATCTCTTTTGCCTCCTTTCTTCAAGCCACCTAGAAGGAACAAGAACAAGTTTAGCTCAATAATTGCTCTTGAAGGATATGTACAGTAGCAAGTTAAAGAGTTCGATTTGTTGTCTGAAAGTGGAAGTCATTACTTACACTGGGTGGACTTGGGAGAGACCCTGTCTGTCTGGCACACGAATAAGATCGTTCTTTAAGTCTGCCAGCCAAGTGGAGCTTAATTGAAGACACTGGAGAATTTAAAATGAGGAGAAAATGAAAACAAAATAAAATATATATTGAGAAATTACTGGGCCAAGATTAAACAGAGTAGAGAATATTCCACGTGGATGTAAGAGAAAGAAGGAATCATGGCCAAAGCCTATTTAGACAGACTTGAACAATGTCCCCTCATAAAACTACTGGAACTGAAGAACGTGACTCTCCAGAAAGAAGGGTCCTTCAGAGTCCAAGGCACTAACCCTTAGGAGGTGTTTTCATATAGTGCAGCTTTGGATATAGGTGTCTAAACTATCTCTCTGCATTTCATCATATGTAATAGGACATCACAGTCCAAATGAACAAATAAATCCCACATCTTACCACAGAATGAGTTGGAAGCCTGGTTACCATCACTGTGGCTGAGTTAGGTATATAACCTTGCTACCAGATTCATCTATGTTCTTACAAGAATGAATCTAGGTTTGGGGAGGCATTCCTTCTCTCTTTTCTTGCTTGTGTTATTAACGTGGCTTGTGTTAACTACTTACTGCTCCGAAGCCACAGCTCCGTCAGTAAATCAAACATTCCCTAGTGCACTCCCTGGCACTGTGGTCAACCTGCACCACGCAGCCCAGATGAGAGCAATTAAACACAAACCCTATTACTCTCTGCAACAGGGTGGCCTTATCCAAGCTGCCCGCTGGGAATCAGCAGTGCCCTTCATAAACTCCCAGATCGTCCCCAGGAGCAGTTTGGGAAAGCATTACTCAGCACGGGCCAAAACCATGGGCAGAAAGACTTCCAACGCTGTTTACTGGTACAGATGTAGCATGAACATGTTTTGCTTGTATTTGAAATAAATTTAATGGATTTTTTTCAGGTTAGTGAGACCACCATAAATGCACAAAAATAGTTACCATCCTGCAAAGCTACTGTAAGTAGTTCAAAAAAGTAGTCTATAACTGGGTTACGGATCTCTGTGAAACATTTATACTTTATTTGCTGGTTCAATCAGCTAAAAATAAATAATGTTTGATATGATATGTCATTGTGACATAAAATAACAAAATGAGTTTTCACAAAATGTAACAGGAGTATATGCTATCTTGAAAAAATGTGGTTGTTTATGTTTGAAACAATTTTATGAATCCAACCCAGAAAGAACGTATAATTTGGACTTAGCTGAATTTGCATTTTCCTTCAACTAGATGTACTCATTGATATTAGGCATGGCAGTAAGTATTTTGGTTGATAAGCAATATGAGTAGGAGAAGAGGCCGGAGTCATCAGCAACAAAAAACCCACCGTCTAGCAGAAAAATTATTTTAATAAGTGTAGCCCTCCCATAATCTCCAAATTGCACAATTACACAATTCCATGGTTTTGTCTTGATGGTAGGAATACAAGTGAGGTTTTTGTAAATTAATCTTCTCTTACTTTCTTCACCCAGTGGGATGAGAGAGACTGATCTAACCCATTTACCTTAGGCACTTATTTTTGCATGGGATGAAATCTGGAAGTTCTTGTCTCTCTGCAGAGAGAGTCTAGTCAGCTAGCTGATTAGACAGCCAAAGTTAGGTAAAACAAATGGCCTGTTTCTGTTACTTCAAGTTGATTTGGAAAATCCCTCTAGGCATGAGATGTGCCAAGTGCCTTTAAAAATCCAGCTCCAGATCTCTGCAAAATCCCAACCACCTGTGTTATGTGCTCAGTTTGCAAGTACTTTTCTGTGCTTTCCAAACTCCCTTGGCTCATGTCAGCAGAAAATATTTGCCACCAACCCAAACGGTTCCAACTGCAGATGCTGCTGAGAAGCCGGCTCACCCCTGCAGGAGGAGGTCGGGAGTTGGCACAATACCGCAGGACGCTGACAAAAGCAAAAGCAAAAGCAAAGCAAAACATGTATGCACGCAGCCAACAGCCCTGCGATGAAGGGAACCTACCACTCAAGCCTCCCATGCACATGGGATTGGGTACGCCGCAGCGGCTACCACAGACCTGACGCTGAAGGAGTTTATGGTGGGTGTCCACCTAAGGAAAGAATAGGAGATCAGACCATCCACCCAAACAGAAAGACAAAATGAAAACAAGTAGAAATAAGTATTTCTACTCTCCGCTGAGTGAGAAAGAATTGGGGATGTTACTTTTCTCACTGCAATGGGCCTTCAGCAGCTAAGCTCAGCCATGCAACATAATTGTCCAACAAATCTAGTTGCTACTCTGGGGATAGCTAGCTTCCCACGTTTCCTTAGAAAGGAAGTAGTAGACAACTACATATCCATCTTGGAAAGATGAAAGCTTTGTTCCCTATGTTATTTTGGAGAGAGATAGGGACCCATCACTGAGTACCTGGCAGATTAAAAAAAAAACAAAAACAAAATACAATTAATGTCTTCAGTCTCTGCACTGTCAAATATTCTCCTGTCCTCTCACAAACCTTTGGATGATTCTGAAAACCCTCCAGATCTCTGTTATGATGCTTATCCCAAAGCCTGGGAACTGCTAACACGTCAAGGGAATATTTGCTGAACACAACACCCCATTCAGAGACATGACTAGGAAAACAGGATTTGTGAGTTGCTACGGAGGAACTACTGAAACCCTGACTGCAAAAAGAAAACAAAATATTTCCCTATGATACCAGATATTTTCAAATAAATGAAAAAGAGAAGAAAAGGTCTTATACAAGAAAATTGTCCAGCAACATCTGAAATACTGAATGCAGCATAAACTGGGTGGACCCCTTGTCATGGTATGTTGCACTTCTGTCAAGGGTATGAAACAAAGGGAGAGGAAGGGAAGAGTAAAAACTGACAGACTACAGTTCACTGAAAGTCTGATCCAAAACCCAACAGAATAATTGGATTCTAACGAGTTTTGATTCAGTCCCGACAAGTCTATTTCTGTGTATGAACAAGAGTTTTGGAAGTAAGCAGTATCACTTATAACGCCATGAGGAAAAATGTCTACAGATTGCCAAATTAGACGTTTCTAAGAGCATTATGAAGCATGCTAAGCAATAGGATGGGCTTTTAAAATTAATAAATGGGCTTAAAAATAAGGTTATTATTTTAAACTTAGAAAGTTAGTGATAGGACTTTAAAAGAAACCCCCTCCACAAAGAGGAAAATAAGTATAAATTGCTAGGAAAAACTGACATAACAGAGACACTCAAAAGATGCACAGATTTTTGTTTGGAAAAAAGAGGAGAACTTGGAGTACTGAAGGAAAGCAGGATTATGATGTTAATAACTAGGTGAAAAGAAAGTTGTGTCAGGTCTCGGAGTCTTTTCTGTTTCTGAATTGTCTATTACCAGTTAATTTTATCCTCTCCTTCTCTAGGTTTCCTAGAGAGATCATGGTGCTGTGACTGAGCTGGTTACAAAAGGAAAACTGACTGTGATAATTCAGATTAATGTACAGGCATCAGTTTTCCTCGGCAACTGTTAACACAGATACCAGTCTTTACAGAGGCTCAGCTCTCCTTTCTGCTTCCAGACTCTCCCCTCCCTGATTCCCCGGCTCCCAGTGGAAGTGAAAGGGACAGTGCCAGGGCAGGTCATTTTGCTTCTTAGTTGCTTTCCCTGACATCCACTTACAAACCTAAAAGCATATTTATTCACTATTTGTTTTGCTGTCATAACTAAAACCTTCCATCAGATACAAGAACCTCACTTCGAAATACACCAGAAGATTACCTCTGTCTCAGAAAGCTCTTGGGGGCAAGTCTAATTTACTTCTGTAGAGTCGAAGGGAGGGGAGAAGCTAGTGATGGAAATGTCATTCACTGGAGGGCCAAAACTAATAACATTGCACAGAAATAAAAATACAAGTCTGTCCAAACAGGAAACACAAGAATGCAACTCATACAACCGTAATTCAAAGATAAGAAAAATCTCAGATCTGGAAGGGGGGGGACACAACTTACTTCCTTGTCTGAGATATACAACTCAAATAGTGGCTGCTCCTAGGCAAGTCATTGAAAAAAATTTTCTAGTGCACAGAAGGCTGATCCAAACACCTGAGTTTACAGAAGCCATGGATTCAAACCAGAGCTGTTCTCTTGGTGTATGGAACAGCGTTCCTATGGTGGAACAAAGGTTGGGGAACCATGGCTACAGAGTCACATCCAGAAAGAGACTTGAGCAACCATGGGACAACCTAGGCAGAATTTAAAATCTGTGATACAAGGCTTGTTAATCCAGAAGTCCAAAATTCAAAGCTTAAACTTAATGGCTGAAGCATCAAGTTCAAGATATGTGTGAAGTTCTGCTACTGGGAAAATGCCAGGTCTAAAAAACAGCCACTGGGATTCATGAACTACATGAGAAAGTGTAAGTGCTGCGTGGTTTCAATTTCAATTTCCATGCTTTAGAACCCCTTACAAAGCAGTGTGCAAAGACAGCAAGTAGCATAAGGGAGTTGGTGTCACAGAAAAAAGCATGCTCAGGTTGTTTGCCTTACACTGCTTAAGCCAGAACTTGCAGCAAGAAATCAGTATCAATAATAGCATTGCCCATTATTAAGGTCCAGGGACATGTTCTGGCCATATCTCAACTACACACTGGGAGCACTAGGCCACTGCATGCAGCAGCCTCATACTTTTTTATGCTGCTATTATTACTTTGAGTTCAATATAAGGAAACCCAGACTGCTGCCTGGACAGGATGCGTTGGATCGAAACTACTCCCTAGTCTGCATGATCAGGGAATGAACGTTCCTATATACAGTCAGGTGAACAAATGATGCTGGTGAGGGAGTGCCAAGTCCCATGTGTGACAGTTACTGTCATCTAAGAGGCCAAGACTCATGTCATATCCTTCTCCACACCTTTTGTTCAGAAAGGAAGTTTCTGGACCAGAAATGTCAAGTGAGGGAATCTTGCCACTGCAACTCTTCCTTCTCTCCTTACCGTTTTCTCATTCTTCCTGAACACTCGGTCATCCTCTCTCGGTCATCATTGGACTGAGAAGAATCATCAGCTTTTTCAGGTTTTTCCTGGCAAAGATATTTTGGAATGGGTAAGTAACGATGCTGCTGTCAACGCTAAGCAGGAAAGTATGCACTCTAACAGCCAAGGAAAATTCCTGTGGTTATTTTTGATATGGTATATCATATTCTTTATTGAATAAAGGTACCATGGAGTACCTGCTTTCCTTAAAGACTTGTTTGGGGGTTGTTAAAAAAAAAACCAAAACCACAACTACTTTTCTAAAGGATTTGGGTTCCATGCATTTGTTTATCTATTCTTCAGTGTCAGGAATAACTGATAAATGCAATACATCGAAATAGATAAATTAATAAAAATTATAAGTGTTGCTGAGAGAGTGATGCCAGCAGCTGTGATACAAGGGTCGTTATATATCAGTGACTGCACATTAGCTCTGTGTAAAGCATTTTGAGATCTCAGGATACAACAAGAGCAACAACAAAAGCCCCACAATGTGACTGCATTATTTATTCAATATAGTCTACACCACATGCTGCATTTGCATATAAAGGATACCTTATACTGAGTATACACAGTTATAGAAAGAAGAGGTAGGCAAGGGGTGTTGGATCATCTCTTCCATCTCCCTGCCAACACAGTGTCATTCCCTACTGAGTATTTTTAGTGCTTTGCCCAGTCTAGACTAAAATGGAACTTAGTAGTTAGGCTTCTTTCAGGGACTCCTCACAGCCCAACAGAACTCATACTCAGTGTTATCTGATATTAGATCTCTATTTTTTTCATCTCTCCACCATACCCAATACCCTCAATTCCCTTTTTTTCAGAAAACTTCAGTCATGAGATATTCTGAGGTTGGGACCCAGCAAAAATTCAGCTTGATTATTCTTCACACTTTTTTTCACACTCATGAACAAGAGATATTTGTATACCCTATATCACATATATGGCAATATTAACCTGCACAATCATGTGTTAAGTATATTTTTAGGAATATTTGTCTCCTGTATGCAACCAATATCCTTATGACTAAGTGTAACATTCCAAATAGGCAATAGTCAGTCATGTTAAATTTGCCTTAATAAAAATTTGTTCTCACCAAAAGTGGAGTTCTACTTCCAATTTCAAATGTCCATGACACAAGTGTCCCAAATTCTTCTTAAAGTGATAACTTTTTTGTACATAAAAATGTTAGGTTTTTAAGCATCATTTCCCAACCTGCTGGTGCTAGAAGTGGGCATTTTGTGCCTTTAAGAGGAGACCCTTGGCTTTCCAAGGGAACATTTCACATGTTTCTCACCCTGCAGCACCATGAGGTAACAGACTTCAAAATCATGCAATGATATGTATTCACAGAAGAAGAGCTATCTACGGTGGCTTCACAAGGGGAGTAGTTTCAGACATACTGCAAGTAACATTGCTTACAACTCTCTAAAACAGCAAGTTCCCTTAAAATACCTTGACTGAATCTCTTTCCCAAATGTGTGACTGCTTGGCATGGTCCAAACCTGTCACTGGCATTCGTTTGCGGATGACCTGCACAGCTTATTTGAGATTTTGCTGCCTTCTGACTCTGCACCTACACTAAACACATGCTGATAAAACTCCCCACCATATCACCTTGCAGTTTGTACAGGTAAGGGCTGACAGAAGAAACTCCTTCAGGCCAGATGTAGTTGTTGGCTTCCTCACCTGTGGCACATCTGCTCACCATCAACTTTCACTCTCTAACGACACATTATTTCAGTTCTTTGCTCCAGTTAAAGAAAACTGAACATTAGCAACAAAGGGATGCTTAAAGCCTTAAGCACCAATCTCTAAAACAGATATATCGAGGCACTGAAGTGTTCTAAACATGATAGCCAGCCTACATGAATGGCATCAGTTCCTACTTACATACTGACTGGATCACTTATTCAGAGAGGGTTATTGGTTTTCTTTTTACTGAGTATCACCTTCTTACCAAACACCTTTGAGTGCAGCATGCTACTGCCCCTAAGAAAGAAAATCTAGTCTCAGCAATACCCCATGGATTTCAGGTTTTGTCCATAGTTTCTAAGGTCTCAACAGAAATGTTTCAAATAATATGCATGAGCAAAACACTTATTTTTCTGGCTTAAGGTTATCCCAAAAACAAATTAATGGGCCCTTCTTGACTGAAGTGCTATAGAAATAGTATAATCATGTCTTTATTCTTCAGACTAGGCATCTCCTGGTCCCATATTACCCATTGTAAGTATAATCTATTTATAAGGGGAAATTTAGGCATTTGATTTTTTTGCAAATTATTTCCCTGTTACGACAATTAAAATATCCTCTCATTAAAAAGGTAGGTACATATGTTGAAAAATATGACTGTATGAAATGCAAGCAGTGAAAAACTTGAAAACGGAAGTTTTTGTGCCCTCAGTGAAAAGGTCAGTCAATCAAACTTGGGATTGCTATCTCAGCTCACCAGCCCATATGGATTTAATATACAAAACACCCATGTTTCCTGTGGAAACACAGCCATCCGCAAGCATTCATTTCCAAGTAGCTAGGTATATTCAGCTGTGTGCACACAAACTTAAAAGCACGGTCATATTAAAATATTTAAATTAGAAGTAACACGTCATTTACAATGTAACAGTATTGCGTGTACAATGGCATACCATGGTACCTGTATCCGCTGGTAGATAGGTAAGCAGATATGGAAAGGCATTTCAACAGATAGGTATGGTCTCACAACATGACTATTAACATTCGGTATCCTTGGCAGCAGAAGTGGTCATTTAACGAAGTCCATTGTAGGCTGTGCATGTAATTTACGTTTTAACTTTTGTAAACAGCACTTAGTTGCTATGGCTGGAGGCTCTGTATAAATCATTAAGCAAACATATTCAACAATTTATATGAAGTCAAGAAGCAGGAAATCTCCATTTCCACATTTAAATCTGCCTGCATGTACATCATTACTGTATTTTATTAACTTGCCAATATAAGCACCCCCATCTGCATACCGTATTGAAGACAGTTGTCTTTTTTGTATCCTATACTTATAGAATTTTGTATGGAGCTGTAGAAAAATAAGTTGTAGTGATGGTTTGTAACCTTTCTTTAAGTAACCAGGTCAAGAGAGGTCCATGACCAGATTAATGAAATTGCTACTTATGAAGAAATGAGCTATACTGCAAACTGCAATCAAATCGGGACTTATAGAGCAAGCATATAGGATCTCTTCCAAGCTCACATCAGGCCTTTTCCAGAAATTGAAAAAGCCAGTCCTACAAAGGCTCAAGTACAGGCTTTAAACTTAATGTGAGTAATCACATTAGCATCAGTTGAACTTCTCTTGTGCTTAAACACATGTGTAAGTCTTCGTAGGACTGGTATCTAAATTCATATGGTTAGACTTTTATGGAATACAGAAACTGCAGAGTGCATAACTCTAAGAAAAAAATGTACTTTTATGGTTGATTTTACTCACCCAAACAGTTCAGAGTTCTAATAAAAGGCCCACAGAATAATAGTATAAAATTATTCTTATCCCTTATTCTCAGTAGCATCAGTCAATGAGAAGAAAAGACTATAGTCTATCCATATTTAATTATAAAGAAGGTTTCTCTCTGATTAATTGAATCATTAAACATGCACAGATACATTTTATGGTATTAAATATTAGTTACCTTCCAGTATATTAAGAAGTAAAAATCAGAGTGGATTAAATAGGAAGAATTATTCTTAGTGTATGTCTTGCAATGCTTACAACCGCTCACTTGTTTCCCAGGAAACAAAAAGGAAGCGCAGACATTCAACACAGAACAAGAAAATGTGCATAATCTGCAGAACAACTGGCAAAAAATCTTGGCCTCTCTTTAATTTATTTACGGTTTTAGCTATTGTGCTGTTTACTCTAGCCTTTACAAAAGAACAGTTCCGGCACTACTCATATTCCTGTACTGGCAGTTGGTGTTTCTATTAAAAAACCAATAAAAATACTACTTTAGACATTAGGAGATATGGAAAAACATACCCACCAAAATATCTGCAGCTTAGGTTCATAATAGGGAAGGATTTATCAAAACATCTTTATTTGAAAACCCCTGTGTTTTAAGTGGCAAGTAACTGCATTAGCAAATGCTGTGCCTCAGTTCACAGGTTTATATATATACATACACACACACACACACATAAACACAATTTACATCCAGAGAATTAATTTCATAGAATCATAGAATGTTTTGGGTTGGAAGGGACCTTAAAGATCATCTAGTTCCAACCCCCCTGCCATGGGCAGGGATGTCTTTCACAAGACCAGGTTGCTCAAAGACCCATTCAGCCTGGCCTTGAACCCTTCCAGGGATGGGGCATCCACAACTTCTCTGGGCAACCTGCTCCAGTGCCTCACGACCCTCATAGTGAAGAATTTCTTCCTTATAGCTAATCTAAATCTACCCTCTTTCGGTTTAAACCCGTTACCCCTTGTCCTATCACTACAGGCCCTGGTAAAAAGTCCCTCTCCAGCTTTCTTGTAGGCCCCCTTCAGGTACTGGAAGGCTGCTATAAGGTCTCCC
>NW_008795495.1:5731296-5731854 GCF_000699145.1 Aptenodytes forsteri | reverse complement strand
TTTGATGCAGCCCAGGATACAGTTGGCTTTCTGGGCTGCAAGCGCACATTGCCAGGACATGTTGAGCTTCTCATCAACCAACACCCCCAACTCCTTCTCCTCAGGGCTGTTCTCAAGCCATTCTCTGCCCATCCTGTATTTGTGCTGGGGATTGCCTCGACCCATGTGCAGGACCTTGCACTTGGCCTTGTTGAACTTCATGAGGTTCACACGGGCCCACCTCTCAAGCCTGTCAAGGTCCCTCTGGATGGCATCCCATCCCTCCAGCATGTCAACCGCACCACACAGCTTAGTGTCATCAGCAAACTTGCTGAGGGTGCACTCAATCTCACTGTCCACGTCACCGACAAAGATGTTAAACAGCACCAGTCACAATACTAACCCCTGAGGAAAGCCACTTGTCAGTGGTCTCCACTTGGACACCGAGCTGTTGACCGCAACTCTTTGAGTGTGACCAACCAGTCAATTCCTTATCCACTGAGTGGTCCATCCATCAAATCCGTGTCTCTCCAATTTAGAGACAAGGATATTGTGCGGGACAGTGTCAAATGCTTTGCA
>NW_008795495.1:5730396-5730751 GCF_000699145.1 Aptenodytes forsteri | reverse complement strand
TTGTGCACCTTCAGGTGCCTTAGATGGTCTCGAACTTGATCTTCTCCTACAGTGGGCAGTTCCTCATTCTCCCAGTCCCCACCTTTGCCTTCTGCGACTTGGGCGGTGTGACTTGAGTACTTGCCGGTGAAGGCTGACGCAAAAAAGTTGTTGAGTACCTCAGCCTTCTTCCCATCCCAGGTAACAAGGTCTCCTGTTTCCTTCCGGAGAGGGCCCACATTTTCCGTAGTCTTCCTTTTATCCCCAATGTACCTATAGAAGGTTTTCTTGTTGCCCTTGACTTCCCCAGCCAGATTTAATTCTATCAGGGCTTTAGCTTTCCTAACCTGGTCCCTGGCTGCTCGGACAATTTCCC
>NW_008795495.1:5718336-5729550 GCF_000699145.1 Aptenodytes forsteri | reverse complement strand
GTGTGCACGTCTCTAACTCCTCTTGTTTATTCCCCATGCTACGTGCATTTGCATAGAGGCATTTAAGTTGGGCCCCCGATGAAGCTGTCTTACCAGCTGGAGTGGCTGGAATTCCTTTGTGCTGCTCTTCAGGCGCTTTCCTGCTAACCTGTAATCCTTCTCCAGGCTCTGGGCATCTATTGCTGGCTCTGGTATCAAACTGGTAGGATTGGGATGTATTGAGGTCCCCCTCCCCTGGCAACTTTAGTTTAAAGCCCTCTTCACCAGCTTGGCAAGCCTATGACTGAAGATGCTCTTCCCCTTCTCTGACAGATGGACCCCATCAGTGCCTAGTAGACCAGGTTTCTCAAAGCAAGTCCCATGGTCCAAGTAGCTAAATATTTCCATATTTCCAGCTGCATAAATCCATATTTCTGTCCAATAACTTCATTAAAAGAGAGTATAAAGGGAAAGATTAAAAAAAAAAAAGGAAATCAGGTGTCACTCAAAGAAATGACAAGGCTGAGAGAATAGTTTGGAGCGGAGGTTTTAAGCTGCCATGCTGTGCCTTTCACAGCTGCCTACACTTCATGTCATTAATAACCAGCAAATAAGATCTGCAGGTGGGCATATAGGGCACCCTGAGCCAAGAAGCTGTAGCTAGGGCTTCTGTCTCTAAGATGGGTGGCCAGGCTCATTTGCACAAGGCTGCTTATGTTTCCATACAGAAGTGTAACCCTACTTAGCATAGCTTCAGGGAAGCCGCTACAATACAGAGAATGCTAATTACTGTAACCAACTGGCAATGATGCATCCAAAATTAAATGGCCTGTGACTGAGCAGATGAACAATTTTTATAGCCCTAAGTTCAGGGAACATGGATGTTCTGTCAAATTAACAGTCTATTTGGTCTTAATAGGTAAATTGAAGTCTTTTAAAAGACATTTAGATGTGCTGTTACGTTATCAGTGTGAGTGCAGTTCTCCTTCCAGTTTAAAAGTGTCCAATTTGAAACTAAAATACCTGTAGCCTGTTACAGAAAAAAAAGAAAATTAAAAAAAAACACCAAACCCCACAACATTTTATGGCCCTTATAAACTTCATTTTCAGGCAAAGCTGCAACATGGCCTCTGCTCCTACTCTAGGTTCCTGTTCATCTCTTCGTACTCGGGCAAAATTCCCAGTGAATTCGGTAGCAGCTCTGCGCACAGAGGCCTTCAGGCACAGACACTGCAGGCTGCCTCCTCAGTCTTCAGTTCCAGTGAAATTTGGGGTTTTTTGGGAGAACATTGTAAGATCAAAGTTTTTACTTGACTTTCTACAATGAGCTTTAACAAGTAAATCAAAGCCAAGGCCAGACATAAATAGTCCTGGGTCTTTCCTGATTGCACTTAGCGAATGAATTACCCATATATTTCAGCACAAATGACATAGCAGTCCAGCTTTCCTACAAGCACTCTCAACAAATACATGTATTCATCAACTGACTTTATTATCCTCTTTAAAGTTACCAAAACTCTTTTTCTGAGTAACAGAAAATACTTGAGAAAAGGAAAAAAACTGTAAATAAACTATGTAGAAAAAAGTTCCAAAAGACAAATTTTATTGCCAGAGGGCAATCCTGTTCGAAGGATGCTTTGCAGCAAGTGAGACTTACAAGGAAAGCTATTGGTGCAGTATACCTGGCAGAATGGTTAATTTATAGATTTATCAGTAAGCAAGACTCTGGCTGCTTTCAGGAAAAGCAGAGTTGTAAACAAGTCTGGCTTAGTCTCCCCCCAGACGATAAACAGCTGGATCTAAAACCCACTGCACTTAGGATATGATTACAGAAGTGTCACCAAAAACAAGCTCTTTAGTTACTTGTCAGAGTTCCCTTTTTTACCGACCATACTGAATTGAAACACAGATGTCTCTTCAGCTTCCCAACACAAAGTATGGGATTCACTTCGTCAGTCTTAAGACATATCTACTGTGTCTGGTCTAGTCACCCTAGAGTCCCTTTATAGACACTGGAGAAAAAATAGGCACTTGTAGAATACAAGTCATCAAATCTATTTAGGATGTTTATCTGAAGATATGATGCATCGTATCCCAGAAAGCTCTGTTTCTTTGCAGTGACTCTCAGACGTATTTGGTGAGATTTGCTTATATGTAGATACCTACATCTTTTTGTTGGGTGAAGAGGAATCTACAAAAAAATTCTCACTCATTTTTCAAACACCCAAGATGAAAGCTGCGTACCCTGCACGCCCTTCAAAGGGCTCTTTATGGGTTCCTTGAAGAACGCATGCATGCTGGAAGAGCACCTCTTCGTGGCCGCCAGGACTCACTCAGGGTCTCCTTCTCCTTCACCCCCATAAGCGTGGAGGGGTGGGGGGAGCTGCAGAGATGAGCTCGCCAAGGAGCAAAGCTGGCAGAGCAGCTGCAGCCGCCCTTCAAGCAGAAATTGATGGATATTGATAACATCATCAGAATATCTCTGCAGTTTTCACATTGGCCCCTCTCTCCCCCTCACTTATTGGCCATTCGCTCCAATTACTTCTATCTTTGCTTTTCCGTTTCTCCATTTACCTCCTAACATAACCCCCCAGATAGATTTAAAAAACAATAACACAAAGCTTATAAAACTCCAGCAGTTCCTGGACATATGTTATATCCTTCCCTCCCTTCCTCTCTCGTCGATTTAAGACCTGTACAGCAGCCTATTTCTTAACTGTGTTTTTCCTGAAACTAGCATCAGAGGCTAAGTCTACATTTACCTGAGCTGCAGTGTCCCAGGAGCACTCTCAAGTCTCTGAAGTCGTGTCTGACAAGCTATCATCAACTATTAAAAATGGGGTGGGGTGTTTCTGTTTCAATCAAGTAACATTGCTGTAACAGACAACATGAAAAATTACTTGAATACTAAACATCTTTGCTAAACGTTATTGTAATGAAGAGGCAGAGAAACCGGGAGTACAGATCTCAGAGGTAAGTCAAGCAGGAAAGACCTGGGACCGATTTGGATCCGTAGCATCTAACATATCTTACTGATGAATGCCTGGTCCTGCAAAGAGCTGTATACAACCCCCTGGTTGCCGCTGCACTCCAGAGGTCCCTGATTCTGAACCAAGGGTAAACATATGTATCGGCAAAATGCAAAACAACACTTTTTTTACATTTTTACCAAGAAATCCATTAGAAAGCCTTTCAAAGATCTTATTAAATCTTATAAAAAACTTATTAAAACAACTCAATCCAATTCATATAAAATTTAGAGAGACAGAAGTATCTACTGAATATACTAGCAGGAAATACATTATATTTCTCTTACATTATTATGAAGTTAAAATAATTTCGTTAAAATACACAGCTTTGCATATTCTGGACTACAAGAACTTGAGTATTTAGGGAGAGATCGATTTTTTTTTTAAAAAAAAAAGAAAGATGCATTTCCATAAACTAGTAGCTCATATTCAGCAACAGGATTCATTCTCAGAAGTGCTGAAGTTGTTGAGCACTGAGTTAGTGACACAATACTTCAGTGGGAAAACTCCAACTGGGCCATTTTGCAGGTGTCTGCAGCAAAAAGCCAGGAAGAGCTGGGGCATTGTTACAGTCATCTCTATTGCTTTGCAGCTTTTCTGTTTCTTCTTTTCTGCCAGGAAAGACTGTCCAGGATTATCGAGCTCGGTACAAAACTTAACACACTGCTCACATTCACACTAGCATCTGTCAAATCACTGGATAAACCGACAGCTGGTTCCCACTGCCACACTATTGCAAAGAAATGCTCAGAGGGTGATATATTTACTAGATCTCCTTAGCATCCCTCCTGTTTGAAGACATGAGCCACAACTGGACTCAGAACCCACTTCTGATTACGCAACATACAGAGAATAGACAGGCATCTTTTTAAGGATATAACAGGAGTAACTTAACACACACCCCCGATACGTATGCTTGCTAGCACTACTCTGCTGGAAACGACTGTCCTTGTAGCAGACAATACCCTTCTTGATTTGCCACAGTGCAAAACAAACAAACTATGTCCAGCATCTTGACGGTCCATGGGCAATGAAAGCGAAAAATGAGTTTGACTTTGCAGGAAACAGACGAAGAGAACAGGGGTAGCAAAAAGCTGAGGTGGTAAGATCTTAAACCACTCCAGCCATTTGTAAAACAAATGGGTTATTTGGATGCCCTCTGCACATGTTGTCTCTGACATGATCCTTACAGGATGACTTTTCTGAAAGGGCAAAAAAGCACTGTGTGTGACTGAGATTTAAAGGAAGGGGTCTAAGAACTTGTTGTAGTGTGATTTCATTTTTTACAGGAAAAATTGGTGCTGGCGATATGCCAAATGTATACGAGGATGTTACATTTCAGCAGAATATATGGTAAATGAGTAGTATACATTGATTGGGAAATAGGACTCTGAAAATTAAACTGGTTTTTTTCAATCTTAGATGCGTGGATAGTCACAAAAATGATCCATTCTCCGTATTACACACATCCAATGTCAGCAATAATAAGGAATGCTGACAGGGGTTCGCATGCCTCCATACTGATGCTGAGGAGCACACCGGGACGCTCTGTCGCCCGTGATTTGAAGCTGTATTTCAGAGCCTCTCAGAAGAGCTGTGCCAGAATAAACATGGTTTTGGAGTGACAAAAATGGGCAACCAGTTTTGATTTCAGACATTAAAGATAAGGCTAGGGATTTTTCAGAGATGTAAAAGATAACGGTTGCTATATGATCCCACCACGCCGAAGTCCTCAGTCAAGTGAGATTTTAGGGAACGGTGACTTATCTTAACATGTGTTTTAACAGAGAATAGGACAAAGGACCCAAATGTACTGCAGAAGCTGTAGCAAGTCTGCCATTCAGATGTTCCTGGCCTGGAGAAATTTGTCATTCTCAGAATGAAACAGAGCATTCAAAGTAAAGCATAAAGGATTCATCGTGCTCAGTGAATGCTTCAGGTCACTCTTCAGCCGTGTGCTCTTACCCCTTATATGTCCATATGTGTGTTTCTTAAACTATAACAGCAAGCACAAACCAAAATAAAAAAATAAAAAATAAAAAAAAAGATTTAATTGTCGAGGTGGAGATTAATAGCTGCAATTGGACCAGGAATGTTAAGTAACATTGCTTGCATGTTACTGTTTCAGTATTGTTTCAGGTGTGCTGAACAAGCTATGATAAGGATTGTGTCCTCTCCAGGTGCTTGGGACCAAAGAGCTCACACCCCTCCTTACAGGGTTTCTCTTTAAAAATTCTTGGACTTTCTGTTTACAAATGCAACTCCTGCAAAAGCAAGTATTGGGTTTACTCCCAGGTGCAAGAGATGCAGTAGCGGACCCTGCAAGAGCACTTCCAGGTACCCTCACTGTCCTGGGATGGGCCATCACCTCACGTATGACCCCCATACAGCAGGGCTGGGGACAGTCAACGTATGTACCCACAAACACACACCCTCACACGGCTTGTCTGACGCTTGGGAAAGGCCAAAGAGTAGCCAGAGCGCTGTTCAGCCATCAGGAAGGCACTACCATCGGTGATGGACTACCATAAATCAGGACACAGCCACTGAGGGTGGGATGGGAAACACCAGAGCCCTCTTTTCTCCCCTCACAAAAATCCACACTTACTCTCAAATTACTCCTTCTGCCTGGCATGGACAGTGGCCTACAACTTCCAGCTAAAGGGGTTTTATAGGTGACAGATGCCAGTCAGCAAGCCCTACGGTATGAGCTGTGGGTACTCAAGACCTTTCAGGAGGAGGTGATAAACCTGCCGAAAGGTGGCACAATGCGCAGTGGCTGCACTGTTGGCTGGCTGCTCAAATTAAATTTTAATAGAACTTTTAAAAATAATTTCAGCGTAAACCACAATGTATGTGAGTGAGCCTAAATTAATAAAAAACTGTCTTTCAAGAATGAAGAATAAATGTAATCCGAGATCAATATTTATGAAGCTGTGATTAATTGACTGATGACCAAATGATTACAAACTTCTGTCTGAGGCAGGTACTCAAATGTATTAGCTTTGCCAAAAAAAAAAATTAAAAAAAAATACAAACTGGGTCAATGAAAAAATGCATTCCTAATCAATTTTTAATAGCACTTAAGATTTTATGATTTTTTAAACTTTCCTTTTAATAATTAATCAGAAAAATGAATCTAATTTAAACAAGGTGGTGTAAGGTGTTCTGTATCTGTTTGATGGTGATTTTAATGAAGAAATTCAATTAGGGTTGACTTTTCATTATAAATCTCTGGTTTTAAGGAACGCTCTGATTGGCTGGTAAACATTTGAGACTGGGAGAATAACGGAGGTGAACCACACTGCTCAGCACAATCTACTCATTAAGACTTTATACTGTTAATTCCAGCCTCCCCTTGCTTCCAAAAAAAAAGGAAAAGAAAGTGAGTGATCTCTGTAACTTTTTCGAACTTTTCTAGTGTGTTGCAGCGCTTTGCCTTGTTCCTTGCTACATCCCGGGGGACAGATCCTCAGCTGGTTGCAGACACCATAAGGTATACTGAAAGGCCGTCATAATTACAGCTTAAATCAAGGCCTGTCGCACACGCGTGTGTATTTTGTCAGTAACGTACTCCATGGTCCCAACCCTGGTGTAAGGAGGAACATTAGAGGTTCAGCAGCAGCCAAAATTTGCAGAATAAGGGCCCAAACTTGAAGATGTTCCCTGCGTGGATAGATAGAAGCACCGTTCTCCTGAAGTCAGCTACGTCTCTGCAGACGGAAGGCTCAGAGACAGATCTTCTATGCATAAGATGTAGCTAAAATTCACCCCTCTTCTCTGTTATATTGCCTATTTCACAAAGGCTCTGTATATACTAGCAAATAAAATAAGCGCAGGACACAAAGCATGGCCTGTTTATCCATACCTCTTGATGGTCGGGACACTGGTACAGCTGCGGCTCATTGCAACCAGCCTTCCCCCAGACAGTCACCTGCAAAGCCCATGGATGTATCCTCAGGCTGAGACATACCATTACAGGTGGGTTAGAGAGTGCCTGCACAGCGTACTACTTCTGGAGCTTCCTCCGGCCCTCGGATGTCCTTCTAGTATAATGCAGTTTGTTCGGATAAAATATTCACCTGAAAAAGGGTCTGATGGGAAATCAACCTCTTGTATGACCCTCAAAAAGAAAAAGGGGGATAGCCTAACGTCCTAGGCATGCAAGCTGCACTGACTTCAGATATAACCCAGCACTTCTATTTACCTGTTTGGTTCCTTGCTGACACACAGCAAGAAAAATGGAAAGTATCAGAAGAGCAAGATCAAAAAAATCTAAAAAATGGTCGTAAAGAACAGGGGTTTTCTCACTGAACTTTTGACGCCTAGAAGATGTCTAGGTCTGAGCTAGTCACTTGGAATTCCTTTGTGGACCATGGAGCCTGAGAGCAGGTATATTCCACTTTAAGAGGAATGTTACAGCGGTTAAACTCAAAACGAAAACTACATCCCTAAAAGCAATTTGTCATCTTTTACTATTTCGTGTGAAGAAGACTAACTGCACCAAGCTTACACAAGACTGTCAATCTCAAACATTAAATCACCAAAGCTATGCTCTTACTCTGCCCCCAGCTCACTTACCCAACAGCCAGAGATTTACCTTCTGGCCTCTAGCATTCACTTTAGCTCCTTTCTGGCAGTGCAATATTTTTTTCCACAGCCAAAAACCAAAACATTGTTTTAAAGAGAGAGATGAAATTCGCCTTCATTTTAAAATGAAAGCCACACAGGAACTCCCAAAGAGCAAGGAGTAAGTAGCAAGAGCAGCCTACAGTGCTCAGGCAGAATAGACAGGGGGTATCTGAGAGTCATGTATTTCTGCTGAACGGCCTCAGAATGGCGTCAAGAAGAAGGGATTAGGCAGCCGGTGAATCCCTGAGCCACTGCCTCACAAGAGAGGTCGTCACTCTGCAGGGCTCATCAACAGTAAAATCCTGAGCAGGGGGGACCTGTTTTCACCCCTTCTGAAAGTAGTATGTTTTAAGGACCACGGCTTTGAATTTAGGCACCCAGAATCCCAGACTTAAATCACTTCTTTACTCTCCGTTTTAGGCAAATTTCACTCTATATTCCCCTAAATCATGTAAAACCACCTGGGAAACCCTTCTTAAAAGCTAAAGATCCTGCCTTGTTTCTCGAAGAGGAAACTGTTCAAGGCAAACTCGAACAGACTTCACTGTTGCAGAAGTGGATACTGAAAGTGGATAGCCTGGCTTGGTAGCTTCCAGCCATTTCTACCTCAGCAGAATGAGAGAAAAAAGAAATCAGTGTTTTCTATCTATTTGTGCAGGTGTAAACAATGACCTTCAAGTTAGGTTTTCATGGCACAAAGCCACACATCCAAATGTACCCAAATTATTAGAACCAATACATCTGCATTAGTTACTTCTCACTTATCAGCTGGGCTAGTCAGCCTAGAAGACTCAAATTTCACTGTTTCACACCCTCACCCGTGCTCCTCACTCCCTGCACAAAGTGCTGCTGAGAAACATGCACAGATCTAAAATCCAGGTGACTTATGCACTTTAAGCCAAAAATACAGTAACTTTATTTGGCTTTATGAGTCAAACAATATGAGTCTCAAGTTGAAAAGACTTAATTGGCTCAGTTTAGTACTCTGACGAGTTTATCTTGTCCTAAATCGGTTCCTTTCAAGCTCTCATCAAAGAACTTCTTGTTTTTGTGGTAGATAATGTTTCATATTTTCACTATTAATCATCTCAAGATTTCTGAAATTTCAAGAGCAGGTAGTGAAGTGGCTGAAGCATTCCACAAATAAAGCCCTAAACCTGGGAGATCATTTGTGGTTAGGTTCTCGACTTTTAACCCGTCCTTTTAACCATCATTTCTCTGTAGATTTACTAACAGCAGTGGCCAGACACCCATCTCCTGCCTGCCTGTTTGATCCTCACACCCCAGTGCCTCCGCAGAGGCATGCCAGGCATTCCAGGAAGTTTTTTATCCGTTTCATCCTGGCTCCAGCCCTACTGCAAAAGCACCCTCCATACTACACGGACTATGGTGTTAGGTAGCCTGGACCTTTTAAACATTTGTTACCTCCTGCAGTCTCATTATTTTCTCAGCTCCCCTTAGCTGCAGCAGATAGTCACCCCTCCAGCTCCCTCCTCCTCACTCTCCGCGGTCTCTCTCTCTCTCTCTCAGCACTACAGAATTAAATATTTTCCATGCCCCTGAAGAGTTGGTAACATCATCCCATAAATTTCAACTAAACCTCAGGCGCTACTAGATCAGAAATAATTTTTGAAGTATTCATTCACTGACTAGGCATCCAACTCCAGCAGAAATCTGCTAAACAAATAAGTTTAACCTCCTTACACAGAAAATATATTCCTTTTAGCAGCTTATTCAGAAAAATATGCTCCTTTACAAGCTATTTTTGGTTGAGAGAAAATATATTCATCCCAACAGAGCTTGTTCTCCAACAGGTCACTTTCCAGTTCCATACACTTTTTGAAGCAGTGGAAGTCATACCTTTGAAAGGGTTCCTGCTTTATCCCGGATTCATTTAAAAGAGTTTCACATGCCAACTGTAAGAAGTATTTCCTTGCTTTTGATTTCTCTTTCATGCATTTACCCTTCCTGCTCTTTGTATTGTCTATTCACATTTTTTCAATAAAAATCAATATAAAAATAAAGCTAAGAAAGATAAATAACAGGGATTCACTGCATTCCTGTGCAGTTCACTGGCTGCACGATAAACACACTCAATGAATTTCAGGCTCCAGTGGTTCTCTTTAAAGCTCAAAACCCAGTAACTTTACATTGCTCTTGCAAAAATTCACTCAGCACCCTCCTACCTAAATGGCGGGTCAGTCGTGCCAGGACTGAAAGCATCTCCTTGCACTGGATGTCCACTCATTCCAGCTTATGATAATTAACAGTATGTCCATTGTGTTGCTAATTGTTTTTTTTTTCACTTGACATTAAATCATTTTTTCTGAAGTTTACTAAAAAGTGTTGTGTTTGAACACGTGAATACTCAATCTTTATCAAGCACACCTTATTCAAACCTGTCCTTTCCCACCTAAGGATACATTACCATCAAAGCCACCAGGCCTCTTCTCTGCTGGAATGTCACCATGGATTAATTTGCTCGCTTTATTTGCAGCAACTTACCTGTATCAAATTGAAATGCATCCATTCAATTCTGCTATGTCGGCCTAAGATACTTTCCTTGTTAATCATTGCATCCACAACTTTACGCTTGTTTGAATTAGCTGCTCAGCATTCTAAGCATTTATCATGTGGCACAATGTTAAATCACTCAGGTCTGTAATTTTCAGCATGCTGTGGCACATTTACAAGAGACTACAGGAATCCTGGGACTGAGGTCAAGCGAGCAGACTCCTAGGAGCCTCCCATCCCACCAGCACCACTTCCCAGCTGCTCTCTGTCAGCCCGGAAAGCGCAACACCAAGGCTCTGCGATTTGGAGAGTCATCAGTGCAAGGCGGGCAGCAGATGCAAATTTTCATCCGTGGATTTGGCCCCTCGGTTTCCATGGATCAGGACAGGATTCTTCCATCAGGCATCGTTAGGCAAGCGCCACCACGCACGGCATTCACAGGGCTTGGGGGCTTATCGCAGTCCTCATTTCCTTGTCGCCCTCAAAGCTGCAGCCACGTGGGCTGTGAAAATCCCACCTGAGCCAACAGGCAATGCTTTGGGCCAAGAAGTGAGGGGGTTTGGCTGAGCCGCCTGTGCAGCGGGTGGGCAGCATGGGTGCCGAGGGGCAATGCCAGGCGCGAGACCGCTGCCAGCTACGGGCTGCTGCAGCCGGACGCGAGGCAGTGGCGAGGGGGGGGCTCGTGCCCCGGGAGTTTCCCCTGGAACGTGTTCCCATTTGCTGTATTTTATTTTGGAGCAGGGGAAAAAAAAAAAGGAACACGGGGAAAAGCGCAGAGGAAGACTCACGGGAATTAACAGGATTAAAACGGCCGGTTTATTTAATTCAGCACAATGAGACCTGAGCGAGGGATCGGTTTATAAGGGGGAAGGAGAGCCCTTGTACCGCGTTGGCCTCCTCCTGCAAGGGCCCTTTGCCAAGCGCTCCCCACGGCGCTGTGTTGCCCCTCAACAAGGCCGCGCATAGGCCAAAAACTCCGCGGGCTCCCCCAGGCCCCCTCCTGGGGGCCGCAGGCCGGCGAGGCCTGGCCTGGCCTGGCCTTGCCCCGGCGGGCGCGGCG
>NW_008795495.1:5705128-5717652 GCF_000699145.1 Aptenodytes forsteri | reverse complement strand
GGGGCCGGTCCCGGCTGGGGGCGAGGTTTGTTGCCGGCCTTGGGATGGTGGGAACCGTGCGCCATCGCGGCGGGAGCCTCCCGGGGGCCGTTAGAGGGGGCTGGGGGCCCCAGTCCCCGAGGCACCGGTCGGCCCCGCGCCGAAAGGTGGGCGTATGGCTCCCAGGGTGAAGGTTTTGAGGGTTTTTCTTCTTCGGGTATCTGTAGGAGCTGGAGTGTTTTAAAATATTAGGTGAGTGTGTGTTTGAGCGTGGTGCTGTGTCGTAGAGGACAAGCGAAACAAAGAGGGGATGTGTAACCAAGTGGATTTAAAAAGTATTGAGCAAAACCGCAGCAGTCTGGAGAAAAAGTTTCTGTTTCCTCTTTCTGACCCTTTCTCAGTCCCTTTCTCTTCTCCCTCGGGAAGCGGAGGGCTCTTGCTAGTCTGTTCTCCTCTAAAAGCCCCAGAGCTAATTTCATAGCCGTCACTAATTGCTTCTCAAATCCTTTGCTCTTTTTTTTCTTGTTTCATTGCTCTCCAAAACAAAACAAACCTCTTAAAGCACAATAGTAATTACAAGGGAAGAAATAACCTTTTATGTTTGTACTCTGGCATTTACTGTCCGGTTTCTTTCTACCTCACGTGGCCTTTACTCCGAGACCTTTTCTGCTGGAGTGATAACAAAAGAATAGGCGCGTTTGATGTATAAAGTAGGCATAGCGCTGGTAGTGAAAGTAGTCGGACATCTCCCTTTTCTTAACTCTGGCAGAGAGTGATGCTTTTAGCAACCGTGCTTACTCATTTCTTAGCTTTTCTGTGGAAGCCGAGCAAGACTTCCTGGCTGTGGTCCTGTTACCTCTCCTTTTCTATTTATCTGTTTAATGAAAATGGAGGAGAACACAAATTTACTGTGCCTGTAATGCAAAGTGGATATTCTTGAAAAAGAGGAGAGTGAAATCAGACTGGCAGTGTATTTGCTATTTGAATCTGATCCTAGTGACTTTCTAGATTTGAGAGACTTGATAGATTTGTTAGGTATTCACTCATATTTTGCTATAAAGCCACTGGGTTATTTCAAGCCACTGTTTCATACTTCCACTTCTTTTCTGGAGTTGGTCAGGAATTGATGTTCCTGAGTTTGTACTGGAAGAGATTTCCACGCTCTTCTTACTTGGTATCTTGCACTGAGGTAATATATTAACATTATATAAGTGACTCTACTGGTGATATGTGTAATAAAGGTATTTAAATGCTTTCCTTTTTAGATGTCTGAAGCTGTTTAAAGTTTGCCAAAGTTGACAGCTCTGGCTTTCCTTTTTTTTAAATGTCTTTGTCTCCAGCTTGGAACTTCTTTGAAAAACTTTATCAGAAAAAGCTCTTCTCTTTTGAAGAGTAAGGTTAGAGAAAGAAAAAGTTATTTAGTTTAAGGGAAAAATCTTGCCAGTTTTGCCATATCTTGTAGGGGGGAGCAAAAAGTGTCATGGAGGGTTGACATAATACTTCTGTGGTTTGTAGCATAGGCTTCAAATTGAGGGCCCACCTTCAAATAGAAGGCCCACCCTACAATCAGAATGTACCTCTTGCTATCTCTGCAAAATTTGCAAAGGACTGGCTGCAAAATAGCAACTATTCACTGTACATAATGGTAAGGGGATAAAAAGAGATATTGAAGAGAAACTCCTTCGATAATGTCAACCACTCATTTTTAATGAAGCAGAAATCTTGGGGCGGGGACGGACACACATTAGCCCATTTTGTTAGTGTGAACAGTGTTGTAAAGTATATTGGCAAGATGTGCAAATAACCATTTATAATAAGAGTTAATTGCTTGGATAAATTTCATGTTTGTTACCTGAATGTTCTTTTAACGCAGTCTGGGTTATCTTCTAACATATCTGTATTCATAATTAGTGAGCAGATCAGAAGCCATCTGCATCATGCCATTAGGTTTACTCATCCTAGAATGACTGAAGGTCTCTCCTGTTGGTTTTGGCGTTGACAGTTTGCTTGGGCTCAGGCACGCAGTTCTGTGTGTGTTGAAACCCCCTAGGATGCCTGGGGATTCGTTCACTGGTATCAGTGTGCCTGCTTGTCCACAAGCCTGCTCCTCTGTTAGTGCTGCTTGAAGGTCCAGAAGTGCCTTCAAAGTGACATAGATGTGTACAGGATTTGATTTTGAGCTGCGTAGGAATCGCATTATGTGTGGGGAAAAATTAGGAAATGGCTTAAAATCACCTAGCTGATCAAGCCTTCCCAAATAAGCTGTAGTCTTTCTAGACATTATGGTCGATTAAGGAACTGAAACTGTGCTGTAATTCAAATGAAATGCTTTTTTAGTAATGAGTGTGTCGCGATTCCCCACCCCCCGGGCTTGCCACAGTCGGTGGCTCAGGGACTCGGTGAAGGGCAGCGGCACCCCCAGCCATTGTGTGACATTTCAATAGCGGCTTCTGCTGTTGTCCCGTGGATTGCTTTGTGTGGATCCTGAGCCAACAGAAGTAGAAACCTCAGCCCTGAAATGAAACTTGTAAAAGTGTGTAAATCAGAAGCACTGTACCCTGGAGAGCAATAAATGTGACTTACTATTTTGCTAGAGATACGGAGTAATCATTCACTTGCAAGAAGTGCGCTTCCATGTCAGGTTTGGGGTAACCGAGGGTCTCTTGCTCCCCGGGGGGGAGACCTGCACTCCTGAAATGTCTTTTCCTGTTTGGATTATTTTAAGTTATTCTGCTCTGTATCCTATCATCGCCATACATATAACTATTCTCAGGCTGCTTCTGAGGAAAAAGTATGGCCAGAGAAAAAGTTGTGGTTTTTTTTCTTCTAGCTGCTGGTGGGAAAGCTGGAGAAAGCTCTTTTTCTGGTAAAGAAAAACAGTAAATAACAAGATTTTTTTTTTTTTTAAATAATTGAAATTGTAATATTTAAACATTTCCAAAGCATTGGTATGCTAATGCTTGCATTAATCACAAAAAAGCCTCCTTAAATAGAGCTGAAAGTGTGCAGACACTTGGAGAAATTGCTTAGTCTGTTCACACCTTCAATAACTTGAGTTTCTATTTGTGTATCGATAAACCCTTTGGCTCCCAGGACTGTCATATTGGAGGCATTAAAGATACTGTGAATCCGGTAATGTGACAGAGGCATAGATAGTAAATTGGAGAAGAAGTTGACAGATCTGAGCCTTAATTCAGGTCTGTGTGTATTTCAGTGATAAAATGCTTGGGTTTTAGTTTGTGCAACACTGATTGTATGGGTGTGATTACTACAGGACACATCTAATCTGTTTTCCAAACTGATTTTTGGCTGTCCTTTCCAGGTGCTTGGTTCTCCCTGCCAATGTTTCATTTTTCCTTTTTAGTTTGACTACTTTACTAATAGAATGAAAGAGGAAGATCTTGGGGATGATGAGGACTTATTTTAAAGTTGAAGGAGTTCTCCTGAGCTTGGGTTTTAAGTGCAACACAGTAGACTCTAAAGTAATAGATACTGCTACTTCCGTGTCTCAAAACACGTTTCTTGGGCAAAGATAGTGGTGGAGGAAAAAGAAATAATTATTTCTAAGACCCCTAACACAGATAGTACTGTTAAGTCTTAAGAGATTTAAGAGTGTGTATTACAGTAAGCTGTAACAGAAGCTGCAGTAAGGCATAGATGTAGGGGGAAGTCTCTTTCTTCCGTATCATATTTGGTCCCTCTATGCACACTTACTTTCAAACAGGGTTTATAGTTAAATGACAAGAGAATAATGCATTGTCATTAATATTTTCTAAAAGTTTGTCTACCCTGCTGTTTTGGAAGGGGAGGGAAAGCTTCTTGAAAGGATCTGTGTCTGATTGGAATATTTAATCCTTCAGTTAGCTGCCCCATTGTTGGGTAATGACTTATTTAGTAGCAATGCATATCTAGCAGGAGGCTTGAATTAGTGATTGCTGGTTCATGTTTCTGCTCTGTAGGTTTGGCCCTTATCCTTTTTAAGGCTGATTTCCATGAAGCTGATTATGTGCAGGCTAGAGTTAATCTGTAACACTATCATTTCAGTGACACCTCTTCCAAGGCAAAGTGTTGGTTGTTGCCAGGAGCAATCCCTCATTCCCTCCTTTTGGAAATCAGTTAATGTGTGTCTTTTGGCCTCCTCCTACCTAGGGAGGCTAATGCATTTCACTGGAGTGATTGGCTGCAGTTCTTGGAGGTTGTGGGGTGAAGGAATGGTGCCTGCCACACTGTGTATTAATGAGCTCTTGGAATCAAGGACCTTAGTTTTGCAAAAATGGTTATAGCTTTGGTGCCTTAAATAGTAGGGAAGTTTGGTGTTGTGAGTCAGGAGGTCAGTCCTGCGAAACAGCAGTGTCTCTTTCCTGCAAGACCAGACTTGCACTGAGAGATGGAGTAGTGTATTTTCATATTCTGTTACCTAAAAGAGTTTTAAAGTATTCATAGTGTCTTTCTGCTTGTTTTCTTTTCTCCTCCCCCCTCCCCTTAATACTAAAAGGTCCGTCACCCAGTCATCTGTGTCAACAATCATGTCTTCTGTTCCATTTGTATTGAAGTGTGGCTGAAGAACAATAATCAGTGTCCAGCTTGCAGGATTCCCATCACGCCTGAAAATCCTTGCAAGGAAATTATAGGTAAGGACAAATTTAGGCTTTGAAATAACTTTCTGGTGTTTACTGCTGGAGGAGATTCTTTTCAGTCCAAAGATGTCTGGATATTTTTTCCTCTGTGCTTTTTTTTTTTTACCAGCGTCTAAGGAAGATCTGACTTTAACTCTTTCCGAAAGCGTACATAATACCTACAAGGTAAAAATTCTGAAGATGATGTGTGTATTAATGGCTAGATTAGTCAAAGGCAGCAAGCACCCCGTGGCTCTAATGATTGTTTTTTTAAATCTTGGTTGGATGGTGCCTTTAACTGGAAAGAACGCATCTCACTTGAAGTACTCTACCTATGCGTTGCAACCTGTTGACCTAAGAGAGAATAGCATTTAGCTGAGAAATAGTGTACTTAAATCCAGAATCTTGAATGAGTCTGTGGTCTTTTTTTTTTTTGCTTGTTTTGTTCACCATTTCCTTCCTTTTGCTTTATTTTTAAGAAAATGTCTCTTGGCACAGAAATAAGTCAAAGTTACAACACTTGAATGAAGATCTGAACTTCCCCAGAGCTAGGAAATACTGCGATCTTTATTTGACATAAAATGTCAGCTCTGCTATTTGATTCTGAGAGAAAAATATACCTGAACAACCTCACTTTAGAAACTTACACTATCTTGTACTATGCTTGATTTCCCCCCCTGCCCCACCCTTGGCTCTGTTTTAATAGTATGGTCTTAAATAAGATAGGATTCTGTCAAGGAAAATACAAAGTTGAAAAATTCAAAAGTTGTCTTCCTGCTGTGAGGCAGGATTTTGACTTCTAAACATCACTAATAGATAATCCTGTTTAATCCATTCTGAAAATGAAAGGACTTTAAATCTCACGTGGTAGTAGACTGGTCCAATATTAGCTGTATTTGTAGTTGATAATACGAAAAACACTATAAGGTGGATTACTAGTATTGAATTGACTGAAAATAAAACAATATCAGTGTTTCTTTCATCCTGTGCTGCTTTAGGAGGAGCGAGTGAAAGTGATCCTATATTTAGTCCGACAGTCAGAAAACACCTACGTAAAACAAGGCTTGAATTGCTCCACAAAGAATACGAGGTAAGGACGTGGGGAGTGTTGTGACTTTCCAGATGAACTGCAACTGTTAAATTACTGCATACAACTGGTCCTTTTGCTTTGAGTCCCGTTGTTTTTAATTTGAGTAAAGGTTCATACTGAATCTACATGAAACTCAGCTGCATTAAAATCCCACCTTCTGGCCAAGGTTACAAGAGAGCATTTGCTGGTGCTTGAAGTGATCCCGCTGAACTCATGGTTATGTTCTTTCTATGTTACAAGTAGCCAAGTACAGCCAATTCCATAGTTGTGTAGGAATTCCACCCCCAGGTGGTATGGGAGGGTTTTCTTTATGCATATTAGGTGTTGGGGGCTTTTTGTTTTGTCTTTGATACAAACATTTCCTGAAGTAATTCCCTGTTGCTCAGGGAGACTAAATTTCTTCTTAAAGAATATTGCCTTCTGCAACCTTATGGCATAGGTTAATTTTTTTTCTTCGTTGATCTATTGTTTTCTGAAAGTGAGTGAGTGCTTGGAAGTTTATCTCCACTCTCCCGCTGGAAAAATACTTTTAGGAACAAGGTGAAAAGGTATTAATAAGGAATATGCTTAGTTTGTTTTCTCAGCTGTTGTTTCCTTAGTAGCAGTAGTGTGAAGACATAGCGTATTTTGCAAGGAAACCTGTCTCAGGGAGGAGAATGAGAGAAAGGAAATGGACACTGTATATATCCTTAACATTGGGGAAGTAGGGGCTGTCTTTTATGACAAGCTTGCCTGTAGCTCAGCTTCTTTCATCGTCTATGAAAGGAGGAGTCAGGAAAAGAAGGTTTCCTGCCTTTCTATTGAATCAGCTCCAAAATCACAGAGATAGGCATAGGATAACATAAACCTCTTCAAAAAAAACCTTAAATTTAAAATGGTTGTTCTCATGCTGGGGCGGGGGGAAGCTTGGTTATTCATGCAAATACACCTTGGATTTATGTAAGTGCTATATATGACCTCCTTTAGTAATCTGATCTTGAGCAACTCAAGTATTTAAGTTGGTGAACAGTGTAGAAGACATGTTTTCAGGATAGATTATTTCTTTTATCCTTCTAACAACAGGCTTTTGAAGGTTTTTGCTTCTCTGTAGCTTCAGACCGATACAGCTAAGAGCTTTGTTCTTTGCATTTTGAGAGTCTTTCCTAAGATGTTGCTACTTTTGCGTAGCTGGAGCAGCCTCTTCCAGGCAGTGTTCTGTCCATTTTGAATCTTGAGACTTTCAGCATCCAAACGTGATGTTTCCAAATGATACGAGAGAAACATTCTCAAATAACAGCAAATGAGTCAGCAGAGGACGACCTTAAGAACACTCTTGATACGGGAAATCCTCCCACAGAGTGCCCTAATAATAGATTCATGTTGCTGCATGCTTTGAAGCTTTTGGTCTGCCCGCCAGTTTGTTCAAGGTCCTTTAGTGAAGGGAATCCCCTGACTACATAAAACCTTCACTATGCTTGAGTGTGCAGGTTGATTAAAATCCTGCCTAGAGCACAAAACATAAGCATACTTAGATATATGTGTAAGTGAAGGCATGCATCCGAGCTTGCCAGAGAACCCATGTTTCTAAAGTGCTGTGGGAAGTTGCCAGTATTATTTAATTAATCTCACGCATTATTTTCATTCCTATGAATTTCTGATACCTTTAGGATGAAATAGAATCCCTGCAAAAAGAAGTGGAAGATCTGAGAGGTAAAAATCTCAGTTTACAGACACAGCTGAAATCTCTTCTGGATCCTGCAGCATCAGCTTTGTCTTGCCAAAATGAGGAAACTAGCCAGTCAGCAGATGAAGCAAGTACCAGTGGCCCAGAAACCCCAGAGGAATGGAGCAAAAAGCTGAAAGCTGCCAATGATATATATGAAAAAGTGATGGATAATGTAGAAAAGTTAAAGGAGGTAATAAATACATTTCTTCAGCTATCTTGTAGTGTAACTGTTTCGTGTTAGTTAAACGGGAGTGAGAGCTAGCATGACCTCTGGGTACTTCATAGATCCAGAAGAAAGAGGAAAAAATTGAATTCCAGTGGCTGTCGGTGTATCATAGTATTTCCATATAGCCTTTGCAAGCGTCAGGTGTTATTGCTTGTTCTAGGGAGTCTTGTATGTGACTCTTCTTCAACTCCTCTGTCACTGTATGACTGGGTAATTGGATTATAGTAGCACTTGTCACCAGTATTGATGACCAGATTTTTCAGGCTTGCAATAATCTATATAATATATCTATTTTACAACATTCAGTCGCCAAACACAGTACAGTTGGCTGAGGCAGATTTTGCACTATTGCCCTCCCTGCTAGCCGATATTTTTGGTCCAATTTGCTGAGACAGAGTAACTTGACCCTTTGACCGAAAATAGACAAGCTTTAGCATTTATGACCAGAAGATCCTTTACTGAAAATCTGCGGCTTTTTTATACATCTGGAATGTAATATAAAAGAAAACCTGATACTGCAGAAGGAGGGGTGCAGGAGATAGTCATGTGAAAATACATCTAAATAAAAATACCTTGCAAAATCTAGCTGCGGGCACAAGACGCATCACCTCAAACATTCAAGAAGAGTGACATTTCAAGATTAATTTGAAAGGCAAGGTGGAAAGAACTGGACTTGCATTTATTCAAAATGCTGCCTTTATTTCTTCTGTTAACAATCCTGCATTGCCTCCTGCAAAACTGAAGTGTTAGGTGTTTAGGACTTTTTTCCTTTGTAAGCATTAATAGTGTTTACACTTTTCCTGTGCTACAGACTCAGAGGCCCACGTTACACTGTTCTGCCATTCTGTTATTGTTAATGGGACACTACTAGATTTGCCTCTGTGTGGTCCAAAGCAAATTGTGGCCCTGATTGGACTGTGTGATAAGGAATAAACTGAGTTTCCAAAATTAGCTTTTTCAATAACTTGGCTAGACTCAGACTTCAACTTTACAGGCTGGGACACATCTTCTGCCCTCTTAAGAGGATCCCAGGAGCTTCAGAGTCACTTGTAGTTGGCAAAAGGGGATTCGCAGCAAGGAGTTCTTGTCTGCCTATTTTTTTGTTTGGTGGTTTTTTTTCCCCATAAAGTTAAACTGTACTGCCTCTTTTTTTTGTGGTGACTAAGGTTTTTAACTTTTCCCCTAGGAAAGTAAAAAGAATAGAGCAGGGACTGAGGGAGAGGTGTGTTTGGGTTTTTTTCAGTATAACTTCAGCCTTAGCAAGAAAAAAGTTTTAAGTTTATGGAGTCTCTGAATTTGGTTAAGGGTTAGGTACAAATAGAGGTTTAGATGGGGTTTAGGGACCAAGTCTTAAACGGTGATCCAGGCACTCTCTTCCCATCTGTTCCCTGTTCAACAGCTGCTCAATTCCAGGAGTACCTAAAATCACTTGGCTCTTCTTTTAGACCTTGTTTCACTTCTGAGCATGCACTGACCAACCACAGTCTGAACAGCAAGACCTGTTCAGTCTGAACAGCAAGACCTTTCCCATGTATACCAGAAACCTTATCCCCTAAAGTACCTGACCCAGGAGCTTCAACCACCCATCGCTTCCCAGTGAGACAGCATCCCTCAGAAAATGTGGTTGCCATCACTTTCTTTTTAAAACCAGACTGTCAGAAAATAGGAAACACCTTTATCATTTAATGTCCTAGAGCAGAGACTCCCAAAGTAGGCATTATGACTTTGAGTGGAGTCATAACGAGTATGGAAGTGGTGATACAAACCCAGTAGTAGAAATACTAGACAAAGTACACTCATTAATAATGCAGTTACATGAACTCATTAATCTAGACGTTGTGCTGCAAGTGGGGATCCCTTGCAGATTACTGGCTTGGAGGGTAGAGCACTCTCTGGAAGAAGGACACCAAAGAGGTTCAGTCCTGCCTTGCCATGTGCCAGGTGGATGCCCTACCTACCAACTCTATGCAAGTCATGCAATTTCCTATTTGATTGTGTGGCTGGGGGAACTGTGTCTCTGGAAAGAGAGAAAGGTCTTGGACTTGTTGTCAAATGATTTGATGCTCCTTTGGAAGTGAGGTGTCCTGGATTCTTACTCATTGCTTTCAGGATAGTTTTTTGTGCTTTTATTTTTTAAATACCAAATAGTTGACACTCAGGCACCCAAGCCTGGGCTCACCCTTCCTATTCCTTCTTTACCAGAAGTCTCTACTCCTTCTGCCCCTAGGAATATTGTGGTGTTTGGGGGGGATAGTGAGGGGGGTGTTTATTTTTTTTCTGCTTCATTCCCCCTACCCCCAACTGTCTTAGCCTCACCTGGAGAGGTTGCCGGGGATATTTGTATAAGTATTTAGAATTTTCTGCTTCTCTTCTTGCACTGTTTGATTATGAAAAAGTACGTTTCACTCCTAAGCCCAGTTGCATAGCTCCTTCTTTGGATCTAACTCTAGATCATACTTTTATTATGCAGTGGAAGCGTCATCTAATTGAGGCTATGAATTACGAGTCCTGGACTGGGGGTGCTGTTTTCAGCATACGGAGATTGAGCAGACTATGAAGTGCAAAGACTATTTTCTACTTGTTAGGATGGTGGCATTCATTGTTCTGAAACACGGCAGCAGGAAAACTTCTCTTTATATGAAGTATCTTGTTAACAAGGGTGTCTGCTGAACTGAGAAGAAGGAATTGACCTCAATTCAAGGAGTAAGAAGGGTTGTGAATCAGGAGTCTTAATCACAACGTCCTGGAAGAACGTGAAGACTGCAAATAGCTTGTTGTAATGGATTTACATCCATAGGATAACTATGCTTTAAAAACAACAAGCCAAAAAAACCAAAGTAATCTTACTCTAATATGGAATGGGGGAAGCTGTTCAACACCAGTTTTGCTGATACCTGCACATTGTAATGTTAATGTACTTAACGTATTTAGTCATGTGGAAAAAAAAAAACATGGAATTGCCATTAGTACATCTCCTTAATGACTTTCTGTACTAACTAACATAGCTGTGTTTATTTCCCTAGATAGGACACTTGCGATGTATTTTGGGAATATGAATAAAAAATGTTCGCTATTCAGTTTTGCAAGCCATTTCCCATGGTGATTTTTTAAGTGGTGTCCCTGTCTGAAGGCTGTTCCTGCCTTCACGTTGCTAGTTCTGTCTCTTTAAAAAGGAGAAACAGCTTGTCCTATAAATATTAGAAGTAATTTCTGTTTTACTGTATACTTATTTTTTTTCCTTTTCTTTTCCTTAGGCAAATAAGAAACTGAGCATGGAAAACAATAGCCTTTTAAGAGAGAATTTGCGACTAAAAGCTGAAGTTGATAGTAGATCACCCCAAAAGTATGTGAATATTTTAAAAGCTACCGTATTTTATTTATAGACTGTTTAACTGTTGTAGGACTTTAACCAAACTGTGGTGGTGTACATGGTGTTGCATATATGTCTCCAGGTAGACTTTGGAATTTTTATCCTCATAGACTTGGGTGACAAATGCAACTTAGTATAGCAGCGAGTCTACAGTGAAGGAATATGACATGACTACAAGTGCTATTCCTTGCATTATCTGGCCAATATTGAAGCACTGGATTTATTAGTTGAATTCTACAGTTAACTTATTTTTGTTATTGGGAAATTTCTAAATCTGGTATGTGGTCAAAGTAGAAGGTCTGTTACTGAGTGCAGAGGTTCTGGTTGTTTGTATTTGTTTTGTTTTTCCTTTTGCTGCCTTCAGGGTTTGTTCTGTAGACTTAGGCTCCCTATTCAAGGAAAGTCCCTGATAGCTTTGTGTCTGGGCAAGATACGTAGAATCGAGCTTCTGCAGCATGAGAACATCATTCTTAGAACTGACACCTGTGTTTAATACTCTGTCTTAAACAGTTAAAACATCAATGACAATGACCTCAAAAAGCAGAAGCTTTGCCATACTGATTACAGCTGTGTGCTAAGGTACCTCTCCTTGGAAGTACTTTGTGAAGTAATATGTTCGTATTTTTAAAGTTGTGTTCTTTCTTTCATTGGTTTTCTTCCTTTTTTCTCTCATCGGTTTAGAACTTAGAAAGCTAAGAGCAGCATTGGCCAAAGGTTTATATGGTGCTTTTGAGGAAGAGGGTTGAGGGGCACCTCTGTAACGTGTGAAGAGAGCTGTCTGGATTTTGTTCGAGTTCACAACTTGCTTGCTGGGAGATGAAATTCATCCTTATAGAGAGCTTGTTTGCCAGACTGCTTGTCATTCAATACCACAGGAAGGAAGATGCGTGATCCTTGTGCTATGCTGTTAATGGCATAAAAGTACATTCTGCCTTGAAGTCCCCTAACAAGGGAGATAGAGGCCCTGTTTAAGGTCTTGGCAATGGAGAGGGCTTTAATGGCATGCCGTATCTCTTCCCATAAGATTCGAGAGTGAAACTTGAAAATTAAATAGATATAAATAAATTAATCCTAGAAAAGAAGAGCTAGAAGAGACCAGATCATCTAACTTGATTCCTTTACCGATGTCAGGTAAACTCCCCAATGGTGAGAATTTCTGTTTCTTCTAGCTTGTGCATGCTTCACCATCCTGTTGGTCAGGAAAATAGATATCGGGGGGGGGGGGGGGGGGGGGTGTGGAAAAAGCTCACGTGCATTTGGGATTAGGAAGCCCCAGATGCAGACAACTCTTTGAAGTTACAGTATTTGCCCTCAGCCTGCCCGTACATCAGGTACAGGTACACCAGTTACGGCCCTCAAAGGGTGGTCACAGACGGACATGCAGGTGACTGCTGGAAAGGCTCCGGAGGTCCTCCAGGGGACAATATCCTGCTGCCTCTCCCAGGAGGACACAACCGCCCTGTACACACAGTCCCAGCAAGCCGGGCTGGGAGCCGCTGCCCCTCTGCCCGCAACAAGGGAGCTGGGGGAGGCACCAG
>NW_008795495.1:5690921-5705083 GCF_000699145.1 Aptenodytes forsteri | reverse complement strand
GGGGGGGGGTGAAGAATTAACCTTTGTTGCAAGCTGATTATTTTCCCATCTTTTGCTACTGTGGCCTAAAACAATAGCCAGTCACTTTCTTCTTTAGAAGCACAGATATACACAAATGTTACTAGAAATTGGACAGTGTCAAGGTCTGTTTTGCAACCCAGATGCCAAACTAGGTTGGCCTGTCCGTTTCTCCACTAAACTATTTTTTCAGTCTCCAGAACAAATAGTCACATCCTGTTGGGAATGGTCTTTGGCCCGTGCTAACTCTAGAACTGTGCATGGGAATTGAGCACAAGTTGAATCAGACTTAAGCTGGACCAGGAACAGTTCAAACACTTCAGGAGCGTAGACAGTTGCATGTCTGTACCCTGCTCCTGCTATCTTCAGCTTTGGTTTTACTTTGAGCCCAGTGGTGTACTACAAGAATTTAAGTATATGCGAGGAAAAATTTGTCCTGGAAGAAACCCTTCAGCACCTTAAATTTAGCAATTTTGATTCACCCTACCTATACCCATTCAGTCCTAGTCATGTCTTCTAGACTGAATTCGTCCAGTTCTTCTAGATAAGTGTGACTTAAGAAGTAAACTTCTGATTTACTTGGTTTTGCTGTACTCTTAGGGCTCTCCAGTGTCTATGGTTTTCTGAAGCAATAATGCTTAGAACTGGGTACTAGATTCCAGATGAAGCCTCAGTAGCACCAAGTAGAGCAGAAAAACTGTCTTGTGTCTTGCTACAACATCTTATATTGATATCTTGTAATACTCTTTTCATTGCTTCCTTTTACCTGGCACTTCTAGCACGAACGGCCAGTACCAGTTCTGCTAAATAGCTACTTAGAAAGTTACCTTCCTACCTCATTTTGCATTTGTGCTGCTAATGTCCCCTTCCAAAGTGTGGGACTTTACCCATTTATTGGCTTTCTTCAGGTTGATGTTTTGATGCAGACGTCAAACTTAAAACAATTCTTTTGAATTCCAGTCGTGTCCTTCAGGTGGTAGGAAGTCTTTCCCGTCTTCGTGTTGTTAGCAGATTTTATAAATTAACTTTCACCCTTGTAGTCATTAGTCTGGTCAATATCTAGACCAGACCTAACATCAAGACATTTTTTAAATGTTCTTCCAGTTCTGATGGCAATATCTAATATCTATTTTAGATATAACATAGATAATATCTAAAAGGACTTTCAGCTAGGCTTCACACATTGAACAGGGGTTGCAATAGCTGTTTTCTTACCTTGCTTATGAAATCAGAATTGAAGGCATAAGCATCAGAGCCCGACAATGTCACTATAATTAAACTTTTCGGTGCAGGTACACTGATTTGCCAGTACAGTTGTTTCAGTATACTTCATTCAGAATTGTTCAGAAGGTAATTTTTGGACAAAGTTTCTGAATGGCTCTCTAGTGCAATTTAAAATAGCTACCGGATTGGATCTTTGTAATTCAGTGTCACCACCGTTGTTTCATTTGTCATATATTTCTTAGCTTCAGAACGTCAGGTATGGATTCATGCTTAAACAACTGGCTAGGTAACTAACTAAAACTTGTTATCAAATTATTTTTGAAAGGATTTGTCAGTATTCAGTCCCCTTATCCCAAATGTAGTTCATTTTGTGCATAATGACAGTGGAGCTAAATATCACAACCTAAATTACTTTAGTAGGCTTTGCTTTATAGCAAAGGAAACAGTGATGGCAGGTGAATGATCCCTTTGTAACATAGACTCTACCTCTGACATCACAGGAAAAATATAATTAGCCTTCTTCAGTGGTCAATAAAAAACTTTCCTTTTATCATAGTTTTGAATTGTTTTTTCTCTATTCGTATCCATTAAAACCTGCTGAAAAATGTCGTGTACGTCAATAAAATTGACATTGCAGCCATGTCAGGGATTTTTACACAATTTTTTAATTGATGATGTTGATTGATTAGATTTTTTTTTTAAATGAAATACTTTTTGAGAATAGACCTTCACCAGAATACCATACCATCATATAGTTGGGACATAGGTCTGAAAAGCAAATAGAGGTAAGTTTCTTGCTCTGATTCTTACCAAAGACCTGTGTTAGTCTCCCATTTCTCAGGCAAATCAGACTGAGCGTTTGCTGGTTGTTGCTTGCTCTTCATTTGCTCTTTTTCCCGAGTAATTTTCAGTGACTTCCATTTTCCTGATACAGAACAGGAAAACTTCTAAAACTTAAGTTTTGCAGGATGATAAAGCCCTATTACTTCCATCTCTACTTAAAAAAGAAAACTGTTAGGTCTATTGGCAAGGCACAATGGATCTAAAAGCATTTTTGGCAAAGGGATGTTTGCTTTTTACCTGAAGGAAAATAACTAGCAAGTCCATCTACTCCAGGGTAGAGTGTATTTTATGAATGGTTAGATTCAAATTAGCTTGAACCAGACTTCTAGGCTTCCTAGGAGTCTTTTCCCTAAATATTTAATTTCTTCTGCCAGTTACAATCTCAGTCTGAAAAACTATCTGTAACATGCAGAAAATTGTTGCATTATCTCTTTTCTCTGGTTTTGTGAGTTGTTTTATTGTTGTTGTTTTGGGGGTTTTTTTTCCCCTTTCTGCAGTTTTATTGTTAATCTTGTCTAGATTTGTGACTTCAGGTACCTGCACACTGAATTCTAAGGCTGTTGACTTTCTAGGTCATTCTGTACAACATTCAATTTTTATCTAACTCAAATATTCCCACTCACACCAGACTATTTAATTCAGCCTGCATTTCACTGAGCCTACAAATAGGCTTCTGGTAACCTGTGTCCATGGTGCAGAGGGTAAGAACGCTGCTATCTTCCTTGATAGAAAACTGGGCTTCTTTCTCACCTCCCCGCAAACTTGCTTGCACAGAGGAGTGGCCATCTTCAAAGACCAGCTGCAGTGTGGCCTTAAAAGTAAATAGGAGAAAATGCCTTCAAAACAACTTTGAGTTCTTGAGTCATAGCTTTAAACCCTGAGGAAGCACCCATTCCAGGTGTGAAGATCTAAACCTTAAGCAGATGGGTAAGGACATTCAGATGTCACTGCTTGGTTTTGTGGGTTTTCTGGTGGTTTTTTTGTAGTAATTCTGAAGTAATGCTTTCTGGCTCATGCTATTCACCGACCTCAGGTATAATCTGGCTTTCCTACGTGGAAGACCAATGCTGCTTCACTGAAAGATGTTAAAAAAAATGCTTGGAAAGGCTTTGCACGTTTATCTGAATTCACCCAATTCCCTAAGCGAAAGGAGAAGCTCTTTTCAAAGAAGGTACCTTGGCTGTTCTTCTGTTCAAATCCTGCTGCTCTGTAGTCATCCAACAAACAGTAAAGCTTAGCCTTACTCATGTGATGTGAAGGAGTTTGATTTCCCTGATGCTCAGGAGAGATTTCATGAGGAAGGCCATGTGTCTTCAGATTGGTTTGTACTCTGTGAACTGTGCGATGGAGAGGATTTACTGCTCGGTATTGGCTTATATTGAAAGTAACTTGTTCTTTTACAAGCTTAGAAAATTAGCTATAGCAAGTGTTTCTACTGCTTCGTTCAAGAAGGAGCCATTGTACACTTTCTTCTGTCAGCCAGCCTGGTCTGCAGAGTGGAAAGCAGTAGTAGGTTATACCCAGTACTTTTTCTTCAGTGGAACCAAATTCCATTACTGAATCTTTTTTTTTTTTTTTTTTTTCTTTCCCCTGGCTTCAGATCTTAAATAGAGCAACATGCTTGAGGTATATCTCTCGACTTTTGTTTTTTTCTTGCTTGCTAGGAAAAGGCCCCCATCTGACAGTAACTGTTTGTTTTTTCTTCTTAAACATGCCTATGCAAATATGACAGACTTTTAAGGCAATTGTGTATAACCTGGGATATTGTCAAGATGTTGCTGCAGATCACCTTTCATAGTTGATGTAGAGGATGATTGCAGAACTCTGTCTCATCCAGCTGCATCTGGTGTATGATATCACAGAAGGGCTGTAGGAACTAGTAGGGCTTTCAGCTGTTTTGTTCTTGGATTCCCTACCTCTTTCTGCCCATCTAACTGCAGAACCCAAGCAAAAATGTTTATCTAAATCATGAGACGGGGTTTGGTTGTGCACTCTGGCATTGCCCTGATCTCAAACTGTGACAAGCCCTGACTGCATATTGTCGTTTCCCACTTCTCACCCTTTGTGTTTCCTTTGGAGGATGGATCATGTTCACATATCTGAGCCGCAGGGCGATCTGCAGTCTGGGCCATCAGGTGATTAGAACTGGAGAGTCATCTTTCATGGCATTCTTGCAGCCCCAGTCTTCTGTAAATGGTTATACAGGAAAACTATTTGCTGCAGCTGCTTGCTATCCACAAAGAGAAATGTTTGTATGAGTCTGTGTGGTTTTAAACTGGGTTGATATGAGTTAAGGGCTCAACTAGACAGACCTGCTGCAGCCAGTGGTCACTGATGTGTGAAAATAAAACCCTAAAGCTGAATTTGCAGAACTGATAGATAAGAAGAGAAGAAACAACTGAAGAAATTTGTTCTCTTGTGGGTGAGAGACTATTAAACTTCCCAAACAGTTTCTAAATGGACATCTTCAGGAGTACTCGAACATAACTGAGGGAGCAGTTGTGGAATAAAATAATGTGAAAGAGGGTTACTCAAACATTATAGCTATAATGTTAGTTCTTCTTGCTCACTGTAGATGAGAGCTGACTGCAGCTTTTTGATTGGTGTCAAGTTAGAATAGTGCTGGGACAAGAAGAAAGACTCTGAGGAAAGGTCCTGAAATATGGAGTTCAAGTGCTCATCTAGACATCCAGTGTCACCTCAGACACTACAACATATCCAGTACATCTGCCCGGGGCTGGCAGCTGTGATACAGGACCTATAGGAGAGCTGTATCCTTCCGGAGTGATAGCTGGAGGCCAGCAGTCATGTAAAAGACCTTAGGCCATCTAAAATGGCCCTAGGTGTCTGTGTTGAAGGATCCAAATCCCACCTGAAATGTCTTTCTTTTCACTTTATGAATGACCACTAGTTTCTCTGGGCTTTCAGCTTTCTGTAGAGAGGATGTACTTGAAACAAATGCGGTGAGATACAAACTCATTGTTTAAGTGATACAACTAAAGAACAAGACCCTAACACTGAAAAGACTTTGTCCATGCGTGAGGATATGAAAAGTGCTCTTTACCACATGTATACTGAATACCTTAACTTCTACTGAAGAATGTATCAAATTGTTACCAAGTGTGAAATGGTTCAGATACTTCAGGAAAAATAATTTATCTAGAGTGTCAGGCCAAACTTTAATTTATTTTCATGTAACTGTACTGCATTCTATTATTATCATCAGACCATAACTTTTTGGCTATGGCACAGCTCACTGTACATCTGAAGGGAAAAGAAGAGGAGATCTCTTAGGAGAGTGGCTTGGTTTGGGGAGATGGGTAGGGTTGTGGTTTCTTTAACCAAAATATGTGTGTCTTTTAAACTGTCTGCTGACCTGCCAGATCAGTCACTACGTCATGCTCTGGTCTGGAGTAACTGGTTTAAATATGTGCGCTGTAATATGGCTGTCTTTAAAAATCCATGTCTGTGAAAATTTGGGAAATAAATGCATGCAAGTCTCAAAGCAGGAGCAGAAAGCAACTACTGTTCTGGTGCTTAATGCAGAGGTAACTGTTTCTAGGCAGCACGTCAGATGCTCCATTTCTGAAAACCAAAATTCCCAAGCACGTCCCTCTACAACAATTAACATATTAGTGATGCTGTTTGGCTTTGAACAACATACTGAGTTGGTTTTTTTTTAACCTGAGGACACTTGTTATAAAAGTTGCACTTGAGAATACAGTGCTTCTTCCTCATAAGCACATCTCAGGCTGTCACTAATGTTATTTGCATTAAATAAACATATTACACCATTCTTCCATTAAAAAGGAATTGCCAGGTATGCATATAAATGTAAACATGTTTAATTTTTATATCAAAGTGTCCGTTACAGCAGACCCCAGAAAATTTTGCTTATTTTACATAAGCTTTTTTCCCCATCTCTCATTTGGCTACTAAGCTAAATTGTATTTTTGCATCATTTTTATATCCTTTATTAAACAGTGTAAGGTTTGCTTCTGTAAGGCTGTGTGAACAGGTCTGTTAGAGAAAGGCAAAATAAATGCTTTTGAATCGCCCTAGGAAGCAGGAAGGGTCCTACTTGGGCCCTGCTGTACTCCAGTGGCTCCTTTGCTGTTTTAAACCGAGATCTGAGTTCCTTTTACTGAAGGAGGGAATAAGCCAAAATGTGTTGTATATGAGGATGCTTATTTCATTGTAACACCCTTCATCTGAAAATATAATTGAAACATTGCTGAGCTGTCTGTGGTTCTGCTTTTATCTAGTTTCATAGAGGAGAGGGAGGAAGTCTTGTGCACCTTTCTCCCATTTCGCTCTTGTATGCAACCAGAAATGGAGAAACTGCTATAATCAATTGAGAAAACTTGTTACCCGTAGAGTAAGCAAATAAAAAATGGTCTGTCTTCATTTTTATGAAGACAAAGGTAATTGGGTAGAGGTAATGCAGAGGTGGGAGGGTCCTTCCCTCGACAGAGTTCCAATTCAGCCAGCTTCCTTTAGTGGGAAAAAAATCTTCCTAAGTGAACACTCCTATTCTAAATATAAAACTACTACCTTGCCATTGCGTGTCTACAGAGCAGTGAGTGGCAAATACCAAAACTGTGTGGAGCTTAGGCTGATCTGATTTAAAAAGCGGTCTAGTAGCAGTTCTGTGAAAGAACTGACTTAGACTGTTGTGTGAATCTTCCCCACCACTGAACCATCTACAACAAAATCTTTGAAGTCCTTTAAATATGCAGATGCAGTTGAACAGTGAAATATGTCAGTAGATCTGGTCTCTCATGCCCAACTTGTTTGGGGCTTGTGATACCCCTTATTCCTTTCCCCGACTGCCCACTTAACTGTATTGCAGTTGTCAGCATAGAGCAGTTTCCTGCTGCTTTGGGCTCAGGAATTGAAGAAACAAAATACAGTTCGGTTCTTTGCTGGAAATACGTGCACGGATTCATGGATATTTTGCCAGCATCATCGCAGGCCACAGATAGACCACCTTCAGACCTCACTCGTCTAAGGGTTGCAGTGGGAGCATTTTGCGAAGGGGTGAGGGGATGGAATGGGGAAAATGGAATGGGAATTCCCTGTGACTCTGAAAGGTGCTGAAGGAGGGACAGACAGACAGACAAAGAAACAGGGTGGAAATTCCAGGCAGTGTTTGTGCTGGAAGAGTGAACGTAAACTTGTGCTGTAACATGGAGCTGCAAGATGGAAAGTGGAGATTAGTGTAAGCCCATATACAGAATTGTCATTTCTTTGTGATATAAAACCTTATGTGTCAGAGTCGTAGGGTGGCTGCAGGTCCTTCCCTGCTTCCTAATGATACCAGAATTTTAATTGTTGTTTCTTTCTGTAAATTGAAAGCCTTGGATGGAGCAGGGAATTCCCTGGTGCCCACCTGTCAGTGATAGGTTAGAATTAGTCAGGGCATAGAGTTGAAACCTTCACCTGCCCTCTGGGGAAGGTCAGTCTTGAAAGCTGGTGGAGGATGGGCGGAAGGCAAGTCCGTATCTTGGCAGTTGAAAATGTGCTCAAGCTGGAACCCCCACGAACACACAACTTTCACAAACCACAAGTGGCAGGTTTTTTGTATTGGAGTCAAGGAAGAAATTAGATTGTTCCGGTTGTAAAGCTCAAAAAAACAAGTAGCTTTAAAGTAAGTGGAAGTACCATCCACGCGATGGCCGAGGAAAAGCTGTATATCTAACAGGAACATAATTGAAATGGCCTATATAAGTATTTAAACCACCTCAAAGGAATATTGCAATTTCTGAATTTCATATTGGCATTTTATATTTGACAAGGTGACATTGTGTAAAAAATGTATTGTAAAACACTGCTGTACTGTAGGAAAATGATTGAATGTAAATATTTCAAGATGTGGACCACTGTTCAAATGTTATCATAAATCTTTGCCATTGTTTTAGGGGATAATTCTTCATGCATATTTGAGTTGAATTGATAGAACCAGCCCCTGAAAGGGTAATCTGCTTGTTATTACCTTACTACCACTAATAGTTTAATTTTGGCTTTTCAGGTATTCACCTCCACCTGGACTTTACATATGATGATTTATTCTTTTTCGTAACTAGCAGAGAAAAGTTCTGACTTGTGTTTTCAAATTAACGCAATGTTTAATAGCTTTGTTCTTTTGTGAAACGAGCTCGCAAAGCACTACGAGAATGTCTTTTTCCAGCTTAATATTTTCTTTCTTTTTTACTTCTTGCAGGTTTGGTAGGTTTACAGTAGCTGCACTTCAGTCCAAAGTAGAACAAAGTGAACGTGAAATGAACCGTCTAAAAAAGGCACTGGAAAGAAGTGATAAATACATAGAAGAAATGGAGTGTCAGCTTTTACAGCTGAAAAATGCAGGCGAAGGAACCCAGACAGCGAGTGCTGTTAGCGAGAGAGTGGTTTCCACAGATGCTAAAGGAGCTGAGAGCGGTGAAGATACAACATGTTTGAAAACCCCAGTTGAGGAGAAAAAAGCTTTGACTACCAGTCAAAGTCCTGACAGCCTCGAACAGCTGACAAGTGGTGGAACTTGTTTAAGCTCTTCTAGTCAAGATGGTTCAAATGGCTCAAATACCCAGTGTGCCCCAAAGAAAGAACTATTTCCAGGTTGTCAGGGGGTTCTCCTGGATGAAAATACTACAAATATGGATGCCTGCTTAGAAGAGCAGTGGAATAAAATGGAGGAATGTACCCCATATAAGGATGAAGAACTTTATGATCTTCCACCACCGTGCACTCCTTTTCTGTCTCTCAGTCGCCTTCAGTTGAACACTCCTGATGGAAAAGAAAATGCAAGGAAACCATCAACATTCCTGAGAAAACTGAAATTTGAAGAGTTTTGCGACACTTCAGATGATTGCAGCAAAGATTCTCCAGAGCACAGCACAAGCAGCTGTAATAGGGAAAAGAAGCTAAACTGTTTTGCTACAGGAAAATCAGGTTTTTGGGGGACCTGCCCAACAAATTTTGCTGAGAACTTAGATTTTGATGAATCGGAGCGAAATTCGGTAGCTGGTCAGTCAGATGAGACATCAGCAAAGTCCAGTGATAAAACAAGTTCTTGCTTACCTAAGAGGTTACATACTCTCTGCTCTTCCGAAATGAATCGCACAAGAACCTCCAGTGAGGCATCTATGGATGCTGCCTACCTCGATAAAATTTCCGAGTTGGACTCAATGATGTCCGAATCAGACAACAGCAAGAGTCCATGCTACAATTTCAAGTCCTCCGATCTTGATAATTCTTCAAAGTCAACAGAGTGTTCTAAGCTTCTGAATGAAACGGAGAAGAAACTGGAAGAGATGAATGAGGAACAGAGTATGAAGTGTCCAGAGACAAGCGATCCAGCAGTTGACAGAACTGGCTGGAAACCTGCTATGTTTTCCATCCTCTCCCCATCTGAGCTAGATATGAATGACCACTTTCCGCTGTTTACAGGCCAAAACATAGTGGCTAGTGATACCAAACCTCCAAACTGTTTATTTCAAAGAGACTTTTCCCAGAGTTTACTATTCAGTAACTCACAAAGGTTGTTTGAGGAACAAAAGTTCGGTTCCTGCTTTTTAAAGATGTCATCTGACCTGCACAATCAGCTTAATCCTCCTTGGGTGTCTTCCTTTATAGCTGAAAGGAAAAATAAAAATGTCAGTCAGTCGACCAAGAGGAAAATTCAAAGCAGCCTTTCCAGTGCTAGTCCGTCGAAAACCACCAAAAACTGACTTGGCTTGGAAATCGAACGTGACTCAAAGTCGTCAACCTGCAAATGTTTAATATTTACAGGTGAACTTAATTTTTAATGACTTCCATGCAATCTGATCCTGTCTTTTTCGACTATGTGAAAACTGAACATTCCCTTGCCCGTTATAAGCTCTTTCCTAGGGAAGAACCATTCCAGATTCTTTTCTTTGGCTGGGCATTTTGTTTACTTGGGGGTTTGGGTGTTTTTTTACGTTTTCAGGTTACATGATCTTCCAGCTGTGAGCACAGCTAATGGCTCCCTTGAACAGGACGGTTTTAAGCGGTCTTGCCAAATCGGTCGTTTTATGTAAGAATTTGTTTTAAAGGTTACGTTTCCCATTCCTAACGATTACGTTTTGTGCATGTAAGGCAGCTACTGGCTATATATCCTATGGATTCATGAAATTGCTATAAAACAATGTCAGTTTTGCCATAAAACTTGCCTCCCAGATGAAATGCTGCTGCTTGGACTGTTTCGTAGCACTGTACTGTACTGAAACTCTTGTTTTAAGTGGGTGTAAGGTAGCAGCCTCTTTCTTTTCAGGATTACAGCACTTCAGTTAGAAAACATCTCTTCAACACTGCAAACATGGCTTGTTTGGTTGTTTTTGGAAGTTAAGCACAATTTTTAATTTCATTCTTTTGGTTTTTTTTTTTTTTTAAGTTAAGCACAATTTTTAATTTTGTTCCCAAAAAGCATTGTTATTCTAGATGTGTTCAGGATGCCTGTATAGACCATAAAAATGGGTTTGTATGCTAATGACTTGTTTACCTAATGTGCACTGAACATTTTACATTAATACTGTACCATTTTACATTAATACTGCATGCTTTTCTATGTGAATTGAATAAAACATGTTATAAGCACTGTAATCCTTGGTGTCGCCTCAAATATTGAATTAGCAAAAAGAGAATGGGGAAACTTCTTTTTTTTCATAATTTGGAAGATATCTAAGTTTTGTAAAACTTAAATGTGAGCTTATTCACCAAAAAAAAATCTTTGTAAAACTTAAATGTGAGCTTATTCACAAAAAAAAAAATCTCCCTTCCTCCTCCTTGTTAGACGTATTACCATTCTAGTGTCAGCATCGATACAGTTGATGGAAATGGCTTTCGGCCTCTCTGGAGGTGACTCTTCCATAAAGTATTGCATAGGTCAACACAATGTGATGGCCTACTACAGGCAGGAGACCTAATTAAGCAGCAGAGCAAAATTGGTTTCTTTGCATTATTGTGTTTAAGGTTTTTTTAAGGGCATATTTAATAGTAAGATGCAGGTTTTTCTTTCTATATAGGCCTCTGATGGCATTTCTTACGAACAGGCATCCTTGCTTCATCAATACCTACGATACGAAAAATCCATTTCGTCCCTTTGAAAAGAGGGATAACCACTTGGAAAATTTCAATAGTCTGGCTCATCTTTTGTAAAGCGAAGTCCTGCAGGCGGTTTGAACAAGAACGACATTTCACATGTGTGCATGCATTCGTGCAGTTGGTGTGTTCATTCTTTTCTTTTTTGAGAAACAGCTTTACCAAAAACTCACCGTTCAAGCCATACGTGCACGGACCCTTTCCTGGTGACAGGCAGGATGGCATTGTGCTTTCATATACCGCTTTCAGTATACCACCTGAATTTTAGTCTTCACAGAAAAATCTAGTCATTCAGTTTTAACATTTTTCAGAACTTGGGGGGCTGGCAAAACCATCTGGACATGAGTTCCTACTTTATTTGACTAGTTTTACTAATAAGTCATAAAATGCTGCCTTGATTTAACCCTTTGGGAGGAGAGGCAAGGGCTTCTCAAATAAATCTCTAATACTTTCTTAAAACATCCTTGTATCACAAAGCAATCGCAAATACGCAGTAAGTAAGTGTTAAGGTCATTGTTCTGTTTCATTGTGGGTTGGGAGGGAGTTGCATTTATGGGCTTCATTTTATACTCCAGTATACTTCTGATACACAAGTAATTTTCAGTGATGGAAACATGAATACGACTGGTATTACCATACCTGAAATCAAACTAGAATAAAGGAAAATATTGGTGTGTTTTTCATGCTACTTTCTAGTCCTTTGGACAGGAACACCGCTCATGGGCTTGCTCTTCAATATGGGTATTTTGATTTTACATGTCATGCAACTTGAATGGATAGAAGAGACGAGCCTGAGGTTAAAAAAAATGCTGAAGATCAAAGTCATAAACTTCATATCTTATTCTCAAGCAGGGCCAGAGAGTGAGGCATTTCAGGCCAAGTGCTGGCTTTTCACTTGGAACGGTCGTGGGAGCACATAGATCGTCACCTACAGCCTCCCAGCTCCGGGCTGGTAACTTCCTACATCGTGGCAAGAAAGTTACCGTAATTATGCGTAATTACTTGATTTCCAAGCTCTCTCGTACCCTCAGATCTCAACTGCAGACAACGGTGCGATTGCAGATCACAGACTGTGATTGCATCCAGTGCTATAAGTAGGAGCATTTTATGTTTCACAAGTTGTAAAGCTGAAGCAGATCTGAATTCTTGTATCTTAGTCTTGTTTTGTTTGGCTGGGGTTTGTTTTGTTTTGGTGGTTGGTTTTTGGGTTTTTTTTAATTAAGTGCCTTTAAAACAGCTACCACAGTCTAGATTCTGCATTTTGTTTGGTTAATGTAGGTTGTATTCCTTTTGGCTTAAAGTTTGACAGTGGTTGGTGCAATATCAACTCAAAAATTGAAGCTGTATGTAATGAATGGGGTTTCTTCAGTTACAAATTTGTTGGCCGTACATGGGGTTTCAGTTCTCCAGGCTGCATTCTGTCAGTGCTGTGCTTGCTTAATCTCTTGCTGCACTTACCATGCTCTCTGAATAAAAGGGCCTAAAGGAGACTTCATTGCTGTTAAATTTTTATGGTAGTTACCTAGTTATGTAGAATTGGAATATACAAGATCTAAAACGTAACTATTACAATTTTGATTAAGACAATAGATGTTTCAAAGTGATGTAGAGATGAGATCTGTGATGTCTAATGATATTTAATAGCTCGTAAAATTTTTACTTCATCTAATAATACTTACTGTACTAAATAAGAGGCAACTCGCAGGTTGTAACACAGGAGAACGCTCTCCAGGAGTATTGGTAACACAGGAGAGTGAGAGCGCTACCAGTCTCAGTTCGTTGCCAGTGGAATCTGTTGGGATACACCTAAGAGCACCAGCACCAGGGTCAGGTTTTCACTTCGTTGTAGGCAGTTTCACCTACATGCAGTCCGGCAAGTGACCTGCTTCTCCATGATTCCCTGAAGGCCTTGTGAGAGCCTGGTTCTGCTCGCTATTGCTTCCTCTGATGAAAGGCTGCTGGATCAGCTCTACCTACCAGCACCAGATACTGACTTGGGCCGTGTTTGGTTTTGAATGTGCTTTATTGTCTCTTTTTAAAACACCTTTAAAAAGGCGGCAAGAGGGACAATGCATAGCTTGTACACACAATACAAGGTGTGCTAACTTGCATCTCCCTTCCTTCCCCCTTCTTCATTTCACAACCGTTTCCCTCACCAAATAATGCCATTTAAAGGCAGTTTAAACCAACTAAGTCTGGTCCTAATTCTTGCACGGCATCGAAGTCCTGCCTCTGACTTCCATCAGCCACAGGCTTGAAAAACAGTCTTTACACACCTCGTCTGTACCGTGGTTATGGTAAATGTTTCGCAAACTCTGAAGATGACACTCCTTCCTTGCTGCTTTTGGCATAGGACCATCCCATACGAACAGACTAAGGCTTTTCCCTTCTCCCCTCCCAGGTTTGGATGGGAGGGAAAGCAGCTCTGAGGTAACTTCATGTGGGGGTTCACGGCTGTTCCAAGGATTGCCTGCAGAGGTGATAGGCAATCCCCTCTGGCTGCTAATCCACATCTGGCCCTTCCTGCGCCTTGGTCCCTTGCAGCAGTCCTGTACTGCTGTGGTGAGCCACCAGCTTGTCAGGCCTGGCCTAAATGGGTGGCCTGTCTGTCCTGCCTTCATGGCCCAACACCGAGCTATTGCCTCAGTGTCCCTTAGCTCTAACTGGAAAAGCCACCTTCATTAGCTGAAGGACGGAGGGAAAAGCACAGCTGGTGTAGGGGAAAGCCTGCGTGTGCTTTGGCAGTTGCGGATGTCGTGGGAGGCCGCAGGGGAGGATGAGACTGGGCTGAAAAAAAATGAAGTTTAGTATTCCTGATTTTTTTCAGCTTTTCTCGGCAGCAAGCCTCGTCTCCTCTCCAGTGCTCTTACAAGCTGTGTGGGTGCTGTCTGCTGTTTTTCAGAGAAGCCAGACGGACAATGTCAAAATCCATCGGGCGGCTACTACTCGCACCTGACGCT
>NW_008795495.1:5688512-5689953 GCF_000699145.1 Aptenodytes forsteri | reverse complement strand
CGACCGACCCCCTGCCCCCTCGGAGCCCCTCTCCGGGTCTTTCGGAGGGGAGGAAGGCAGCGTTTTTTCGGCTCCCCCATCGAAATGTGGCGTCCTGGGAGCGGGAGCGATCGTGGGCGCGGGTGGAAGCCGGCAACCGGTTTGCCCACGGACCCGGTGTGGAAAGCGAGCATGGTCTGGGAGGTGTTTTGCTGGAGGGGCTTGTCGGTGTGCTTTTTAATTCCTCCGCAGCTTACCGTGCTTTACCGGCAACAGGACCTGCAGCGTTTTCCACCGGACCTCTGCCCGGCTCCTCCGGTCTCCTTACTTTCCCGAAAGGGGAGGTTGTGAGCTACCTTGGGACTTAAATCACCATCAAGCGTTTCAATTTTTAATATGACAACATTCTACACTTTGGCTGCAAAAGCAATTATTGCGGCTTGTACATCAGTAATTAACAGGTCTTCGCTGATGTAAAGAAAGTCCTCATTAGGACATGGAAATACTTTTTGTGCATTTACCCACAGGGTTGGTTGGTTGTTTTTTTTTCTCTTCTGAAGGCTGATTTTTATCATCTAAAGGGAAAATAGCTTTTACACTAAATGGGATATTGACTTTCCGTGAACTTCACCAAATAACACATGTACTGTAGGTTTTCTCTCAGTGCTCTCACTGGCACTCGGGGTAGGACAAATACCGCGACTAAAAAATGTAAAGCTAACGTTTGGTGAAATAAAAATATCCAGAAGGTTTAGAGTGAGCGGTTCTATAAGCTCCACATTAACTTTTTTTTTAAAAAGTCGGGATATATAGCAAACTATGATCAGACGTTAATACTTAATATCCCAAGCTTCAGTATATTCATCTTTGGGGAATCCTAAAAAGAGAAATCAAATACAATGGGTTACAGTAATTAATTTATAAATCGTTTCACTGTGGGAATAAGGGGTTACTTTATTACTTTCTCGAGATAGGCAGTTCAGTCAATTAAGGAAATCTGCCTATTTCTTGCATTTGAAGCTGGAGAAAACTACGGGAGACAAGTAAATGCGTTATATATAGATGCCTCCCTCGCTTTATTGAGCATCTTGGGCCATAAAAGTAGGGCTACAGCACGGTCGTATCTCCAATGCACTCGCCCCTCAAAGCCTGCGAGTTTATTGCCATCAGTATTCATGAGGCTGGACGTACCCACGAGGAATAGAAATAACAGCGAACATTAAGATAAAATCTATTACCAGGCCCGTGCGATGCTGAGCCTGGCTCAAGCCGTCTTCCCGGGGAGCTGGCTGCGTGTGGCGGGGAGAGGGGAGGCGGCCGGGGGCTGGTGACAAGGGGGGCTGGCCCCCGGCGAGCCCTGGGGACCCCCCCCGGGCAGCAGCCCCGGGGCTCGCTGGGGCAGGGGGAGCAGAGGGGGCTGAGGCGCGGAGGCCGGCTGCAGCACCGCATCAGGAGAGGCTGT
>NW_008795495.1:5687762-5688136 GCF_000699145.1 Aptenodytes forsteri | reverse complement strand
GGGGGGTCTCTCCAGCCGGGAGGGTCTACTTCACCCCCTATTTGCCAAACCGAGGAGAATCCAGCAGGATGCACATAGCAAGCTGCAGAGAACGTGCCCACCCCCATCCCTGCCTCCAGAAGACACCGGGGAGGTGGGACAGAAGACCCTTAGAACATCTGGAGGTCTTCGCCTCCTCAACCTACGGCTGGCCCTCGAGGCGGAGGTGGGAGAGTGGCTGAATTTTCCGCCTTTCTGGCTGAAAAAATAAGCACGTGAACAGAAGGGGTCGTTTTAAAAGTACTAGAAGGGTCTGGTGTTCCTCCGGCCAAGGAGAAGGTCTCGCCCACCGGCGCCTGCCCGAGCCGCCTGTCCCCGCTCCCGCTGGTGCGGCA
>NW_008795495.1:5686238-5687655 GCF_000699145.1 Aptenodytes forsteri | reverse complement strand
GCTGCCTGCACTCGTGTAGACGCGCCACAGCCCCTGCCAGCCCAGAGGTTAGAGACCCCGGCCCCGGAGGCAAAACGAGCCCGGTGCCCCGTGGGGAGGGAGGCAGGTCATCGCTTAGCCCAGAAATCCACCCCCGCGGCGGCCTTTGTCGCCGCTTGCACAATGTTCCCTTGCTCTCAGCGTTTCCCCTAGGGAAACCTGATGAACTTGGCCTGACGGCGTCCTGGCGACCCGGGGCCGCGCAGAGACAGGCAGACGAACACCCACGCATCCCAGGCGGAGCAGCCAGAGCTGCCATCCCACGCCTTCCTCCACCGGGCGAGCAAGGGACCGGCTGTCCGCCTCCCTCCCCCGCCGGGATCAGCCAAGGAGCCCCGCGGTGCGTGCCGCTGGCTGGCTTGTCGCCGCTGGCGGGGAAAGGCAGGCTGCTCGGGCCTTTCTGCTGGAGCTGGTCGCTCCTCAGCAACTTGGCGAAAAGCGGTGGTGTCTCCCACTTTCCTCGTCCTCTCCATCCCTTCCCCGGGAGGCTTTCTGTTTACAAGGCATGGTAGCTTAGAAATAGCTAGAATAGGTCATATGGCTTTAAAAAAAAAAAGGAAAGGAAGAAATCCACGTAAAGTATGATTTGGCTGTTCTGATGCAATGATTTCGATAACTAAGGAGAGCCCAACCCCGCTTCAGACCAGTGTCTTTCAATTCCAAGTTCACCCCCCTCAGAGACGAAGTTGCATTCAGCCACCCCAGGGGACGCGGTAATGGATGGAGACCTGGCTCCCTTCCGCACAAGTAATTGGCAGTCGTTCCCTCCTTCCCCCCGGACTGGATGGGGAGCTGGGGAAGGGCTTATGAAGACAAATGTGGACTTTACCTGGGGTTGCGGTGTGTGCTATGTGTGTGTGTGTGTGCCTGCGTGCCCCTTCCGCTGTGTTTATGCGCATAAATAAGAGGCGTTCAGGAGAAACAGAGCAATTCCGATGCACTCCGAGGCTGTCACATCCCTGATCTAAACACCCCGCTGCCTCTCACCGCTGCCTGCCTGCCTGCCTGCCTGCAGCCCTGCTGAAACAAACCCGGTAGCATCTGCTCGGTCACCGAGGGACGGCTCCAGCGTGTCCCAGGGGACAGGATTCACCAGGGGCCGTTCCCTAGGGATTCACACTAATCCCACAGACACGTTAGCAGATTCACTCCTTCGACAGTTTTGCCTCCAACTTCATAAGCAGCTAAAAGAAAAAAAAAAATCTGCTCTAAAACGGGACAGTAACCGCGAATCACTCATAAAAACAGCCGTGCGTTATTAACCCTAGTGTCACTCCTTAACCGTTTCATTCAAATGCAAGAGTATTCAAAGAATAAACCACAGAAGAGAAAGAGAGAAGAGTAAGACAGACAGAAAGGCAAAAGAAAGAGAGAAAGA
>NW_008795495.1:5685085-5685634 GCF_000699145.1 Aptenodytes forsteri | reverse complement strand
TTGCTTATTATTTTGCGAAAGAGAAGAAAGAGAAGAAAGAGAAGAAAGAGAAGAAAGAGAAGGAAGGAAGGAAGGAAGGAAGGAAGGAAGGAAATAAATATATTCTGTTTGTGATTGTTTTCTGCTTAAGACCACGCCAGTGAAATTTGGGTTTTCCCACGGCGGAGGGGCGGGGGCTGGTTGGGAAGCCAGGCGGACCCGCACTGTTTCTTCTCGGCGCCGGTTCCCCTGCAGAAAGCACACGCTCCTCGTGGGCGAGGCGGCTGTCACCGCCTGACACCGACACCGTAATATTTGCAACAAAACTACACCGGGGGGGCGGGGAATGAAATCATATGGAACTCGGTAGCCTCTGAGTGCTTCAAACGAACGTCTGCCACTGTGGTTCTTCTCAAGGAGCTGATGTATAATTCCCGAAAGTAGCGGGGTGCGGCTGGAGGTCGCCCCTTTCTGCCGTGAGGGTCCCCACCGCGGACTCGCCTCTCCCCTCGGCTGCGGTAGCGGCAACGCACCTTTGTGCTTCGGTGCCGAGGGCTGGGCCGGTTCCTA
>NW_008795495.1:5683700-5684541 GCF_000699145.1 Aptenodytes forsteri | reverse complement strand
GGAAGAGAGCGCCCGGAGAGCACTTTTCCCCCGACTTTAGGAGTGTTTGTGGATTTACATGCCAAGCCTTCAAGATGATGTCCATGAACAGCAAACAGCCGCATTTTGCCATGCATCCCACCCTACCTGAGCACAAATACCCCTCTCTACACTCCAGCTCGGAAGCAATAAGAAGAGCATGTCTACCAACTCCACCGGTAAGGGACAGGCAGCTGCAGCACTCTTCTTTCTTTCTTTCTTTCTTTTCTTTCTTTCTTTCTTTTTTTCTCTCTCTCACGCACACACACACACACTCTTTCTCTCTCGCTCTCTTTTTTCTGTATACTGCATGTATGTGTATGTGCATTAATAAAAAAACCGCTGCGAGGCACATTTTGACAAGCGGCGCTTAATGTTTTTTTCATGTCTTCCTCTGCAATCATCTGAGCGCCTGTGATCTTTTTTGAAAGCGGTGTTCACACGAGTCTTCGACTTCATCCACTTTCTGTATTAATTTTTATGACTCGGCCTCTGAAAAGGAATGCGCTTTATGTGCTCTTGTGTTTGACACAATTCCCCAGCTGAGAGTTACAGATGCATTTCTTCTTCTCCTCCTCCTCCTCCTTTCTCTTCTTCTTTCTTCCCTATTTTTTTTTTAATTTATTTGTTCCCTTCACACCCCCGTCCTCTCTTTTTCGGATTATCCCCCGGCTGCCTGCCCTTCCTACTCTTCGTTTCTTCTTTTCCTCTCTTGCTCCCCCTCCTTGCTTTCCCCCCTATTATTCTACCCCGTCCCCTATTTCCCCTCACTTCCCCGTGCTGCCTCCTGCTATACCCCGCTCCCCCCCTTCACTTGGCTCTC
>NW_008795495.1:5681711-5682270 GCF_000699145.1 Aptenodytes forsteri | reverse complement strand
GGGGGCGCTATCAATTATTAAAACAAAAAGACACCGGGACACCAACGAGAAGAAGGAGGAGAGAGGAGGTAAAAACGCTCTAGAAACCCGTGGGGGTCACTTCTGCGGCCCCATCTCCCCTCTGCCCCCCCCCCAACAGCCCCCGACAGAAAGCGGGAGAAAGAGCAACTTAAAGCATAAACACACACAGACACACACCAATAAATACCGTGACAGCAACAACCACAAACCGAGAAACCTAAGTCACAACTTTCCGAAGGAAAACAAAACCGACAAACAAACCCGGAAGGCGAAACTGTCGGTGATGATGCTACGTTTGGTTTGGGTCTCTTTTCATTGCTTTCTGGTTTTCTTTCTTTTCCCTGGCTTGGTAATGAATGAGGACGGCGGTGGTTTGGTGTGGGGGGGTCTTTTTCTTTGGTTGGCTTGGTTCTGGAGTTTGGGGGTTTTTGTTCGGGTTTTTTTGTTTTGGTTTGGTTTTGCTTTGTTTTTTCCCTCGAATGCGGATTTTCGCGAGGCTTTGGCGACGGGTCTTGTCTGTGCCGGGGGAGCGGTGCGA
>NW_008795495.1:5678623-5680695 GCF_000699145.1 Aptenodytes forsteri | reverse complement strand
TACAGTTGCAATGCAAAAAAAAAAAAAAAAAAAAAAGAGGGGAAAAAAGAAAGAGAAGAAAGACGATTGTAAATATTTTCTTTAATGCACAAAAAAAAAAAAAAAGGTTACAAACTGCAACCACGTGTGGAACCTGAAATGTCTCACTGAATAATCTACCTGTCCATGTATGTTTGCTGAGCTTTCTCCTTGGTTGTGTCTTTACTCTATTACTTTTATTTCTATCAGAAATATTTCCGTACGCCAAAATACAACAGGGAGATGCGTCCCATACAAGTTACAAGTAAAACAAGCGTGAAAACAGAAGAGTTATTATTATTGGGTGCATAAGAAAAAAGACGATTGTAAATATTTTCTTTAATGCAAAAAAAAAAAAAAAAAGGTTACAAACTGCAACCACGTGTGGAACCTGAAATGTCTCACTGAATAATCTACCTGTCCATGTATGTTTGCTGAGCTTTCTCCTTGGTTGTGTCTTTACTCTATTACTTTTATTTCTATCAGAAATATTTCCGTACGCCAAAATACAACAGGGAGATGCGTCCCAGCATACTTACAAGTAAAACAAGCGTGAAAACAGAAGAGTTATTATTATTGGGTGCATTTAAAAAAAGAAAAAAGGATATTTCCGAGACACGGCTGGTAAATTCAAGGTATGGCCGTTAGACGATAAGACTAATTCTACCAAAAATAAAATAGTGAGAGATGTATTTTTCTGCTAAATCCAGAAATCATTACTTTGAGATAGCTCTTATGTGCAAATCGGTGCTCTGAATAAAATTAACTATATATTAGCTGCGTGTGTTTCTTGAAGTTTATTCTATAACTGCAGAATATAAATCAAAGTAAAATTTTAAGAAGGACTTCTGAGGTATTTCTTTTCAGTTTGCTGGAAAGGATTATGCACCTACAAAAATATGTATAAAGAAGAAAAGCTTGGGTGGTTTCAGGTTTATATGTTGTTCTGACTGGCCTAATTGCACTTAATTATGTAACAAGATACTTTATTTTTATTTTGGGTTAATAAATATGAAAATCCTAAACTGATCTCTCCTTATGTTGTAAATGCAATTGTTCATTAGGAACGTATAGGATGCCACCTACTGCTTCAAGTGATCAAAGAACCTCTTTCTATTTTCTGATGACCTGTGACTAGATCAGATGCCAAATGTAAAAAGTTACTTAATAGCTGGGATTATTTCTTCTGTAGACATATTTTAGCCAAATCTTTTTCATTTCGCCGGTAAATCTGTGAATCAAGACACGTGATGTTCAGAAAAGAATAATACGTTCAAAAAGCTGTGATTTTAAACAACTGTTGATGTTAAAAAATAAGCACTAAAAGTATTTTTAAAAACCCATAGCTCTCGTCCACCGGAAATTGACTTGTTTCTGTTGTTATTAACTTGAAATGTCATCAGAATTTTTAATAAATGCATTTGTAAAAATATTATTTTATAGAAAAGTATTACCGGATATCATTTTTGGAGAGTCAGGAATGAACAAATAAAAATGATTACAAATGTTGGGTTTTTTTTTTTATTTCATCTGCCCCGAACGATTGAAATGTTACGAGCGGTACCACGTTTGTATTATACAGTAATGACCGATGTATGTATTGAAAAGTTAAAGAGTTTGTTTTGTAATAAGTACAATCCTTATCGAGTACAAAGACAAAATAATATGTTAATAAAACAGATCGTGAAAATAAAAGCTTTGCAGAGTTTCCTATTTTTCACGGTAGGAAACTGTGCAAAACCGGCATGTCCTGCTTTCCGTCGGATGAACCTCAACGGTTCATAAAGCCGCTAAACACTCCTGAGGCCTTTTTAATAAATGCCTCACTAAAAAGACCTCAGGAAAGAAAGAAAGAAAGAAAGAAAGAAAAGCGTTCACATTCGTGTTCGTAGGGTCTGAGCTAAGGACTGTTAAAACTTTTGCATCCGAGAAAAAAAGTAAGAGAGAAAAGACGAGGAGGGAGAACGCACGTTCGCATTTATTCCCCAACGGTATGCAACCGCCTGCATACAGAAGTGCGGTCTGTGACCAAAAAGGCATCATTCCCCCCCCAC
>NW_008795495.1:5677785-5678604 GCF_000699145.1 Aptenodytes forsteri | reverse complement strand
AGCCCCCTGCCGGCTGGCGGCCGCCACCTCTGATGGCTCCTGCCCCCCACAGCCAGTTCAGCATCTGTGACCCTTGCCGGGGACGCTCCGGTACTGCCGGCCCTCGAGTGGCCTTTTCCTCCGCGCCTGGGGGATCTCGCCGCTTCCCCGATGTGATTTTCCGGTCCTAAGTCCGCGAGAGCCGGGCCGACTCCCGGAATTTCTGCTGGCTCTCCGATTGCCTTCAACTCAGATTAGGCCATCATAAGTGAATAACAGACGCCCACTGCCACGGCCGTATTGATTTTTACTCTCCTGTGATATTAAGACTAATTCGGTCCTGGTTCAACAAGTAAAAAGGCTCCCCAGAAGGGGAATGAAGTGTCCTACAGCACAGATTTTATGGTTTATGTGCCTCCCTCCCCGCCTCCCCGTGTCCCCCCTTTCCTCCGAAGAGAAATAGATTTGTCGAAAGACAATTATTTTAACTCTGACGGACTCCAGCGCATAAAGCTTGATACCGCCGCTGCTGCCCTGTATTATCCTGGCATTTCCCAAACGATTTTAAATCCCTCCAGTTATTTATATCTCGCTTTTCAGCCGGCGCTATTTTTTTTTTTTAAAGCTTTATTATATTTACCTGCTGATTCCGAAGCGGAGGAAAGCCTAATTGATTTTTAAAAGATCAGCAGCAGAATTCCAATCCGCTTGGGAACCTGTTTCCACCTGCCAGACGAGCGTCTGATTATCGGTAATTACGTTATTTAAGAGTTGATAAAATATCGGAGCCCGCTGCCGCCTGGGCCCCTTCCCCAGCCCGGGCGCGAAGGGGACCCTCGC
>NW_008795495.1:5677432-5677755 GCF_000699145.1 Aptenodytes forsteri | reverse complement strand
CCCGCGCGCCGTGGCAAACACAATCACGGAGCCGCCGTTAATAATTCATGGGCTGAGATTTAGAAAATTAATAAAATGAATTATAACAAGAGGCTAATTAAAAACTTTAGTAATTGTTGTCAAGACAGCTTGATGGGAGGCGTGCTGCACGAACCCCCCGCTTCCCCTCCTTCCCTCTTCCCCCTTCCCCTTCCGCTTTTGGAAAGCATTCCCCCCCCTCCCTCCTCCTCTGCAACCCCTTCGCACCTGAAGGAGGCTCAGTTTGGGAGAAAAGCAGTGGATGAATATATAGGTCAGCCGAATATATAGGTCCCAGAGATGGG
>NW_008795495.1:5676396-5676999 GCF_000699145.1 Aptenodytes forsteri | reverse complement strand
CCGCCGCGGGGTCGCTTTTCTCTTGCTGGTTTAAGATGCAACTTTAAGGCGGACTCAGCGCGGTGTTTCCGCGGGCAGACGGGACCGGGGAGCCCGCTCTGCTGTACCCCCGCGGATTTATCGCCGGCCAAACCCTGCCCGGGAGCTTGCCGTGGCTGATGGTCAAGGGGCAGCTGGGCGTGCAAAACCCGCTTCCCAAATCGGTCTCCGGATTTCCGCGGAGTCACAGCCCCTCCGGGAAAGCAGGAGTCCTCCTTTGAACCGCACTGTAGCTCCTTCAGCCTGCCCACCTCAGCACGCCAAAGCGTCCCCAACTCTGGGGGAAAAAGTTGTTTAAGCAGCTCTTTTTAAAAAAAATGCAGACCGGGAAGCGAGGGGGGGAATTACTTCAAAAAAATCTGATGGCACAGGACGTTAATCACTCTAAGTATTTAAAAGACTTCCTATCAAAATCAAATACCAAGGAAAAAAGGCACACCGCGCTGGTGCGTTGAAGATGAACTGTTAACTTCGCGTTGATCCTCGCAAGCGAGACATAAAAGCCTCAAAACAGCCTCCTTCAGTGGGAACGCCGAGCGACCCCCCCGCTTGCAGAGGGTGTAG
>NW_008795495.1:5673672-5676256 GCF_000699145.1 Aptenodytes forsteri | reverse complement strand
GGACGGGACAGAGGCGTTTGTGCATCCCTCGCCCGGATAAAAGAAAGCAACTTAAAAGTGTAAGCCGAAGCTAAAATATGTAAAAGCTGTGGGTTTGGAGGGGGTTTGTTTGTTTGTTTGTTTATTTATTTTAAAAAAGATGCTACTCGACAAGAGGCTAGCATGTCAACACGAATACATCTTTTTACAGGCTGCGTGGAAAGAAGACAAGGCGGCGATATACATAACTTAGCCCTTGATTATGGTCCTTATGTAAACCGAATTACTACCAAAAGTTTGTTTGGTAACTAATTATACCTCACTAAATCTCTGCCTCTCCTCACTTCAGCGTAATGTATACAAACTTTTGTACACGCGGATCAGAATAAAACAAAGTGTTGACAGCATCCAGCAGTGGAAATTCACTTACACAAGACTTTTTTTCACTGAAGTGTTGACAATAAACATTTAATGAAGGCAGAGACTTGGATGTCTCCAGACAGTGTCAGAATACTTTAAACAGACCATTAGCATGGCTTCTTCTACTTCAAACAGAGCACACTATACCATAACATTATAAAAATACAAAGTATGAAACAAATAATCTGTTTATACAGATATTTTAAGCTGTTTTCACCAGCTCTGACATCCCCTGTATTTAGTAACAGAAACTTACTCATTTCAGATTACTCGCGCTTAAAAAATGTTAAATACAGTTAATGCAATATTAATCGCCCTTTGGTGATATAAAATGCAATATTTTCAGGCAGCTATCGAGCTTTTCTAGAGGAAGAGCTGATGAAAACAGTCACAGCTGAATAGTGGAGAGAAAAAAGCTCTGTATTTATTGCTTTTGTTTGGCTTTTGGCTACAGAGACAGGAACATTCTAATGGGGTAAGGACATTTATTTTATCTGCAATCTATTGCTGCTAGAGCAGGAGTGGCAGATGGGGTTTGGTGTTATATTCACAGAGTAATTTAGAGCAAATCCTAATAACTAATAATGATTTATGTTAATTTCAATCACTTATGTGACTTTATTAAAGCACTGCTGTAAGAGGAATAGGAAGGGGGGGGGGGGGGGGCTGTGGGTTAAAGAGGAGAGGCTGGAGAGAGGCAAGCTGTGTCTGTCTGAAACCGAACCGCGTGCTTGAAAGGTTGCTGTGGTGGGCTCCAGCGAAATTTCTGACCTGAGGAAGCCGTGACTGGCACCAGCTACCGCGCACGGCTTGCTTTTGAGACTCTCTATCGTCGCCGCTAATTTCTTAAAAGAAAAGCCCCGTGTAGAAACCCCGTCCACCTACGAGAGGCAAACAAAACTAGGGAGAGAGCAAGAGAGAGCGAGCGTGCGAGAGAGACTCGTGTTATGCGAAATGTATTGATTGTGTGCGAGGAATCTGCTCTGCTGATGTGCTGGGCTCCCGAAAGAATGGAAGGAGGCTGCTGGCAGAATAGCTAGAGAGACCCCAAATGTACAGTATGCGAAACTTTTATTCTGGGCTGCTTCAGCGTGGTGGAGGTCTACAGTTCTCTACTCACGTTGCACCGGCTTTACTCCTCACCGCAAATCTCTAGGATCCTTTTCCCCACGGGATTTTATATTCTTATTAGGGAAAAAGAAAAAGGGGGAGGGGGGAACAGCAGCTATTGCAAATGAGCCTTTCGTGTTTCCCCCTATAATCTTCAGTTTCATTAACAACTGATAACACCAGAGTGCACACGCGTAAACACAGGCGCACGCATCGTCGTGTGTGCACTGAAACGAGAGATGTTTGCAAAAGCCAGGAAATCTCAAACCGACTGGTGCTGCTCTGCATAGGGTCGGTTTGATGTAGGAGAGAGGAGTACTTACAGGATTTTGAAAGGGAGGGTGCTCTTCGCTTCTGGCGATTTACTCTCCCAGCTACCTTTATGCGTTTTTTCTGCCTTAAGGCATACAGTCTGAAAGTAAAACAACATCAAAGCTCCTTATTAACACTATTTTCCTGAAATCAGAAGATGAAGCTACCTGAAACGTTTAATCTAGTGTTAGCATTTATTTCCCAACCAAACAGCCGGAACAAAGTTCAAAGGAGCCAGGGCAGTTATCTACAGGAGACTAAAAGGCGAAGTGCAGGGAGTGATTTATGTTTCCGTCAGAACCCTTGAAATGGATTGAATAAACCTTAGGTTTTGCTGCATTCTCAGCCACTGTATTGTGTACTACAATTCCCGCTTCCAAACAACACGGCTGGGAGTAACCCCTCTCCCCACTGCCAGGTGCTAGAGGTGCGAGTTTCCTAACTTTCGGGTTATTTGCGGAAAGCTGTCTTTTCTGCTCTGCAAGCCGGCGCTGCATTTTAGATGTGACCGGTTTCCGCACAAGGCAATTTTTGTGTTCTCTGTAGCGAAGGTCTTATATACAGCAACACCTTGTTTTCCTGAGAAGGGGGGGGGGGAACACCAACAGGAGCGAGATAAATCCCTATTTTACGGACTAGGCGTGATGTTGCTGTCGCTTGCAACCTCTTCGCTTGAGAGCGGCGCAGGACTTTCAGATCCCTGCGTGCGTGTGGGTGCGTGCGCGTGCGCGCCTGCTTTTTGAACTCTGCCACGGCGGGGAAC
>NW_008795495.1:5670893-5673364 GCF_000699145.1 Aptenodytes forsteri | reverse complement strand
CGGGGGGGAAGGGAGCTCTTAATACCCCACCCTATTTTGCTGTATACTTTCTCCTGTCATTTCTCTCAGATATAAAGACCCGGAGTACCTCGAACACACAGCTGTAATTCTCTTTTGATCCGCTCTTTTATACCCTCGTGTAACCAGCTCAGGTCAGCCGACAGCGAGATTTGAGGGAGGAGGGGGGAAACGTGTCACGTTTCCCCCGGCAAAGGATTTGGTTTTGAAGCGCTGCTCAACTTCCGTGACAAAGGGGATCTCTGTCCGCCCCTTCAGCCTTCTCCTTGCGGAAGGTGCCTCTGAGGGGAAGGCTTTTTCCAGCGAGCCGAGGATCACCCCGCCTGCACGCAGCCAGACCTCTGGCCGTCCTTACCACTTTTGCACGTGCCCTGTTACCTATTGCAGCACGTCATTTCTTCACGGGAGGTTTGTCCCACGGTGACTAAACCCGCGAGATCCACAAAAGTACCGGGAGCAGGGGAAGAAGTAGTCTGTGTAGGACAGCCGTGTAAAAGCCCGTGTGTACGTGAATTTTCCATGCAGCCCTCAAAACGGGACCGGCGGGCCCACCCAAACTTCCGCGGTTCAGGCAAATAAAGATGTCCTGATGTACCTGACGCCAAGGCTTAGCTCCCGGGGAGATGCACGGGCTCTCGGGTCGGGTTTCTGCTCTTCGCTTGGAAGATGGGGTGTTTGGGGGGACTTTCTTTTCAGGGTCGGCATGAGCATGCTCACACGGGCTCCTCCTGAACCTTGGCCGGTCCGTAGGTGACGCGTCGGGGCACAGCCCGGGCAATCAACACCCCCAACCTAATTCCAAGACTGCTGGATTTCTTTTTTGCTTTTCTTTCATGATGAACGAGGGGGAACATTAAAGAGACTGACCTTTCGCTCAGGCACATGTCGCATAAAGTTTTGAAATTCTAGACTATTATAAAGTGCTACAGCCGCTCAGGAAAGTTATTGAGTGGTGGCGGAGGGGGAGGACAGGACCACCTCGGTGTGCCAGGACCCTGCAGCAGGGTCCCCTCGTGGGGAGCGTGCGCGTGGATCGGGTGGATGCCCTCCCGTGCTCTCCAGGCCAAGCGGCACGCACGTATATGTACTGGAAATGGTTGAAAAACACCCAAAGAAAGGGAAAGGACGTGGGCTAGGTCAGGGACACGGAACACGGCGAGAAACCCTGCTTTTCACAGGTTTGCATAAAAAGCACCAGATCCTCTAGCTGGTTGAAATTCTCTCTGTTGGTACGGTGCATCACAGAGAGGCAAGTTAGAGGGAAGAAGCGCTTGAGACAATTCCTGCGACTGCAGACACAGGATAGTGACCCTATTGACTGCGTTGTATGGTACATTGCATAGGTTATGCTGAAGTCAGTCCTTAAGACAGACTTTTTTTCTGACCTTTTTTCCCCTTTCGGTGGATGGAAAAATAATGCCTGCACCTGTGCTTAGATCTAAAGCTGGCACCCGTCTTCCGGAACCTTTGCTTTAATACTGATTGCATTTAACCTGCAGAAAATATGAAAGCCTTTCTAAGCAATACTTTACATCGAGACAGAGGTAAACGCACGGGCTGAGTGTCAGTTGATTCTGCATTTCCACCGAGCTAGGGAAAGGCTCTTATTACCTTTAAATTTTGGTGCACACACCACCCATCATTTTCTTCCTCTATTTAAAAGGTAACCCATATATCTGTCGTTTTAGGTTTCCAAAGACTCGTAACTTAATTCCTTCAGGCTATTCATCAGCACAGTAATTAAACTAGCAAATGGATGTAAATAAAGTGAAATTGGTTTCATGACAGATGAGCCGAAGAGGCCTCTGACATGAAACAAGCCAGGACAATAATTATTTCTGCGCCGGGCTATATGAGGAACTCCATCTGGATTTATTAGGTGCTGCAAGTTATTTGCTGGGAGCAGGCAAGACAGGAGGACTCACTTTAATTTGACAGGATTTTTTTTTTCTTTTTGCATCCTAAGTAGGTTACAGAAATATAAATCTGGAATTAACTTTGGCAATACTCTGAGAAGGCTCTACGCAATGTAAAAACTCGGCGGTGAAAATAGGTAGCAGGAGAAAGGCTTATTAAACAATTTCTTCCCAAATGCTAAACAGGAGAAAAGCTAGGTTAAAATCCTGCTCTGGAGCTATCCCCTATTAAAAAATAACCCAGATCACCGTGGCAGCCAGTGTATGCTTCTCTTTTCTACAAATACACATGCGGTACATTGGAGGCGATAGAAAGAAGGCAAATTTGGAGAGCTTGGGAATTCTGAAGAGCTTCTCTTAAAAAAAAAAAAAATATAATCTCAGCTAAATGGTGTCTGGTAAGATCCCCCCGCTCCCTCTTCTCTGTCAAGGAAAAGTTTATACCTGCGGAGAAGAGGGGAGCGGAGAAAGGGGCTGCGAAAGGGAGGGTATGGATTCCGCAAGGCTCAACTGTAATTGGAGCCATCAGGTCCAGCT
>NW_008795495.1:5667270-5670655 GCF_000699145.1 Aptenodytes forsteri | reverse complement strand
GCATGAGCATGCTCACACGGGCTCCTCCTGAACCTTGGCCGGTCCGTAGGTGACGCGTCGGGGCACAGCCCGGGCAATCAACACCCCCAACCTAATTCCAAGACTGCTGGATTTCTTTTTTGCTTTTCTTTCATGATGAACGAGGGGGAACATTAAAGAGACTGACCTTTCGCTCAGGCACATGTCGCATAAAGTTTTGAAATTCTAGACTATTATAAAGTGCTACAGCCGCTCAGGAAAGTTATTGAGTGGTGGCGGAGGGGGAGGACAGGACCACCTCGGTGTGCCAGGACCCTGCAGCAGGGTCCCCTCGTGGGGAGCGTGCGCGTGGATCGGGTGGATGCCCTCCCGTGCTCTCCAGGCCAAGCGGCACGCACGTATATGTACTGGAAATGGTTGAAAAACACCCAAAGAAAGGGAAAGGACGTGGGCTAGGTCAGGGACACGGAACACGGCGAGAAACCCTGCTTTTCACAGGTTTGCATAAAAAGCACCAGATCCTCTAGCTGGTTGAAATTCTCTCTGTTGGTACGGTGCATCACAGAGAGGCAAGTTAGAGGGAAGAAGCGCTTGAGACAATTCCTGCGACTGCAGACACAGGATAGTGACCCTATTGACTGCGTTGTATGGTACATTGCATAGGTTATGCTGAAGTCAGTCCTTAAGACAGACTTTTTTTCTGACCTTTTTTCCCCTTTCGGTGGATGGAAAAATAATGCCTGCACCTGTGCTTAGATCTAAAGCTGGCACCCGTCTTCCGGAACCTTTGCTTTAATACTGATTGCATTTAACCTGCAGAAAATATGAAAGCCTTTCTAAGCAATACTTTACATCGAGACAGAGGTAAACGCACGGGCTGAGTGTCAGTTGATTCTGCATTTCCACCGAGCTAGGGAAAGGCTCTTATTACCTTTAAATTTTGGTGCACACACCACCCATCATTTTCTTCCTCTATTTAAAAGGTAACCCATATATCTGTCGTTTTAGGTTTCCAAAGACTCGTAACTTAATTCCTTCAGGCTATTCATCAGCACAGTAATTAAACTAGCAAATGGATGTAAATAAAGTGAAATTGGTTTCATGACAGATGAGCCGAAGAGGCCTCTGACATGAAACAAGCCAGGACAATAATTATTTCTGCGCCGGGCTATATGAGGAACTCCATCTGGATTTATTAGGTGCTGCAAGTTATTTGCTGGGAGCAGGCAAGACAGGAGGACTCACTTTAATTTGACAGGATTTTTTTTTTCTTTTTGCATCCTAAGTAGGTTACAGAAATATAAATCTGGAATTAACTTTGGCAATACTCTGAGAAGGCTCTACGCAATGTAAAAACTCGGCGGTGAAAATAGGTAGCTGGAGAAAGGCTTATTAAACAATTTCTTCCCAAATGCTAAACAGGAGAAAAGCTAGGTTAAAATCCTGCTCTGGAGCTATCCCCTATTAAAAAATAACCCAGATCACCGTGGCAGCCAGTGTATGCTTCTCTTTTCTACAAATACACATGCGGTACATTGGAGGCGATAGAAAGAAGGCAAATTTGGAGAGCTTGGGAATTCTGAAGAGCTTCTCTTAAAAAAAAAAAAAATATAATCTCAGCTAAATGGTGTCTGGTAAGATCCCCCCGCTCCCTCTTCTCTGTCAAGGAAAAGTTTATACCTGCGGAGAAGAGGGGAGCGGAGAAAGGGGCTGCGAAAGGGAGGGTATGGATTCCGCAAGGCTCAACTGTAATTGGAGCCATCAGGTCCAGCTTTTAGTGGAAGTAATATACAGAATAAATAAAAAAAGGGCTCTCACAGCAGGTGCAGATTAGTCCCTTTCCCCCTGAAAAGATTAGAAACTGACTGCTTTATGCTTAAACGTACTCTCAATTATTTAAGCGCCCCTTCGTGATTAGCAAGTAAAAGTAACGCTCCAAAGCGCTGAAGAAATGAAGCAAAAATAACATCGCTTCCCCACAGCTCACGTAGGCTTTCCAGCACATGCCTAGCTCCCTGCCGGCTAACAACGCTCAGACCGGGGAACTCTCTCAGATGCATACACCTGTAGGGTGGGGAGGTGGGGAAAGGAGAGAGGGAGGGGAGAAGGAGGGAGGGGGCAGGTTCAGCGTCAAAAAATTCCGCTGTCGAGGCTGTGCGGGCTGCAGCCCAGCCTTGTTTCACAGGCGATAGGCATCCGTGGGCAAATTTTCCCAGGAATGCTGGACCCTCAACATCTCTTCCACTGGGAGTGGAAAAAAAAAATTTTAAAAAAATCTCGCACCAAAATCCCAAGCAAAAAACCCCAAACCACCCTCTTTGAAGGGGCTGGAAATGAACCGAGGACGCCTGTGTTTGCATACGGCAGTTTGAACAGGGTTCATATCTTTCTGCAATCAAATCAGAGGCGTTTTCCACCCTTCCTCGCGGAAGGGACTGTGATGACTGCAAAGCCGGGGAGAGATCCTAAAGGGACTGAAATCCCCTTATGTCTGAAGCTTTCCCTTTTAACACACACCAGACTAATTATTTAAAAGTTCTTGTAAAATTAGAAGACATAGCCCAGTCCTTTAATTAGAATACACTGTGAATAGGGATAGCATATGGAGGGGAATGTCAAGAAGAGGGTGCCAGGGGCAGATCCTAGGAAATCTGTATTCATTTCTGCCTCCTATTTGTTCAGTAATCTCTACCATCATAACTAAATCTTGGAGCACTGATGTAGTTCGAGTTGTTGTTGACTCAACGTCAAAATTCAATCACTGGGGGTTTTGCATCAGCCGGGCTACTTATTTGTCTAATAAATCCGTCATTTTGTAAGAAAAATATTTGAGCAGCCGTACTTGACCTCTTGGTATCCACAAGCCACATTTATTTCTACCAGTTTACAAATGCAAAATGGAGATGATCATCTTAATGCCTCGAGGTACTGTGTTGATTTCTGATTGGATTTTAGATGGAAATGTCTATTTTAAATACCCCGTGATTAAATTGTACATATAATAGAATTCATGCCTCTCAGATCAAATCCCGATTTGCAAACCCCGGTTTTATTTTAAAAGAAATTTTATTTAAGCATAAATTGTTTTATTAAATGATTTGTCAACCCCCCGCTGTAAGATTTTATTATAGCCGGGCATCTTTCTCACTGGAAAACTTATTTTGACCCTGGACCACCCGTTTCTGATTGAAAGGTGTCAGAGGAGGGCGGGATGGAAGTCCACCCGTTTGAGAGCGCTGCCTAGTCCGTGACATCCCGCGCCGGGAGATTTACTGCCTCTATTTTTACGCCTAATTCTTTCGCAAAGGGGGCCACGCTGCACAAGTTTAATTGGCGTGGGGGGAAATAACTTTCACGAGAGCTTTTTGGTTTGGGGGTGGGTGGATGGGGACTGGGAAGGAATAAG
>NW_008795495.1:5651751-5666931 GCF_000699145.1 Aptenodytes forsteri | reverse complement strand
CGGCTGCCGGGGTCTTTCCGTCTCCATGGAAATGTAAACGGCCGCGGCCAGCCCGGGCAGCGGTCATTATTCCCGCGTTAAAGCCAGCTATCGATTCGTTCCCCCAGCACCCACTCGCGCCGGGACCACGAAGGGCCACGCCTGCCCAGCTGGAGCCCGCCGGCTCCGGGGGGGGCTTGCCAGGCAGCGTCCCCCGGCAGCCATCCCCTGGGAACTCCTTACCGAAGCGCCCGACGCCAGGAAGGGGGGAAAAAGTGGACTATTTCAGCATACTCAAAATATTAATGTTGGCTTGTAGGGATTAATGTAATGGGCTATAGTTATTAACAACTTATAAAGGCTTAAATCAATATAAATTAATTTAATTATGATTTCTAATTGCATTATGCATGATCAATTTGAAACACTACATTAAAGTAATTAGAGCCAGGGTGCTAGCCACTAATCACTTCCCTAATAGCTTAATGAAAAGGAATGTCATGTATTACCTATGGGGTGGACCCATGAAATAATATAAATGCTTATTTTCCAATAGAAAATAATTGTACCTTTTAACAGACGTTTCAATCACCTTACTGTAAACGCAAAACGGATTTGGACTTTTTACGTGGCCTTGCTTAAATTTTACTGGTGTTGACTGAAGTGCCGATGTATTATGAGTCCATCTACTGATGACCCGAAGGAAGACTAACTTTTATGTAAAAGTATCATGCCGTCCTTCGAAGCTAGTGCGGAGAGGTCACGGTAGATGGAGGTCCTAGCTTAGCATAATGGGTTTAACATTTCCATGACATCATCAGGGAATCTGAAAAGGAGTCTAAGGGTAATCAGAGTGGTCATTCAGAAGCAGAGTAAATATTTTATGAGGATATATAGAAGACAGGAAAGAAGGTGGTCAGAAAGGTGAATCTCTACTTCATGCTCTGTGAAGAAGGTTTTTCACTTGGTACCAATTTTGATTGAAAACCCGTGTATTGTTAATACAAAAAAAGGCAGAGCATGACCCTTGGAGGGGTGAATCCCAATTTTTTTTTAGCAGCAATCTAAATATCTTTGCATTCATTGTCACCCTTATGGGTTACAGATTATTCCTCTCTTACTTTTCAGATATAAATACAACCTTACTTGATTCTTCATTCGCTCTGCACGTTGACACTTACTCAGGGATCTGTTCCTACTTTAATAAAAAAAAGTTCATTTATTGGTAATATTAAAAGCAACCAAAATAAATGAATGCCTTGTAAATGGACGGTGCGAGGCAGATTAATTGAAAATGCTTTCCCTGTGATTAGCTTTATTTTCATATCTTTGGGGGCTTGCCAGGCAGCGTCCCCCGGCAGCCATCCCCTGGGAACTCCTTACCGAAGCGCCCGACGCCAGGAAGGGGGGAAAAAGTGGACTATTTCAGCATACTCAAAATATTAATGTTGGCTTGTAGGGATTAATGTAATGGGCTATAGTTATTAACAACTTATAAAGGCTTAAATCAATATAAATTAATTTAATTATGATTTCTAATTGCATTATGCATGATCAATTTGAAACACTACATTAAAGATAATTAGAGCAGGGTGCTAGTCACTAATCACTTCCCTAATAGCTTAATGAAAAGGAATGTCATGTATTACCTATGGGGTGGACCCATGAAATAATATAAATGCTTATTTTCCAATAGAAAATAATTGTACCTTTTAACAGACGTTTCAATCACCTTACTGTAAACGCAAAACGGATTTGGACTTTTTACGTGGCCTTGCTTAAATTTTACTGGTGTTGACTGAAGTGCCGATGTATTATGAGTCCATCTACTGATGACCCGAAGGAAGACTAACTTTTATGTAAAAGTATCATGCCGTCCTTCGAAGCTAGTGCGGAGAGGTCACGGTAGATGGAGGTCCTAGCTTAGCATAATGGGTTTAACATTTCCATGACATCATCAGGGAATCTGAAAAGGAGTCTAAGGGTAATCAGAGTGGTCATTCAGAAGCAGAGTAAATATTTTATGAGGATATATAGAAGACAGGAAAGAAGGTGGTCAGAAAGGTGAATCTCTACTTCATGCTCTGTGAAGAAGGTTTTTCACTTGGTACCAATTTTGATTGAAAACCCGTGTATTGTTAATACAAAAAAAGGCAGAGCATGACCCTTGGAGGGGTGAATCCCATTTTTTTTTTAGCGGCGATCTAAATATCTTTGCATTCATTGTCACCCTTATGGGTTACAGATTATTCCTCTCTTACTTTTCAGATATAAATACAACCTTACTTGATTCTTCATTCGCTCTGCACGTTGACACTTACTCAGGGATCTGTTCCTACTTTAATAAAAAAAAGTTCATTTATTGGTAATATTAAAAGCAACCAAAATAAATGAATGCCTTGTAAATGGACGGTGCGAGGCAGATTAATTGAAAATGCTTTCCCTGTGATTAGCTTTATTTTCATATCTTTGCCTAATAACCAAAGCAGTACTTGCAGCATACATCTTCGTTAGACTCATTACATAATTCATAGTTTTCAGAGAAGTAGAGTGTAATTAGGGAAACTGAGACTTGAGGAGAACAGTAAAGAACAGTAGCGTATAATACCCACATTTGTCACAGCAAGACCTGTTTGAAGAATTTTCCTTCTATTAAGGCCTGATTGAGACCAAGAAGCTTTGGGACTCCCAAGGATGACACTATTTGAATAAAAAGGAGGAGTGAAGGATAGAGCCTAAATGTCACCCAAGTCTAAGTTATTAGAAACATACTGATTTTAGTACTGAACTATGAGGGTAGTCGACTCAGTGGATGGAATGATTCCAGGGATACGCAGCTGTTCTTTTTTAAAAGACTCCTGTTTAAAAGTGCACACTAGAATAGTTATTTCCCCCCACCATATCCTGCAGAGGGAAGGTAGAAGCAGAAATAAGCTTACTTTGCGTAACAATTGCTAAGTACTCCAGTGAAGCGGGACAAATTGCAGGATGAGCTGGTCATTCCCTCTGTTGTTCACAGTTTGAAATGATGTGGCCTCATACTGCCAAGATCCAGTGACAAGATCTGAAAGCAATTCGTGGGAAGGTTTTAAAAAGTGCAGGTACTCCAACCTCAGACATGCTGTTTTTCTTAAGAAAAATCCTCCACAGAAGCCCTCAGGTCCTGCAAGGGAAGTTCTGATATACTGGAATAGCAATAAGTATATATGGAGTCTAACACCTTGAACTAAGGATGGGATACCAACACGGCTTAAAATATCCAGGTGACAAATGCCTTCTAAATACCAGTGGAGACAAACTCTTGTGGCTCCTATGTCACTTCAGCTGTGGTAACTATTCCAGCTGCTGTGACTTTCCCGCTATGTTGGCCCATTATCGCATCCTGACCTCTGCCACAAATGAAATGATTTCCGTGACTATTGTTCAATCTCTTGTCAGGAGTGAGAAGTCCCCCAGCATGACTCTTCCGTAGCCAAAGAGCTCACGAGGAGAAAAATAGTCCACTGGATTTCACAGATCGGCTCAAGGACTGAAGCCTGTATGTAAACTCATCTTTTGATATGCCTTAATTTTCTCTGCCATGACTAAGTATTGCACCAGCCTATGTTTTTCATCCTGCACCGGAGTTGGGGACGTCTTATCTACAAAAAGGTGCAAGCGGGTTATTAGCTAATCCAACTGCTTTTGAGAAATATTGATTTTCCTTTTTTTTTTTTTTTTTTTTTTTTTTTTTTTTTTTTTTTTTTTTTTTTTTTTTTTTTTTTTTTTTTTTTTTTTTTTTTTTTTTTTTTTTTTTTTTTTTTTTTTTTTTTTTTTTTTTTTTTTTTTTAAGTACAAGCACAAAGAAAACCCTTGCTTGTGCAGGGGACCCTTGGTTATAAAAGCCTCACCTATACACTGTTTGAGTGGTCAGATTGAGAACCACATGGAGTCTACGTTTTATGCTGTTCTTTCATACAGCAATTGATTTTAGTTAGCACCGTGAACCAAGGATGGAGCATGAGCGCTGTTTATATGCCGGGGAAAGGAATGAAAATAGTTATGTGAGATACAGTGACAACTGAAGCATACAGTTTTGTAGCTATGGAACCGTCCCGCGCTCCGCTCTCTAAACTAAATCCAGTAGTTAATAAAACAAACACCTTCATGGTTCAAACACATCTTTCTGTCTTTTTGGGGAACCTCTGAATGATTGGCATGTTTGCAATCGTGGCAATTCACCAGAGCCTTAGGATCCATTTTTGTTAATTTTTGCCCAAGTTTTTTTGTTGAATATAATTTTTTTTTCCCTCACCTAAAATTAAATGGAAGGAAAATTTTAATGCCTTTAAATAGTTCATTTAAAAAAACCCCCACATTTGCTGCCTGACATCTCAAGGCTTCCCCTTTTCCGATTGACTGATTTTTGCACAATCCACTGACAGCTGCAGGCAAATATGTTAGCAGAAACTTTAATAAAGTGTTTGGTTTTTAAAGCTTCAAAACTAAACCTGGCAGCTTTGGTTTTCAGTAATAGAACCAAGCACATTTTGACCAGTGGTTTTTTTAAGTTTTTTTATCCTACCTATTTAAGTTTTTTTATCCTACCTATTCAGGTAGGATAATTGTGTTGGACCAGGTTGTCATCGTGATCTTGGTAGTGAGCTGCCACGCTCAGTGTGAATATGTTGGGTTGTAATGCTATATTTTTTAAAAATTTAAACGGCTCAAAGGCTGTGCCACAATATCAGCTAATTGGACATTGGGTATCATGATTTTTTGAAAATGCACAGGGTTGTGCTAGAGAAGTTTTTAAGTAATATGAAGCAAGGGAAGGTCTTTTCAGCATCCATGGGAGGCAGAAGAGGATGATGCTCTTAGCACGTAATTAAATATTAATAATGGGGAGAGGTTGGACTTATTTTTATTCTCTAAAACATTGTTAATAGGTCTCAGTCTGGCATTGAAAACATTAGGTACATTGCTCTGTGTCTCACCTTTTTAACCCTGTTTGCATGTTTAAGTAAACACATCTTAAGGTCTTTTGTGCTCGTGATTGGTGACAAAAACAATCTGTACGTTAAATCAGTGCCGGGCTCAGGAGAGGAGCATATTCTGGTTCAAAATTATGCCATCGCAAACTGAGTAAATCATGATAGCCACCAACTATTCTGTCTGTATTTGAACTGTGTATGGTTTGGTTGCCCAAAACAAAGGACAAGAATGGGGAGCTTATCCATATCCACAAAAAATTTAGAAACATTAAAAAAATAAATTGGATTAGGAAACAGATGAATATAATGACCTTCCTTACTCTCAATCATATGCTGCCAGCTAAGTGTTTGAGTCTGAAAAATTGCACTAATGAAGCTATTTGAAGGCTTTTGTGGACAACTGCTTCTTCTTTGAAGATTAAATGAATGATGTTGATGTGATTAATCTTAGTACAGGGAGTGATGCAGCAGCCAGAAAATACCTTGGTGATTTTCATAATTAAACTGAATCAACATTTCAAAGAAATGCCAGTGTTATCACTTGTATATTAGAATTACATTCATTAGACAGAAGAAACAAATAATTTGAGCAAACAAGATTTTCCTTTTGGTGTACTGAGACTTCTGTCATGTCTCAGAGTATCTTACTATAAATCATCATTACTGTTTAATTTTATCCTTGCTTTTTCAGTTACTTGTTTTCTGTTTATTTGTTCTTAACCATCCTAATGATTCATGGTTACTTGCTTCCTGATTACTTGTTTCAGTATTAAATAGCCTTTCCCACTTTTCCAGTTAAAATCACCTGCCCAGTGTAGGATTTCAAATCATTGTCACTGAAAAGTGATGTGAATAGTTGCGGGTTTATGCGGATAATGGAGTCAGGCATTGCAACGATCTCTAGCTTTATAAGGGCTCACCTATAAAGGATAGGACAAGCCACAGAATATATGAGAGACAGGAGTGACAACAGCCTCTACGTAAGACTGAGAACACAAATAGTAGTTCACAGTGATCTGTGGAAGAGTTTGGGTCAGATTCTGCATGTTTAACTCATTCCCTGAGAGTCTTACAGATTTCGGTAGGACTGCCCGAAGTAACAGTCCTTAGCAGCTGCTAAAGTGGCAGAATCTGGATTCACATAATTGAGCAACCCTGAGTGGCCTTTTATAGTGCATATTTAAAATATTTGAGTAATATATGTGCACTATTTTGTAGCATGAGGAACTTAAAGTATTAAATATATTTCCCAACATACTTGCTTAAACACATACATGCACCCCCATAAGCACATGTATACTCATTGACAATAAACTTGCTGACCTGCCAAACAGTTTCGGTAGGGTAAAAACAATGAACATCACAAAAATATAGTCAGCTTCTTTAATGCAAATGACAGTAAAGGTGTAGGGTTAACGACGGTTGCATCAATAGAAATTCACTGTACTACTCTTTCTATCACCACTTCAGATTATTTGAAAGGTTTCTCTGTGACTTTTGGTAACCCTGATATTTACAGTGTACTTCTAGTCATTGCACAATCTTTCCTTTCACAGTTGCTTAATAGAAAAAAAGAAATGACTTCTTTAGTGTAGTGGATAAAAAACTAGCCTTTCACCTTGAGGACCTCAATTTTAGTACATACCATAATCTGAACTGAAATGAGCTTGGTGGTCTCCACACATCTCTAATGGGCAACAATCAACACCATCAAGCTGAAGTTTTCCTCCATATTCAGTTTAAAAGCAGCTCATGGACTTGGAATGCCCACTGATCCCAAGGAAAAGGTTTCTGTGATACTGTCTAGATATGATATAAAGAAAACATCCCTCTCACCCTGTCTGACCTTCAGTCCCTTCATCTAACCTTGTCTTTCCACGTAGCTTACTCCATTTACCTCAGCTCATTCCTCCTATCCCACCTCTCACTTCTTTATAGAGGAAACATTGTATTTGCTGTCATCCCATATGTCCTTTTGTCTATATCTTTTACTGTTCTTCTTTATCCTGTGTTGTGCTCCTTAGGTTGGGCACTACTCTGCATAGTGCTTTGTATGTGACTCAGTAAGTGTTTCTTACTATCGGAATAAATGTGATTACCACCACTACTAAGGCATCTGCAGGTGGGAGACCCCAAGGTACATGCTGTAATTAATGGCCCAAATGTGAATCTGATGGAATTCATGTGTTGACTGATTTCATATGCATGTCTGTCGTGCTGGGTGGCAGCTACATACTTATCAGTCACCACAGAGGGAACCTTGTGACCAAAGAAAATGGTCAATGAGCTGTACGTTCATCTTAGCTACCTTTAACCATAAAAGAGACAAGTTGTCTAGTCTAAGCTAACAGTTAGACTTCTGCTATTGTCCATGAATACAGAGGTAGGCATTTCTGAATGGAGATTTATTTCAGCTGAAGACAGCTTACTGTGATAGCTGAGCTGAATAGCTCTCTGGAGGTGCCTTTCCTTTCCACTGGCTTTAGCACAGAGAGCAAGCCTCAGCTAGTTAACCAGCCTTGGAGAGCTATACATCCTCACCTCATCCTTTGTGGCCCAGGTCTACATGGCTTTCAGTTATATCTCAAAAGAACTTGGGAATATAGGGAGTCTGTTCATTCAGGAATTTTTTTTGGCTGCAGGTGTGTGAACATGGGAATGACTTTATAGTCATTCACGTGAAAGGAACAACAGCAGATTGGTAGGTTGGGCTTGATGTGCTAGAAGTTTTCATTGCCATTTCAGACATCCAGCCTGATTTCTTTGCCTTAAGGGGGAGGGGAAAGAGGACAGGAGAGAAAAGGTGGGTAAAAAGACGAAGTGTCCTGTTCCCCCTGCAGTCAATAGCAAAACATATTTTGTAAGACTATATCTTTAGCTGTTTTTTAATTTTTGTTACTTATATCTGCTCTTAAAAATGACTCCAATGGGCATCCCTCATGTTATTTCAGATGTTTTAAACACAGTCTGCCTTCCCTTCCTCTCCCTCTTCTCACTCCAGAACTTGACTTAAGGCTACGTGAACGCAGCAGAAGGCCTAGGTAAGATCAAGGGCCAAGTGCTGTGTAGTGCGCACACTGCCAATGTGAGGACACTGGTCCTGGTCAGGATGGTGCTGTACCTTTGGGCCTGGGAGTTAGAGGTGATTTCCTGGCGTGGATGCATTTAGGAAAGTAAGAGTAGCTGGGATAGGTAGCTGAGATAAGTAGCTCTCACAGAGAGCTAGTGAGGAAGCAACAACAGACAGTGAGTGTGAGGGCAGTATTACTCTCCAAAGTTATACTACACTAGCTACACGGATATCATCAGTTCCTTTTGTGTAGATAGTTATACTGATATCTTCCTTTGGGCCAGAACAATTAATTAGGGTGGGATTCCCTTCAGCTGGCTTTAGACATTCAGAAAGTAGGCATTGAACCTGCACTGGTTGTTTAAGGTCTCTTTGGAGTGAATGCAAAGAGAGAAACATCTCATGGGAACTCAGTCCACCCCTGAACAAGTATCTCATGCAGGATGGATGAATCACTCCTTGGAGGTACCTATTTCTCTTCATTTTTAGAGGGTTACAGCTAGGGAGAATTAATCCTTTCCCTCCTGTAAAATATTGATGTGATTTCAATAGTCATTTGACCATAAAAAATGCAGGTAGGAGTATATAGTACAACACATATCATACTCTATGCATACACAAATACACATGAAGAAGCAGTAGAGGGTCTTGAACAGGTTCATTTGGGAGAGGAACGATATCAAAACAGCTTCAGTGGAGAAAATTTAAAGGCAAAATTTGCTTTCTCTGTTGGAGAAGATTTCCAGTTCACTAAACCTGTTGGAAGCCGGGAAGCCTATGTTTTCAGACTCTTGAGCAACAGACAGATTGGAGAGGGTGGAAGTTATAGGTGAGCATTTATTGACCCCCAACAGACTGCTGTTGTAAACAAGAATTATAATGACTATTGGTTGAATCGTACTATTTGCAAAAAATATTTAGTATGTATGGATAGAAAGGACATTAAGAGTTTTAACAACAAAACCAATGACAATATCTTCAGAAACAAACACTTTAAAAAGGAGTTAAATTTTCAAAACAAGAACATGTTCCTGCTCATCACAGTATTTATAAACACCATGGTCTTAAAAACAAGGAAAGGAGTAATAAGGGATATCTGTCATCTTACTTTGCCCATGTAATGAACATTCATGTTAAACAAGAAAGATACAACATATAAACCTTAACTTTGAACTATTTATTGTTAAAGTTCCTTTATGTATCACTTTTATGTGTAACATACATTTTTATTTCTACTGATTTTTACAGGTATGAGAAAATAATATACCTAAAAAAGATATTATTTTATAACCAGTTTGGGGTAAAATATTTATAGTAGTTGTTTATCCATAATAATGTTGTATATTTAACACAAAGATGAAAAAAGTACAACATTGTTGGCTTAAGGTAAAACTATGTGTTTATATGGTTTACATTTCGGTATTAATACTTAATGAATATACAGATGATTTTGCTTCCTTTTTAAAAGACCTTTCTAGGATACTTATGTTTCAAAATGACTAAAGAACTAGATTTTAAATGTTTAACTGTAAAATAGTTTGTGATGAAATAAAGATGGATTTATTTTTTATAGGAATGGTCCTTCCTTAGCAATGCTATGTTTTACTGCTAAAAATGTCGCTATTCCAGAACTTCAAATGTCTTTCACAAGTGGCGATGTGGAAGTCTTGGACAGAATAGTGATAGGTGATTCTGTTCATTGGATTGGGAGTTCCTTGTGTGTTGGACTGGCAGATACAAAACAGGACCTATATACTTAAGTTCCAAATTACAGCTGAGGTCAGGCATGATATCTTGTGGTATCTGGAACGGCACTAGATACTATATTTAGGAAAAGAAGTCCCTAGCTGATCTGCTTTAGACATTGACTTTATGGAGAGATGACTTGCACCCTTGAAGTTGCCTTTGTCAACGATAAAGGAAATGTAGAGTGACTAGCCTAGTCATGGACATCTACGCTGTAGCACTAAAGATAGGTGAGCTGAATCCAAGTCCAAAACCTAACGATCTAACCTTCTGCTCAGCTACTGCTTCATCCTGGAAGGTGCACAAAATATTCTGCTATTCATGGCTAACTGCTATTCATCCCCTGAGTTTCATTGGGAAGTTGGGCAACTAAATCAGGATTTAGGAGATAGATCTCCAGCTCCAAAGACAACAGTGTATTGATGCCAGACCATCTAAACAAGGGGCCTTATTGGTTTACAGGTGTCAAGTATGCTCATTACAACACAGTTGGAGTTGATCTTGCTGTTTTCTCTAAGAAAGCCTTATCATTAGGATACTTGTTCAAGATTTGGGTTCAGGACCTGTTGCAGCTTGAGATGACTTGAACCTCATCTCCTCCATCCCAAGGCATATCCTGTTTATGACACTGTTGGGTCAGCAGGAATTAAAGGCCTTGTCTTCTCTCCTGTTAGAGATGGACAACTCATTAGTCATTGGTCACAGGGAGTGCAAAGAAACGCTGGTATAGGTGGGTTGCTTTTTGGGAATTCTTCAAAGTCTGGTCTCTTCTTTTGGTATTGTTTATGAATTTTACTCAATAATTTTCTAAAACAAAATAGAAACACATTTTCTTAAAAATATTGGCCAATTCACTTTCTTAGTTTCCTTCCTTCCAGCAGAGAAGCCTAACCACCAGGTCTGAGTCTTAGTTCCTTAGGTCTGCTTTCCTTCTGGTCCTACAAATATTCTGTTGTGAGATGTTATTCCATTGTAACCGATTGCAGTCATCACTGTCACATGAAACCTGCTCTTTCAGGAGGTTATCCTCAGCTAAGTACACTGGGTTCTTGCTGTATTTGGTCACCTGAATGGTTTTCTGGACTCTGCTGTCTATATTGGCTAAAGGCCAGATTCACTTCTCCACTTGTTGGCTTCAAGTGCTAGCTCAGATACTCTAGTTTGTTCAAGATGTGGGCTCTTGAGTATGACACAGATCCAAAGGGACACCCACATCTCATGTAGAGATCATACCCATGATCTCCATCCACTTAAAGAACTAGTTTACTGGTAGACACATACATACAGAGTCCTAAATTTACATTGTTACAGTCTGGTGTGGAATCTTTTACTCAACGTTTGATTCAGCTGTCCATGCATAAGCCCCTAGTGCTATTTCAAATAGCTTAGGTTTATCTGTCTGTGGAGCTGGTGGACATGACACAGGATCTAAGTGAGACCTTTGTTCCTCTGGAGTGTCAGCTAAAGGGCCGCCGGAGGGCTACCCTGCAATATCTCATACAGCTTTAGATGCCTATGTATAGGCAACTGGAATAAGCTCCTAATGTCAGTGCCTAAACTTCAGAGGGAGGCAGTGATATAGCTATATTCTGTGGGTAATGTTTCATAACAACTACCTTTAAGTGAGTCTGCTCCCAGCAGGTAAACTCTCTGGACTGCTCTTTAGTGCCTAGCTCTCTCCACTAATCAATTAGGAAGCCTAAGCACCCAATTTAGGCAGTCTATGACTGCCTAATTAATGTTCTTAATTTTCCTAAGTCCTAAAAAGGAATTAGGAGATGATATACTTCCTTGAGTCTGTGCCCAAGCAGTGAGTGTTTCATTATTAAAATTATCCAAGAGTCTAAAATCTGCTTCTGGACAATCTGATAATTGCCTAAATCCTGATCCGCTAGATGTGTAGCACATGCCTATGCGATTTTTGGATGTTAAGTTATTTTATCCAACACGTTTTTTGTATATGCAGTATGATATGAATAGACTTAACTCCAGATATACCTTTTGCAGAGTTCTGTGGTCCTGTAGATGAATGGGGGATGCCAAGTCATTCAGGGTTTGTGGCATAAAAGTAGAATAGAGCATATGCTTTAAGTTAAGCCTGAACTTGTTTTTATTTAAGGTAGAAAATTCTGATTCAATTCATTCTATTTTGTTAGGGATTTGAAACTGCATCTCTCACCAAAATGTTCTAAGCATCAGGCTAGTAGGTTTTCTGGGGTTGGCTGCTCACAGCCTCTCCTTGCGAGATGTGATGTTCCACTTCACAGAGAGTGATTAAATATTCATTAAGCTAGTGAAAGAACAAGCTTCTCAGAAGACAGAGAGTCTGGTACTTAAGGCAGTCACCTGGGAAAAAGGGAGATCTGGATTCCAGTCACTGTTGTAATGATTACTTAGTATTAAATACATACACTGGTTCACGAACTGGAATCCAGCTTCTTCTTTCTCTGGGGGAGGGGGGTTGACTATCAAGTACTTCTCACTTTCTGTCTGTTGCAGCGATTACTTAATTATCCAGGAAAGCTCTGGCTGGGGAGAACGAGCACTCCTCTGGGAGGTGGGAGATTGTAGTTCCACGTGGCAAAGAAAACTAGATGTGCATTTCTCTGGTCCTTTATTATCTAAAAGCTAGAAAAAGAAACCCCTTTCATTAGGGAGTAAAACATTGTAACTCAGGGCTTTAGAACTGTGAATCCCAAGTGGAAGAAGGCATCTCCTCTAACCCAAAAATAAGTTGCAGAGTAAGGAGAAGGTTTAAGGCATATGCTTAATCTCAACATTTCCTGAAGTGCTTCCTTGCTCAGCACGTCTTTGTGGATTCCATCTTTCCTGTATGATTTGTAAGGAAACAGACATCTAACTCAGGACTGCAGATTCTACTACAGAAATACACCTTTTGGATAGGTGCTGTGACTTTTAACTAAAATCCCTTGCAGATCTGTCCTTTCAGGTGAAATTCTCAAAGACATTTTGAGTTGCTTCCATAACTCCTACTGAAGTCAGGGTAGATTTTACCATGGATTTAAGAAGGGGCGGAACTATAACAGCAGGGATGTTTTTTATACCCCAGTTTTCCAATGTAGTTTCAAAAGGACAAATATTACAGTATATAATCTGTTAAATAAATCTCTCCAGGATCATTTGCATTCTTGATACAAAGCTAGGGGATTTTTTTTTTTTTTTAACACATATGTTTCTATGCTGACAAATACAAAATGATGTACATTGATGCGAATAATTTGAACTTCTGGGATGCCTCATGGAGATGTGTGACTCTGATTCAGCAGCGGATGACCTAGGGAGTTTCAGGGTTTTGCTGCAAGGAGTGAATATGAACTTGCTGACTCAGGACCTGAATTACCCGTACGTGCTCAAGGAAAGACCTGTTGGGTGTTGAAAACATCTGGCATTAGGCAGTGAGAGAAAGAAAAGCAAAATAAATGTTGACTTGTTTATAGAACACATTGAAAAATAATTTAAAAAGACCAACCAGACAAATCTTTTCAATGTCACATAGAGGTATATTTTTACCTGGAAAGATGAAAAATTGTTTTTTCTTGTCTCAGAAAGAAGCTGGAAGAAGTGGTTCAGGAAAAAGAAGGGACTAGATTTATTTTTGCATGAAGATAGACATGAAATACCCCCTTTTTAATGTTTGTATTTTCTCCTTTCTTTCTCTCGCCTTCCTTCCTACTGTTAGGCCTTTACTGTTTCCTTTTCTCTTTGATTCCTTTCTTCTCTCCTGTCTTCTCTCTCTTCCTTCCTTTACTCTTTCCCCTCTATCCAACTGCAGCCATTCCAGACTTACTTGCACAAAATGACCACCAAAATCATCCTTAAATGAGGGATTTGGCAGCAAACTCACTCATAGCTACTTTTTCCGTCCCAATAGTACAAAAGATTTATCCAGAAAACCATGATAGGAAAGCTAGGATTCTCAGCCTCTAAAAACACAGTCTTTGAACTTTTCAGCCAGAGGAAGTTTTCTGTTGGCTATCACTTATGAAAAATGTGTTGGCTTTGTTCATTTTTGTTCTTATTCAGTAAAGTTCAACAACCTAAAAGAAATATCTAGGCCTTGATCCTTGAATCTGCTGAAAGCACAAAGGAGAAAGAGAGGGGACTAGAAAGGAAAACTGTTAGGCTACAGTAAGCTAGTGTGTGCTCTTGCAGGCTGCAAGAGAGCAAGATTAAGGATGAGACATGGATAGGATGGGGCAAGAGATACAGAAATTCTCCCTAAAGCCTCTGCACTTCTCTGCTGCTAGTGACCTTTTTAGCTCCAACATGCCAGCAGCTTTCTGCACTACCTGTCTTTCTGAAAAATAGAAGTATAGAAGACATTTTAAATAATTCCAAATTTAGCCATGTTAAGAAAAGAGAGAAGAAGTGAGAAATGAGAAACCAGCAAGCAAGCTGGTTCCTTGGTGTGGGTCAGAAGCACTAAAGCAGGCGGCTCACTCTGAGGGGGCAGCTGGCACTTTTTTGGCTGGTGTTCCACTCCTGCCCTAGCATCTGAGATTCATGTTCTAATTAACCCCTGAACTGGGAAGTACTCAGGGTTGCTGCTAGGTCACATTTTAATTAAAATTAAGAAGATTCTTGGAACACATGGGGGAGCTCATCAAAGAATTTTGCTCATAGCTATGTTACTATTGTCCTCATTCCTCTTTCCTCCCTAAGCCTTCCTCCTCTAATCAAGCAATCAGAGACAGGTCTCCCACCTGGCAATGCCAAGCCTGGTCCCCACCCCATGACACGCTGCTGTTCATTTTAAAGGAGTGACTCTAAAGTAGTTTATGAATGCCAGACTCTTCCTGTATGTGTGCGGCCAAAACAATTGTATGGAAGAAAAGTCCATCAAGAGCTTTAAAACACTAGAGATACCACTTCTGTTCCTACATTTCTGTTTCAGTTTCTGGCAGGCAGCCTACCTGAGGTATTCTTTCCAGATCTGAAAGGTGTGACACCATAAGAGATAGAAGTACCAAAAGAAGAGCTACTGATCTGCAGTGTCACTAGGACAGATAGTCAATAAAGACGCTTGATTGTCAGCAGGCTAGATAAGGTGTCCCGCTCTGGCATGGAGAGTGGCCAAAGAAAGATAATTAGACACCTATTTAGGCATTCATGGGAGACTGCACACTGATTTCTGTGACATCAATGGCAACCAGTAGGAAAGGGGCAACAAGGGGATAATATATATCTAAACTGCTTTCTTTTAAGTACTTATATATCAGAACTTCAATTAGTGACAAAACTGAGTGTTTAGCGCTCTTAATCATAGAATCATAGAATCACAGAATCATAGAATCATAGAATCATAGAAACATAAAATTGGTTAGCTTGGAAAAGACCTTTAAGATCATCAAGTCCAACCGTTAACCTAACACTGCCAAGTCCACCACTAAA
>NW_008795495.1:5640532-5651127 GCF_000699145.1 Aptenodytes forsteri | reverse complement strand
CCTGTAGCGCTGCATGGGGTTGTTGTGGCCGAAGTGCAGGACCCGGCACTTGTCCTTGTTGAACCTCATACAGTTGGCCTGGGCCCATCGATCCAGCCTGTCCAGGTCCCTCTGCAGAGCCTTCCTACCCTCGAGCAGATCAACACTCCCACCCAACTTGGTGTCATGTGCAAACTTACTGAGGGTGCACTCAATCCCCTCATCCAGATCATTGATAACATTATTAAACAGAACTGGCCCCAATACTGAGCCCTGGGGAGCACCACTTGTGACTGGCCGCCAACTGGATTTGAAGAAGGTGACCAGCTATTCCACAGCCCTCTCAGTCTGAGGGTAGGAATTTATAGGTATACATGTCCTAATTGTGTCCTTCAGATCAACTTCAGAAGGAAAGTTGTGAACACCCACACTGGATATAGACCTATGGAGTGGAGGATCATCTCAGGGTGATGCTGCAGGCTGAGGTGCACCTAGAACCTGGCTGCTTCACCCCTGGGTGGGTACTTTAAGTCCATAATTATTGTATAAGCTGGTTAAGTGCTTTAACCACTAGACTAGTGTGTTGGGAGTCACACTGGCATCATATTCAGCAGAGTCCAAATGAATAAAGGACAGTCTGAACAGATCTAACAAGTCAGATTCGCCTGAGAATTCCTCCCTCTTATTAACATTCTGAAGTGCTGATAGACACAAAGCTGAATTCTAAAAAATCTTCCCCGTTTAAAAAAAAAAAAAAAAAAGAGAGACTTAAACTTAGTACAATTAGCGGAACCTTAAGAAAAATTTCCCCGTTTAAAAAAAAAAAAAAAAGAGACTTAAACTTAGTACAACTAGCGGAACCTTAAGAAAAAATACTTTCTGAATCTTTAGTTTCCATGGCTGGCTTTGCTTGTAAACTGTTCAAAAATGATGTGGTCAAGGGAGAAGTTGAGCATCATAGAGAACACTGGCATCAAAATGTTACAGTGCCAATTTGCTTCATTAGTGACACAAAAAGGAGGAATGATTGCTAAATTACAGAAGAGATGGAATCTCAGTAGCAACCTCCATGGTCATCAGCCCTGTAGCAGAATGCAGCAGAAACCAGGATGTAACAATTTTGAAACAGTGAGCAAAAATGTTAATAGGTCAATCAGAACATGAGGCTGATATTGCAAGAGAGTTTGGTAGATGGAATATATTCTAACTCAAGTTAGAATTCATTCAGGACCATTCTGGAACATTTAAAAACTATACATTTATGTATATATTCAATATATACAAATTGCCTGTTATACTATCTAAGCATCTTAAAAAAAAAAAGACTATTTGCCATTTGCTGTTAAATCTAAACAATAGTAAGTGAGGTCTACGAAGAGTCTGTCTTGGGCACTGCATGGAATTTCTTTTTCTTCTGCTAATTTGCTTAATAGCACTTTCAGGCATTAGTTGCTATGGCCTAGTCAGAGCTCCTGATACTCCGGAGACACTCCTGAAAGACTGAAAAATTCCAGACAGGTTTTATGCCAAAAAACTGGTTTATATGAGAGGAGGTATAGACAATTGTAGTTTGACAGGGCATTTTTAATAAAAAGAAGTTTCCAGGACACAAAGGTTTTGACATGCTTCTGCCAGCTAGTCACTGCTTCTAGATACCTTTAAAATCACCGGTTTGGAGAAAAGAGGAACATTTGCTGAAAAGCCATCATCATCCCCTCCACCAACTCAGAATCTTTTCAGAATTCACCCTGCCAAGTACTACTTAGAATTAATGAAAAACAGCAGTGAAATTAACAGCAAATTACTTAATTTATAAGATATGAGAAGAATCACAGCCTACGTTAATGAAGCTCTTAGTTTTGAGAGTCAAAACCAAGTCCTGTAGTTCATCATCACAGAGAAAATGAAATTATAATTGGTATAAAAGCAGCCAGACAGTAGAATTTAGGAAGTATTAGGTTGTGTACTGTCACAGTACTGTCCAGTCTAGCATAGTATCCTGTCTTTATTCTATTTGTAAGTGAAAGAAAGAAAAGCAAATTCAGGGTAGAATAGAGAGAGATGTGGTTTCAAGATATACTTGTTATTTGTGTGCACACTTATATGATTATCTGCATTGACCATCTAAATACTGTAAGGAGAAATGGAGCTAGAGGGAGAAAATAGGGACTACTGTTGTTTTCCACAGTCTCAAGAAAATAGAAACCTGCTGACCTAGATCTTCAGATCTTTTCTCTCTCTCTTTTTTTTTTTTTTTGTCTTTATACTTTTCCTGACCCAAAAGCGTTTGCACTGGACTTCAAGATTCAGCACATCTCTCTGCTACTTCTTTGCTAGGAGCCTCCAGAGCCCCTTCTCTGCTTCTCCTTTGTTAACAACCACAACAGAAACCATGTGCAAGTTTAGTTCTGTTGCAGATCATCTCACTGTCAACAACAACTTTCCTTAACTCTCCTTACCACCGTCCACCTGGCACAGCTGGTATTGAGTCCACATCCACTGGATTCAATGTCAGAGAGATTCTCGTCCTGACACCTAACAGGTGGATCAATGTGACATGTTTTAACAAACCAGTGTGTAAAGCTATGTTTTAGTTGCAAGTTTTTGAGTAGAAGACACTGCCTTGCTTTCATTTCCTGTAACGGGTTTATACCCGAAAGAAAATACGCATGGGTTTATACAGAGATTGTAGACACGTAATGGACAAAATGTATCCATGTAATTTAGGTTGTGTCTAAGGCAGCTCATTTTTGTTAAAGTATTTTGGGAGTGATGATGGTTGAGGGAAATGGAAACATTTATATTTTCACTTAATGAGGATGGGATTAGCATTGCATGCTTCTTCCAGAGCTAATTGCCTAGACTCTTTTTACAGGCATCAAACAACAATAAGAATATGCTTCTGGGGAGTGATTCTCCTCTTCTGAAAGTAGATGTCTAAATATGTCAGATGAATTGAGCTCTACAAATGTGTGGTGCTCTCCATTGCCTAAAGATCTAGATGACTAACTTATATGTAAATGTTGACATATAAAACATCCCAGGCTGGCCAAGAGGAATCTCACGCATATTGGATTCCTTCAGGTACAGATTCAGGAATGCATCCATTCTAGAAAATCACTTAAGTACACATCTGAAACGTAAGGAGTTACTTCAGCACTCTTATCAGCTGGATATTCTTGTACTAAGCTCACATACCCAGCTTTGTTAACTTTACACATCCACTGCTATGAATATTGAGACCCTCTAGAACAAATTACTTTTCGAAGGAGATGGTTGGAGTGGTCCAAAATGGAGCAAGGGAGAGAATTAGCAGTCAAGTGGTACGGATGGTCAGGGACACTCTGTTTGACCTATTCTGCTGCTACAGGGATGAATGGTATGTTAGTTATACAACACTACATGACCCATACATTCATTTGTTTCTTTTGCTTGGACAAAAAAATGAGGAAATTATATGAAATCTTTAAAATTAACACAGTTGTATTTGAACAGTAAGTAAATACTTTTTGGAAGAAACAGTTTTAGGAGAAACATTTTTCTTATGGTCCTTTGGATTTTAGTGCATTATTTTTATGGGTGTCTTGAGATTACTTTTAGTGCATACTTTGCTTATACTGAGCAATTGAAAACAAAGCTTTCAAGAAAACACTCAAGTTAGAAGGAAAATGAACACAACCAATTCAGTTTATTTCCCCTGGTTTCACATGGGTAGTACCTTCAAAAATATTGAAGTGATGGTGTATCTGTGATTACATCTATCCCCGTGGCTTGGGGAGTACAGTTTATTTGAAGGAACCCCTCTTTGCTTGCTCATTGCATTGTCCTCTTGATTTTGTTTGTCACCCTCTTATTTTTTTCATTCTCCTCTGACTAACTGGAAATTGATTTCTTTCTGAGTAGGATGGTTATTTCTGTGCTGTTTAGCTAAGTGTTTAATTTGATATTTGATTTAAAAAAAAATTTCCTTCTGTTGTTGGTTTGTTTTTACTGTGTAGTGCTTTAATGATTCTTGGTAGGCTTCCTATGCATTGATTGTTTGTCACCCTCTTATTTTTTTCATTCTCCTCTGACTAACTGGAAATTGATTTCTTTCTGAGTAGGATGGTTATTTCTGTGCTGTTTAGCTAAGTGTTTAATTTGATATTTGATTTAAAAAAAAATTTCCTTCTGTTGTTGGTTTGTTTTTACTGTGTAGTGCTTTAATGATTCTTGGTAGGCTTCCTATGCATTGATTAATTCAAATAAAGAAAATGTCAGTATTTATGGTAAGAAGGAATACACATACATATATTTCCTGTATATTAGTAATCCGACTCTTTTGTTCTCTTTCTCCCTCTAAATACAATTACATCACAAAATTGATTTTGCTCCTCTCCAATGCAGAGCTATAGTGAAACAGAAAAATCTACAATTAAAGGGAATCATAATTACTTCTTACAGGTCAGAAACAGATTTTTTTTTAACATTTGGAAGGGAAAATTAATTTTGTTTTCAGTCTGCACAGCATGAATATAATGTATCACGTATGTCATAAGATAACTGGTTTTGTCACATGTAATCCAACCAAATAATTATTTGCGACAATCTGCAAAAATGTTTAAAACCATTATTTAGAGGGAAATCTGAGAAAATATTTTCTCATTTCATTTGGGAGGAATTCTGGTTTGCTGGTCTGAGTATAAAATAGATATATACAATAAAGAGCAGCAAGACACAATGTCTCATCAACTGAAGTGAAAAATCTCATTTATCTAATCACACACTCCTATTATATTTTCATTATACCAAAGTGCATCAGTTCATCTGATGTAAGACTGGGGGAAGGGATATAAAAATAGGTGATGAAAAAGGAGAAGTTGTTCACTTAATTCCCTTGCCAGGCAAGGTTTCAAGACGCAGTCATATGCTGTGAGAATGGCAAGACTGCAGAGCCAGCTATAGGAGGGGTAGAAGTGCGTATCTTTATCTCTATGACGACTTATCTTGTGAGGACACTACACAAGCTACTACCTCATCCAGAACAAATTTTTCTGGAAGACTGCATGTTAGACCATAATCAAGACTAAAGAGACTTCTCAGCTGGCTGATAAGTAGTTATCTTTGCAGTCCCCTACATCAGGACACAATACTTCCTTTGCAGGTATTTACATCATTATTGACAATTCAGTCCAATTTGTGAATATTCAGGGACTTCTGTGTTGGGACCCACCAACAGCTGTCCTGTCTTCCAAAATAACTAGCAATAGCTGCAAATGCAAGCAACACTGTCCTTTACTGCTACCTTCACTTAGGGTTCTCTGCTGTTAAATATCCAGGAGCACTTGGGGGTGCTGACTTGACCTGCCAAGATACCTTTTTTCTTGAGTTAAAGTATCTGCTTTAACATACAGTTTGTCAAATAACTACATAAGTCAGAGTGGTGGAGGAAAGGTATGGAAAGAAGAAGGTAAGAAGATAGGAATAAGTGTTTATGAGAAAATCATAATTAATGAGTGTTTGGAATCAGACATCAGAATTTCACTGGAAAAACACAACTGCATTCTTTAGCACTAAGAAAAGTCAATTAGTAGAACAGGTTGGAAAATGAAGTTTCCATTTCACAGGAATTTTCGCATTTCAGAATGTGCTTGTCTTTAAAATGTGTGAAATGCTGAAATCTCAAATTATTTCCTGTCATAGAAAACCTGAAACATTTTTTATTCAGTAACTTCAAATAATCCTATTACAAATAATTACTTTGATAAAGCCAAAATGTTTTATTTATAAAAAGCATAATATTACCATCTGAAATAGGTATAACAATATTCAAAGCTCCATTTTGGTTTTGATCTATTCAGAATCTTCTCATGGATCGCAAAAGAAATTTTCTAATGAAATGACTCAGAACAGTTTCCTCAAAAATGTTTAGGTCATCTATTAACTGACACTGTATATACAGCAATTGAACGAGGAAAGAATGCTTCCTAGATACGATAGCATGCATCCACAACTTCAATTATGAATTGCATGTTTCAGATATCCCTCCATGGCAATACTCACAATCCAGCAGAGCTAGCAATATAAATCACAGGGCATAATGTAACAGAAAGGCAAGTTGATAGAAAAACATCCTGCAATTTTAGCAAACAGCATGTGCACAGCTTTGGTTTACGGCGTGGAGGGTGTTCAGTAAATGCTGATTAGCTTCTACACGAGCTGCAGAAGCCTACTGAGTTTGACATGACATTTTCCCATATCCACAAGTGCTGTTTCAGAGGACTTTGGTGACAAGCAATAGCCAACCTTAGCTCTCATATTATGTAGTGGCATGGGTTGGGCCTCTTTACCATTTGTTGCACTAATGAACACTTCTTACATTCGGCTTAAATAGTCAATCTCTTCGGATGGTCCCTGGAAGAGGGCGTGGGAGGATTGTCCCAAAGACCATTATCCTCAAAGTCATATCTGTTTGACAAACAATCCCTATAGTTAACTCTCACACGTCTCACTTCTCTTTTCCTCCTAAGGTTTTTCTCAAATTTTCATGTTAGGTTAAATGCTGAACTTGCCAGGCACTCAGGAAACGAACCACTATCATAAAAAAAAGGGACAGGCTGTTAATGGAGTTTGATCATGAAAGACAGCAAAGCAACTGCATCTCCGTACAGTTACTAGGATGAGGCTTTAGGGGATGTGGTGACTGACTGTGTTCTCAGTATGATATCCTCTACTGGCAGTCAATAAGAAAAATTGAAAGAGTATTTTAACAAGTTTCAGTGCAAAGATTTTACCTTCCCAAGGGACTCTAGACTTCCCCTCCCAGGCTGAAATAGCAGGTGACAGTGAGTTTCTAGCTGAAACCTTTCCATACAAGGTAACACAGCTTCAGAAAAGAAAGGTCATGCTACCCAGTAGTTGGAGGATTGTGGTATCCTCCCTGAAGCTGTGGATTCAAATTCCTTTAAGCAAAAGAGGGACTAAACCTCAGTCTTGCAAAACATGGGTAACCACTTTACCAAGGGTCACCATTACTCATTCTTCTGCCTGCATTTTGTAGGGACCCTAACCTTTTAAATGTGTTCGAGGCATGAAATGGATACTGCTCAGCACTGGGACGCTTCTGGAATGGGAAAGAGAAGGAAGTTAGTGTTCTTGAGCAACCTTGAATGACAGCAAGTGGGAGCATGATGGGTGGGAAGGGCTTTCAGGATCAACCAGGTTTTAAACAGAGATCCTAAAGAAATAACTTTTAGATTTAAATGCATAAAATAGTAGTTAGACACTTAAGTGGCATCTAAATCCCTTTGTGAATCTCTCCCTTACTCCCTCTACCATTCTTTTATGTTCCCATGTGTCCTTTGTGACTAGATTTAAGTATCATTATTCTCTTTATAAATGAGATCACAGTATGCCCACTTTTGAGGAGACTCACCTGTCTTTTGCCCACAATGTATGTGCTGCTCGGTCACAGTTTAATTTTTTCACTTTTGAAACTGTAATATGGACTATAGATTGCAAGACCCATTTCTGTACCTATGCCACCCTGCGAAGTCAGGCAGTTGCAAAATGCTCTACACTGATGGTCAATACTGCTTTCAGTTTCACTCTCTTTAACACTGAATCTGCCATGCTTTTCTGAATAAATTGACCGTTGGGAAAAAAAAGGAAAAAAAAAAGAAAAAGACTTGCTGGAACTCACAAGTGTGCTCATCCTTTTTGAATGTTAGTGATAAAATTGGAATATAAAGTTATTCCTGCTGCAGACTCTGCTTGGAATGGTTAGCAAGATTTTGTGACCAGTTTCAGTCCTTGAGGTATTTAATAAAAATAGCTGAAAATCTTCATAGCCAGATTTGAATAAAGCCAATCCTCAATGGGTACAATAAGAACTGTGCGTTTAGTCTGAATATGCTTGAGGTCACTGCTCAGAGTTGTCCTTTGTAAGAATACCGCTTACAGTTTCCTTTTCTAGTAGCTACAGAAAATTTTTCCAGTGCCTGGAAACATATATCTCTCAGGTAGTTTCAAAGTAAATAATGTTTTCTGCGTCAGCTGCTCTGCTCAATTTAGTTCTCCAGTCAACTCTACAATTTTTTAATATGAAGTTTGTTAATGGTGCTTTGTCTGAAAAGATTATCTTGCCCCCCAAAAGCTTTCCAGTTCTATTTTGCTTCACTTTTGTTTTCGAACCAGTCATTTGTAGAATGATTTGCATTTTGTCAGATCTTTCTTGACACCCCTTTCTGATGGATTTTTCCTCAAACATGAGAGTTCTTATGGAAATGACACTTGGCTTTATGCACTTTCCATTTCTTATCCCTGACAGTCTGTGCAACTCATACAAGCCGGCATGTTCTCAATCTGTGGTGCCCAACTGAGATTATAATCTTTGTACAACTTGTTAATGTCAGTGGCATTTAGAAGTCTCTGCACTGAGCTATGAAATAATTCAGATGCAGAGAGAATCCCTAAAATAGGCATTTGAAAAAAGTGCTTGCAGACAAAAAATGTTAAACATCCACTGTCACATGAACCTTCCCATTTAAGAGGATTTTGCCAAACAGATCTGATGCTCCCGGAATAAGAGTAGGGGCATTGGCCAGCTCTCTTGGGATAGCTGGGCTAGTTAAGATGACATAATACTTCCAGCATGATCCAACTGAAGCATCTCAGTTCCAGATGCTTTACCCATGACCATAGGAACCCAGTTTCACCCCTCCCTTCCCTACCCTTTAAAAAGTGAATATTCATTATGTTGGTTCTTCGTCTTTCTACTTACTGCTCTTGATGTGATGTACTGCCACTTATTCTTTGGCCTTATTCTATCCCACTGGTACTCTAAAAGCTATCCATTTGTTGTAAAACAAGCTTTACTCTAAGAAAGAAGGAGGCTTTGGCTCCATTCCACTTTACCCCTTTTATGATACTCCAGTGGTGAAAAGGCAGAAAAGATCCATAGGATATGGAGCTTGCCCTCAGGAGTTTGCTCAAGAAAAGACAACGTAACTTCAAGTATTTTAATTTTTTTTTTCTTTTTCATCACCTGTGTTTTATCATAAATGTTCCAGTATTTAAAGGGTGGCTACGAAGAAGATGGAGACTCCCTTTTTACAAGGAATCACACGGAAAAGACGAAGGGTAATGGGTACAAGTTACTCCTGGGGAGATTCCAATTTGACACAAGGAAAATTTTTCACAATGAGAACAATCAGCCATTGGAATAATCTCCCCAGGGAAGTGATGGATTCCCTGACATTGGGCACTTTTAAGATTCGGCTGGATGGGGTGCTGGGCCATCTTATCAAGACCGTGCTTTTGCCGAGAAAGGTTGGACCAGATGATTCTTGAGGTCCCTTCCAACCTGGTATTCTATGATTCTATGTTTCTATGTTAATGGAGAATCTACTTTTCTAAATTCAGCTTTTTACCTTAAGCCTGGACCGTACATAAAAGCACAACCTGCATTTACTGTGCACCAAATTCTGAAGAGGGTATAGCAATGTTTGAAACCGGAGGGTGATAATTTGACTTGACAGCTACTTCAAACATGTAAGGAGAAAAGTGTGTTAACGTGTGTACAAAATACCCTACAATTTTGTAGCTGGTTTCTTGTAAAATGTAATATCTTACTTTGGGTATTTTATCACCCAAAACAGTGGGTGTGCAATGACTCTAGATCTCCCCCTACCCCAAAGGTATTTTAAGAGTGTTTGTTGACCTGAATGTCTCCTCTGGTGAGTGTGCAGCTTTAGGGTTATACTCAGCACCATTTATGACCATGAAGTATAGATAATAGTAAATAAGAACATGCTTGAAAAATTGGCTTTTCTATACTTGCAGCATACTCAGTTTGAATGTTAGGCACATTATGAAGAATTTGATTTTGTTAGAATACTGACTGACTTATTTTTCTCGAAATAACGTTATGCAAATAGGTCTTGATACTGTCTAATATCAGAAAGCCCCAAACAAACCTTGACATTTCTTGAGGCATACCTGCACTAGGCAATCAGATTTATCTGACTACCACTAATCGCAGCTGTTACTGCTCAGCGATGCAGTACCATGCAGAACAAATACAAGCTTTGGTCCTGGAAACAATATACCCATATTAGAGCACTATGGCACTTTAAACAAGAAGGCTTCTCTCTCTGCAGGGCTAATTAGTTTAGTTCAACATTGTGTTCCTGTGATCATAGTGTTTCATGTCATAGGGCTATCAAGTCTTTTCTTATGTATTGGTGTCTATACTGTAAAAATAAGCAGTCAATAACTAAGCTATTATTTATTAACAGGGTACAGAGTACTAAATCCAAGGAGATTTCCTGTCAGGTTCAGCTCTCTTTTTGGGTTATCTGTTGTTAGAAGCACCTTTCACTTGAGTTTTTACTGCTTAGAATGTGTTTCAGTGGGGTGTTGGAGTGTGTCATGGACTAAGCTCCCTGCTGCCGTAAGTCTTGTTCTTCTTACTGCTGCTACCTATGCAATACTGTTGCTCACCTTATCAGATGTTCACTGGGTCTTTGCTGAGCTGACTAATCTCATTAACCCCTCTGAAAACTATCCCATCTTAACAAGTAGTTAGCTTCTGGTAGGTGTGCTGGTTTTGGCTGGGATAGATTGGAGATGGCTGA
>NW_008795495.1:5639399-5640089 GCF_000699145.1 Aptenodytes forsteri | reverse complement strand
CTTTTGCTGCTTGCTGTACTGCTGTACTGCTTATCATCTTACTCTGCTGTGCCTGGGAACATTTTGATAACAGCAATGGCGATGCGCCTGGGCTGGCAGATGGCCAGGGCATTGCTGCTGTTTCTGTGCTGCTGTACTGGACAGGCTGGAACTCCAGTGTGAACTTGAGTCGAAGGGACTGTGGCCTGTGGATGAGTCCAGGCAGGAGCAGGACACCCAGAAGCATCTGTGGCCATGGATAAGCCCGTGCCAGAGCAGCTACATCTCAAAGCATCTGTGGCCATCGTTATGTCTGTGCCACAGCAGGTATACCTCTGAAAGGATTGTGGCCCAAGGATAAGTCCATGCTGGAGAAGGTACACCTCGAAGCATCTGTGGCTGTGGGTAAGTCCATGCTGCAGCAGGTACCCCCTGAAGCATCAGTGGCTGTGCATGAGGTCATGCTGGAGCACCTCAAAGTGTGTGGCCATGGATAAGCTCACAACAGAGCAGGTACACCCCTGGAGGGACAGCAGCCGTGAGTAAGGACGTGTTGGAGTAGGTTTACTTCTGAAGGGACTGTGGCTGTGGGTAAGGCCAGGCTGGAGCAGGTACATCCCTGAAAGCATTGTGGCCCCTGGAGAAGGCCACGCTGGAACAGGTGCACCTCAAAGCGACTGTGGCTGTGGATAAGTCTATGCTGCAGCAGGT
>NW_008795495.1:5634703-5638750 GCF_000699145.1 Aptenodytes forsteri | reverse complement strand
CCACCCCACCAGCGAGTAGGCTGGGGGTGCACAAGAAGCTGGGAGGGGACACAGCCGGGACAGCTGACCCCAGCTGACCAAAGGGATTTTCCACACCATATGACGTCATGCTCAGCATATAAAGCTGGGGGAAGAAGAAGGAAGGGGGGGACATTTGGAGTGATGGTGTTTGTCTTCCCAAGTAACCGTTACGCGTGATGGAGCCCTGCTTTCCTGGAGATGGCTGAACACCTGCCTGCCCATGGGAAGTAGTGAATGAATTCCTTGTTTTGCTTTGCTTGCGTGCGTGGCTTTTGCTTTACGTATTAAACTGTCTTTATCTCAACCCATGAGTTTTCTCACTTTTACTCTTCTGGTTCTCTCCCCCTTCCCACCAGGGGAGAGTGAGTGAGAGGCTGTGTGGTGCTTAGTTGCTAGCTGAGGTTAAACCATGACAGTAGGTCACCAAGCTGAATCAGTCTGACAAGTGCCAAGTTTAGCAAAAAGGAGAGAGAAGGAGCATGTAGTTGTTACCAGGGGAGAAGAAAGGTAGGAACAGGAAGGGGTGACTGGGAGCATCTCCTCCTTTTGGGCGGAAGCTGTTAGATGAGACCAATTGCTTGAGAAGCCATGACCTAAACAGGTAAATTAAGTGAATCCCAGGGAAACAAACACTCCATAATTGTGCAAAGCCTACATGTGCAAAAGCTAGAGGCCATGGATCCACATTTCTATTCTCTGTCCTTTGTGCTGGGCAGAGGCAAATTAATTTCAGCAGGGTCCAGCCAGCCATCCTGGAAATCATAGCTCCTGAGTTACCAGTGCATTAAATCAGATCTTCAGATGATCCATTTAAAAGAAAATGTCCCTAAAAGTCACTCCCTGCCCCCCATATTTTTAAATAAACAGATAAAGTTTTCCATACCATATGAGCAACTGAAAAGTAGTAACTGTGAGGGAAATGCTCTCCACCATGGAGAGAAAAGGAAAGGGATGAGATGGACTGAGCAGAAAGTCAGCAGACCAGGTCTGGAGTAGCAACTATGGATAATTTTTTCTAATATAAGAGGAGCCATAGGAGAGTACTTTTGTCATAAGAACTGAAGATTTGGGGAATTTATCCAAGACTAAACCCCATACAGTAAATGGTGGCCTTGTCTAAAAAGCAGTATTTTTATCTCTGACTATGAATAACTGTAGTATTTAATGTACATAAATATTTGATGATTAACTTTGGTTAAGAGCTATGCTATCTCTGTTCATATCATAAATTCAAGCTCTGAAGCAATAGCTTGGACAAAACACTAAGGACTCAATTGTGCCTTGAAGGCATGGCGCCACATTGGGGATAATGCGGAGACACATCACCTCGGCAGGAGCTCCAGGAGGGGTTGTGCCTCAGGCATGCACTCTGCCTCCTGGAGCTCCTGAGGAATGCAGCTAATATACTCCACTTACATGGGGTGCAGCATGTACTGCACTCCAAATGCAAGTGGCTCTCCTGGTCTCAGAAGGCCTACCTGGAACCTGAGACCCTTCAGCCTTGTGAACCTGCCTCGCTTTCTGTGAAATAACTACACCAGCAAAGGTCCTAGCAGCATTTCTGAAGGAGCCACCATGAAGTCAAATGGTCACCCCTCCTCTGTACTTGGCTTACAGGAGTGCAGTTTGTGGCAACTCTTTAGCAATCCAGCTGGCAGACTGTAGTGGGGAACTTTCAGTTTACCCCATCCTTTAGGGTGTCTGAAGAGTGCATTTGTATACTTTTGGGATAGGCTTACCACTCTGTACCTCTTGTGACAACTATCCTGCCTAGTAGAAGGACAGGTGTTTCTTTGCAGGCAACCCGAAAGAGAAAATTTTCATGACGTCTTAAAATTGCTCTGGTCTCCATGGTGCCCCAGGACCTCAGCTCAGGTGCAGTGTAGAGGCTGATGGAAATATCACCCACCAAGAAGAGTACAAGGACTGTAATGAAGTCTGCTTCTTGCCAGGAAAGTGGTGAGCAGAGAAGTTTATGCTCTTCTGTTCTGCAACCCTGAACACACAGTCTCACCCTAAGTCCCTGAAAATAGCTTGCAATGTTTATATATGGAATGTTATGCAAAGGTGACTTAAAAATTCTTTTTTAAAGGGAATAAAAGTTTGTATGTGAGGGGGACTCTCATCATTTGTGTAGTACAGTAGGATACTGGCAAATGTAAGAATGAATACGCTTGATGGATAAAATTGGAACTCATTATTTGCTTGCTGTTTAAAATGTGCCAAGGATGTCAGACACTCCGGTTTTTTTGTCTGTTCATAGTGTGCTTCCTTTTAGTCCTTGTTCTGTGAGCTCTTCATGTATGCATGAAGTTTGATGCTGCTACTACTTTGTGTGGCTGTGAGGGTGATCTGGTTGTCGGTGGGAGACTTTGGTGGGTTACTGTGGTTATAGTATCCTGCCAGATAATTGCATAGCCAGTTCTTAAATCTATTCTCCCCTAGACTATCTATTCTACCGTTTATTATCCTCATTATTAGAAAGTGACTAATGACTAACTTGAACTTATGGTAACAACATAAACCCATTCCTTTTTCCACTATGGACATGGAGAACAAATTATTTGTTCCCCTTCAGATCATTTTGCTTTTTTTAAAAATACAGAAAATGTCATCCCACCTCCTCTCAGGACTCCTCTAGACTGAACAACCTGGTTATGTCAACCTTTTCTTGTAGTCCCTGTTTTCTTGCACTCTGATCATTTTTGTGCTTTGAACTCCTTTCAAATATTGTGCATTTTCACTGAAGTTCACTGACCACTGTAATGAAGCTGAAGACCTACCAATGCTGAATAAAATGGGTTGATTTGGGTTTTACATAGTCTATCATCACACTCCTCTTTGTAGTGGAGCCTGTCAATCACCTTGTCCAGGATTTGGTGTTGTAGATAAGGCTGTAGAAAGAATGGCTCTTTTAGGTAGCAGCCCGATTAACAGGGGTAAGCTCATGGAGAATCTGAAGGTGGAATATACCTTTGGGTGAAAGGGATCACAAGTTCATCACACTGAGAACAGGGAGGGGTAAGAACAGCAGAGTAGGCATAATGGACTTCAAAAAAGCACTCTTCAACAACTGAGGGAACTGATAAGTAGGGTCCCTTGGGAAGATAATATAAAGGATAAAGGAATTCAGGAGACCTGGCAGTTATTGAAAGAGACTGTATTAAAGGCACAAATCAAAGTATTCTGATGCAAAGAAGAGCTTGAAAGCATAGCAAAAGACAATGTGGCTGAATCAGGAACTCTTTAAGGACTAAAGAATGAAAAAAAAGGAGATATATTAAAAGTGGAAACAAGGACAGCTGAATGAGGATGTGCATGGAGGATAATAGCACAAGCATGTAGGGATGAACTCAGGAAGGCTAAAATGCAAGATGACTTACAACTAGCAAGGGACATGAAAGGCAACTAGACAAGGTTCTAGAAATACATCAGGAGGGAGTTGTCAGGAAGCAAGAAAAAGTATCAGTTCAGTACTGAAGAGGGAAGGAAAGTAAATAACAGAGGGCACAGAGAAAGTACATTATACTTTTTTTTCCTCGCTTCCAAATTAACAAAACTAAATTCAAAGGAGTCAGCATAGAATCATAGAATCATAGAAGAGTTTGGGTTGGAAGGGACCTCTAAAGGTCATCTAGTCCAACCCCTCTGTCGTGGGCAGGGGACATCTTCAACTAGATCAGGCTGCTCAGAGCCCCGTCCAACCTGACCTTCAATGTTTCCAGGGATGGGGCATCCACCACCTCTCTGAGCAACCTGTGCCAGTGTTTCACCACCCTCAGAGTAAAAAATTTCTTCCTTATATCTAGCCTATATCTACTCCCCTTTAGGTTAAAGCCATTCCCCCTTCTCCTGTTGCAACAGGTCCTGCTAAAAGTTTGCCGCCATCTTTTTTATAAGCCCCCTTTAAGTACTGATAGGCTGCAGTAAGGTCTTCCCGAAGCCTTCTCTTCTCTAGGCTGAACAACCCCAACTCTTCTCAGCCTTTCTTCATAGGAGAGGTGTTCCATCCCCATGATCATTTTC
>NW_008795495.1:5545671-5633652 GCF_000699145.1 Aptenodytes forsteri | reverse complement strand
ACCTTCAGGTGCCTTAGATGGTCTCGAACCTGATCTTCTCCCACAGTGGGCGGCTCTCCATTCTCCCAGTCCCCGCCTTTGTCTTCTGCAGCTTGGGCGGTGAGGCTTGAGCACTTGCCGGTGAAGACCGAGGCAAAAAAGTCATTGAGTACCTCAATGTACTCATAACATGTCAGCAGAGCCTGATGAAATACACTCTCAAATTCATAGGATGTAAGCTGAAGCAGCTGCTGACCTATCACTTTTGGGAATTAATGGAAGCTAAGTGAGATTGGAAGAAGGACACATAGGCTATGTCTAAATCAGCAAGTAGCGCAACATAGTAGGAGTGGCTATGTAGAGGCAGAGTTGGTGTGGAAGACCGTAAGTCCACACAATGCCTTTCTTCAAACTGGCTTTTGTTTAGTCCCATGCAGCACATACTTCTGATGAGTGTTTTCCAGTTTAGTTTAATGCAGAAGGAACTCAGGAAACTCAGTGTGAACTAAAGCATGAGGACCATCAGGAGATTTACTTCAGAGGCATACCTTTGATTTGAACTGAAATGGTAATGTAGGTGTACCCATTTAGAGCTAAACCGAGCGTAAAAATTAAGGAAATACAGACAAATCTGCCTGTCTTCAATAACAAGCCATTCTAACTTCATTTTTAATTGAAAAGGAGAAAAAAACCCAGTGTATGATGTAATGATAGGTTATAAGTATGTGATATAATTTAACTGGATCAGTCTGAACACTGCACGTAGGACTTTCATAAGAAAATTGGAGAAAGAGTTGAATGAAATCACTGTTACAGTTGTGTGTGAGAAGTGGAAAACTTTGCTCAAAATAATTATGAACTGCATTGTGAGGAGAAGGTTTCAAAAGGGATCCTGCAGAAGTCTGTACTGAGCAGAATTTGGATTAATGACTTGGATGATGGAAGTGAAACTACATTTGTACATTTTGTTCATGACACTAAACTTAGGACTTTTGTAAGCGAAAAGGGAGACAGGATCTAACTGTATTAGATCAGAATTCAAAATGTTCTTGCTATATTAGAAATATATTTGGCCCCAAATCAACACGATGGAGTTGAGTAAGAATCTCCAACAAAAAAGAGCTCAAGAGCAGACAAACAGCATGGGGAATATCTAGTCAGGTAGCAGCACTGCAGAAATAGAACTGGGGTGGCAGTCAACGCTGGTAAAAAAGAGGCAAATGTCATTCTTAGATGTGTTAACAGGAGTGTTATGTATGGGATAGGAAGACAACTATTTTGCATTGCAGGTGTGGCCTCGGGGGAAGTCTGTGCTTAATTTTGGGCTCAACACTTAACCAAAGATGTAGACAAAATGCAAGAGTCCAGCCAAGAACAAGAATGATAAGGTATTTAGGAAAATTAAGCTCTAAAGAAAGACTGAATAAATCAATCATCTTCAGATGAAAAAGAAAGGGAAGATGGAGGAAGTGAAACATGGATATTTCCCAAGTTTGAGTTGCCTCTTCACTGTGGTCTCACCAGAAAAAAACACAGGACAGTGGGAATAAATGGGAATGTCTCTCTTTTGTCACATACTTGGTGATACCAAACCAATAGTTTCAGTTTGAATCAAACTAAAGGTTTTTTGCTAATTAAACTAAACAGGAAAACAACGTTTATTCTAGCAACACAAAAGGTTACAAGAGTACAAAGTTAGAATTATCTGCCAGCCCTACATGGATGTCTGGGATACTCTTGGGAATCTCAGTTAACACTAGCTAGCACTTATGTTTGGGCATCTGAACTGAGACCTTTGAGTCTATGGATTTACTCTCATTTTAAGTGTTATGGCAAACAGATTAGAGAAAATTATTATCACATCTGGGTAAGGGCAGTGATTCTGGTCACAGAATGAAATGCATCTCAAACAGGCACATAGAGTAGGCAGTCTAAATATAGCCAATCATCATTATTTAGGATATTACTTGTTTGTTCCCACTACTGTACAACATCCTCTTCAAACACCTCAGAAGGAAAATCACTGCTCCCAAGCATTTACAGTCCAAATAGAGGTAAAGAGGAAGAAGAAAAACAACCAAAGGTAACTTTGACACAATTGTGCACACAAGCAACTTAATTCACTTTGGATTTGGGATGTGTCTATTTCAGATTACTTCCCCCAAGGAATCAGTAGGATGCACTGCCACTGTCCTTTATGCTAAGTTTCATTGCTTAATAACATTTTAGTTATGCTTTGTATATTGAGGGCACGCAGTGTTCATGTCCATTTCTATGTATATTTGGAGAGCATACCTAATTTTCCATAGATTTTTAATGTCATAAATTTTTAAGGTAAAATCATCCAGTGTAACATCCAGAGAGTGAAACCACGGTTTTAATAAATTTCAAAAATTACTCTATACTTTTATTTTGTAAGGCCTCTTGAGCAGGGCACTTATCCTGCTGCTTGTTCTGACTTTCAGTCCCCCTTTGTTTCCTTGCCAATTTGGCTTGGATCTTGTGTGCCAACTGATTTGCCTGCCTGGGTTGTGCTTTGCTGTATGCTTTGCCCCTCTGGAGCTTATTGCTGTTGTTATAAGCAGCTCATACCTGCCAATGAGCCCTATCAGCTACATCTGTCTTCCAGCCAGGGCCCCCATCGGCTCCTAGAGCCAGAAGATGTAAGGAGGCAGACAGCGGTGGCCAGAAATGGAGAGACAATGGCTTCATTGCTCTCACTCTGAACACCAGAGTGAACGGAGCAGATGATTGCTTTGATTATTTCTATTTTCAGTCTGGTCCCATTAAGAGATAAATCCCCAACAGTTGAGAGATCCTACTGTGGAGTTACTTATAACCCCTGCCCCAAACTGTTTCCACACCTCGAGAGGCACTACTGCACCTACAGCTCTGCGCCTGTAGTCACCATAAATATAGTCCATCACTGTTACCTGAGATATTTATCCATTTGTGACCTCTATGTGCAAAATCCTTTTCAAACACAATTGCAATACAAGGAGAGGTAAGGAAAAAAAAAGGTAACTTTGATGCAATCTTAAGTACAATCCACCTGGTTCAATACAGGCACATTTTTATGGGGATAAGGCATTTGGCCCAGAGCACTGCAAAAAGGCGTTTTAATATGAGATTATGTGAAAGAAATGTTGATGCAGCAGGCCATATGAAGCCTGCTGAGCTTAAATATGGTATATATCCTTATATGTGATACACTAACAAATGGACAAGACAGAAGAGGGGTTCAGAAAGGGAGCTTCATGACCAAATTGATGGGAAAAAATTGTGCACCAGTATTTGCATGTACTGAAGAAAAGTAGGGAAACAGGCAATATGTGTGAAGGTTACATATCCTATGAGACCTTAAGGAGAATGGAGTTTACATGTAACGTTGTTAAAATTACACCCTATCACAGCTTGAACCCATGCCTACTGTAATCTCTTGATCTAAGAAATACAAGCACATGTATTTGAGCATGGTGTGCATGCATGTTTTCCTTTTGCAGACAGCTTTATAGACTGTTTTAAACAACTGTACAAAAATAAACAAACATTCTATGAAAGTGCATTATTATTTTTTAAAACCAGTATGTAGGAGGAAGTAATGAGACATATTAGATCTGATTATCAAGCATATTATTAAAATGGTTGTAAGACTTTATTCATAAATGTCATTTTAAAATTATTTCAGATGAGTATAAATGTCTGTGAAATTACTGTTTTCACTTAATGTCCTTTGGTATTAATAAAAGAGAATATTAACACAAGAAAAATGTGATAGTTCTTAGAGTAGTAACAGAAGTTTTTTAATGTACCAACTTTTCAGCAAGTGATATCGATAATTAAAAGTCTAGTGTTGCTTACCTTAGTGTACTTCTACATATTTTATGTAAGGTTTTACCAAGAAATCAGCTTCACATGAAGGAGAAAAAAAAAATCTAGCTCTCCGAATTCAAACCTACTAGTATCATTTCCTCAATGAAATATATCAATCCTGAAAGTCAGCTTCCACTAATGTGCTCACTGCAACATTATTGGTGGTAATATACTTAATTAGTGAATTTTATATAAGATTTATTTTATTCACAGTAGCTTGGTCTGATAAAATCCTTCATTCCAATTCGTTTAATAGGTAGACTATAGAAACTACATTAATATTACATCCATGAGCAAAGAGATTACCCCACAGTTAATGATTCCCTTGGGTTGCCCTTTTCTGACAAAGGCTTAGAGCCAAAAAGTTCTAGTTTTTTTCCTTCCCTCTGAAATAAAGAAACATTGCTATGTAAAAAATCAAGTGTTGTGTTCTTGTAACATCTGGGTTCTGAACAAATGAGAACTGACAAAATTAAACTAATCCCTGAAACAAACATGGCTCTGCTTTGTATTGACAAAAATCTGTTTTAGAGTAAAAAAAAGACTCCAAAGGCTGTTGATATTTCTGCCAAATGACTCATAAAACATCTAGAACTGATTGGGGTCAGAGGAAGAATTAAGCATCTTAAAGGATGCTGCAAGGAAAGTTTTTAAGTCAAACAGTGGTGTCCCTTGGTGTATTATTTGTGCACATGAAAGGCTTGACAGCTGCACACCGGTGTTTCAATGGTTTCCACAACTTGTGGTTCAGAAGATCTTATATTAGTTTGCTTTGCTTCTACCTTTGCTTTACAAGGGCTGGAAGTATCACTGGGGTAATGCCTGCTGCTACTACACCATTTTCTTGCCACTGTTCTAGCACTTGTGTGGGGCAGGAAGGGGAAAGTTTGTCTCTCTGCCTGCTGCGGATCTAGACCAGCAGCTGAACAGGAATACTGCAGAGAGAAAAGGGAGGAGTGGTTTGAAAAGGGTGTACTTGATGGTCTTCCAGAAAGGCTTGAAGTATACTCTTATTCAGCCACATTATTTCAGGGAGAGAGATAAACACTGCTGAATGCAATAAAAGATTTCAGCAGAAAAGAAGAAATGAGAACTATACTGATCTTGAGCATTTGCCTACTTGTAGGGATATCAATACAAAAGCACACAGAGACTATGCCATAACAGGAGACAAACAGGCACTTTTACCATCAGAAAGCAATTCATCCCAGTCTAAGATGTCTCGACAGATGAGATTAATTGCTCTCTGCAAGTACCCATCGTCCTTCACTCACTGTGGAGACAGCTTAAACAAAATGTCTAACTTTTAATAAGAAGCAAGAAATCCTCACCTCAGAGTCTGAAAACGTGTTTTGTCCTGACAAGAAACACGTCTTAAAAACATTTAATGTTCAGCCTCTTTGAATTTCTTTTCTTTGCTCTCCAATTCCTGGATCTGCCAGAGGTATATTTTTATTCTCATCGGCTAGGCTTACCCTTATAAACCCAACAGGGCCAAGGCTCAGACTTGAGGAGCAGCGTTGGCTAGTCCCTATCAATCACGGTCGTGGACTTGGTGTGGACTTGGCCCGTGCTGACCTGTCCTTCTTTGACAATGCCTGGGCGTGGTTTGGGGCCATGGGCAGGAGCATCTCCCCAGAAATCAGCATGGCAACCCAGCTGGATGTCTGGATGCAAGCTCTGCCATGCCAAGGCCAGAGAATGGGTCTGCCCTGGTTTTAGTTAGTTTTACACATACAGTTTCTGAACCACATTTGATTCCCCCTCGCTGGAAAGGATGCTAAAAAGCACTTAGCCTTTTTCTACAGAAAAGAATAACATTATCTTTTTTATTTCCTTCTGTTTCATATTTTAGCTCATTGAATAATAGTAAAAATCCCTATTGCTTTATAATAGACTCATAATAAGTGGCTTTTGTGATTGATTAAGTACCTCAGCTTCACTCCTGTGTTAATCAATTGCAGCATATCATTATTGCTTCATATACTGCTGCAGTGGAGTGGATCATTTACCATATAAAAACTTCAACCCAACTGTGTCTGCCATTTTGGTTCTAGACATCAACTTCTTTTATGGTTGTGTTTTCCAGGACTGTGGAACAAGAATCATAAAGTGTTTTGTGATCATGGGAATATGGAAAACAGGAAAAAAATGCATAGTGACCTACTTTTATGAAAATAATTGGAGCATATCACATATGTTTGCAACACAGAAAGCATATTAATATTTATGAGGAAGTACCTTTACTTTTGAGATAAATTTAAAAAAATATTTTGGGTTTTTTCATGGACCAGGTCTCTGATTTAAAAGCAAACTATGTCAATTCTAATTAAACTAATTCCAGTTTAAAAAATTGCCTCAGATTAACTGTAATATGTTTAACTGAGAGTAAGAGTCTCATCTAATTTCTTCCATAATATCTTGATGAAAAGGAAAATATTAAAGAAACCTGAAACTATAGAAAATTATATTTTCCATAATTTTTCACTTTAATGTCTTCAAAACCTTTAAAATAGTGATGATTTGAGTTCCATAGTCAAAACATTTCTTTTGTAAAGAAACATGAATCAGAATATAATTTTTAAGCTTAGCCATGTTTATATGCATGAGTGATTATTGCATAAGGAGATTAATAATAAATCACAGAGAGATTTATAAATAAGTTATCCATGGGAAACTGAGCTAGTGCTGCCAATTTACTCCTTTACTTTGTACACATTGGATTGTCATTAAACTATTTAGTTATAAGCTATTTGGTGTTTAATTTCACATATTGCCATTTTATGAATTTAGGTAATAGATGTGGTGAGCTGCATAGATACTGCTCACTGGCCTGCATGGCAATAGCTTTACTTAGGAAACTCACTGGAGTTATCCACCACAGCAGATATATATATATATATAAGTGTGTGTGTGTGTATGTGTGTGTCTCTGTGTGCTTGCTGTCAATCAGATTCTTGCCTTGACTTCAGCTGAAGTTGCATCAAACCTCAAGTCAGTAGCTACACGCTGCTTAGGACTACCATTTGTCAGCTACTATTGGCAACTTCATTAGATTTCTACACTGAAGAAAATACACTTTTTCTCTATAAATTGAATGTGAGCTTCCCTGATTATGTGGAAGGATGTGATGGGAATTACTAGGGTGGTCGTATGCGGTCTTTAGCTAAAGACCTTATCCATCAGCATTAGGTCTAAATCAAAATAATCTTTCTATCTGATTTTGTGAGCGTTTGTTGGCCAAGTGCTCATCCTGCTCATTTCTTTGAAGGTATTTGTTACTAGGAAAGTTGAAAACAGAAAAAAATAAAATTAAGAAATTGAGTGTTAGGTAAATCATACCACACAGCTGTTTCATGATCCTATCAGTTTGAGAAAGGGGGAGAGAGAAGACAGGAAGGCTTTTTGAATCTAATCTTACATAGTCCATCTGTTGTAGCATATGACAAGAAGTCAAGCATCTGAACTTTTAGGAGCCGTTACGGATCCTCGGCATGGATGTGGCTTTCATCGTACAGCCAATGTTGATACTTCCACTGATTGCACTGATTGACTGTTGTGTCATATTATCCCTGGCCTTTCCGACTCCCTCACTTCGGGGGATATCAACACTAGTAATCGTCAGGCAGAGCTCAATTGATTATCTTCAGAATTTTCTCTGGCTATTGACCATAATGGAAAAAAATTGTGCCTCTGAATTATTCAGAATGAAAACATACACAGAAGAAATCAATAAGGAACATCTGATATTAAAGACAAATTAAAGCAGGCAGTATAACGTGTCTTGGGGCACCTGCTACATACAAAGAAGAAAGCATTTTAGAGGTAAAGATGACTATTTTCCTTCTTTCCTTTCATTCTTTTGTGAGTATTATATTTTAGCTGTCAAAATTAACGTCTTTATGAATTAGGACATTAAAGGTTCCTTTTCAACTTGTTTAATGTAAATGTTAGAATTTAACTTCAGACTCTAGCACAATAATTCCTTCTTTGTATCCCCACAGTCTTTTTAACTTAAATGTAACATGCCATGCTGGAGGGATAAAATTATAGAAAAATGTTCAGGTCAGAAAAATCACATTAACAAATATCTAGAGCTAGGCACTAAGTCTCTGAAGACTTTGAAAGTGTTAGAGATTAAACTACTGAAGAAAAATGTACCTCTCAGAAATATCTAATATGTTAGCAGTGGGAAAATGTCTTCTATATGAATCACAGATACGATTTTTAAAAATCTGTGAAGGAGGGATGGCTTGTTTTTTGGGGGGCAGTATTACTGAGGAGTCATGTGAGTTTTTACTCCGAGTTTCTGATTCAAGACAAACTACATGGAGAATGGAAATGTAGTGGGTGTCATGTAGCATCCCTGGTTTTCCATTGGTAAGATTCGGGATTTGGCATCGTTAGAATATTCTCTGATTGCAAATCTGCTATGAATGTGGTAAATTTCTCAGCAAGGACTGCAGAAAGATGTACTGTGCCTGTGGTTTGAAGCAATCAAGAGAACACAACACAACACTCGTGACAATGGGCAACATTAATTCTCAAGCTGAACATTTCTAGTGCTCATTTGGAAATCTGTACTGGGACCTGATTCCTTGCTCCCTCACTTCATGGAATAATACTTTTTCTCAGTATTATTCCACTGTCTTCTTCATAGTAAATTTTCATTTACATGGGATTGAGAGGTGTGATCAAAATCCGAAAAATATACAAAGGAAATGCAAGCAATATAAAAATGTCTTCTAAGGAATCAGACCGCTTTCCTAAATGTATGAAAGAAGGGTAATGGCTGCTGTAGCAATTAATGTTCACAGGAAAGAGAGTTATATCCAGGATGATACAACAACCCCCAGGAATGAGTGCATTGATGGCTGAGTGGTCTTTCAAAGAACTTGCACAACTGGAATTTGTTTCCACTCTTTGTTGAAATTCATACAGGCTGTCAAACCCTGTAAAACTAACTGGGTTTTTATTCAGGCTTTTGGGGAACAGAGTAAAATATAAAAGGAGCTGAAGCTGGTGTATAAAAGGAGAAACCTGAATGATTTCTGCTATTATTTTTTCTTCTACTGGAAAATGTGAATAGGCTTAAGCTGTTAATACCAGTACATTTTTACTGCAAGAGGTAGGATTGCTAAAAGTATAAATTATTGAGAGATGCAGATAAAATATTTAAAACTACTTAATGTGTTAGGTGCCCAAGTTCTCTTGATCTCAATGGAAAGTAGGCACCTAAGCTGCTTAGCTGTTTAGAAAAATCATTCTGGTATCCCATCCTCCCATGTAAACACCTAAAGACACCTGAAAGTCTGGCTAAAAATGCACAGTGAGCTGTGGAGGGACTGTACACCATGGTTGGGATTATTCTTGTCTAATTTTACACACTAGTCAGAAATTTAGGAGAGTTTTTCAAACAGAAATCTTTAGTGCCATCAGAGATGTTATAGGATATGTGGGACAACTCTAGGATTGCCAGATATGATATAGGACCTGAAGAAAACTTAGGCCCTCCTGGAACTGCAGGTCGAGAGTAAAAGGGAAAGTCTGGGTTATTTCAAATGAGACCAGATGTGTATGTTCAGGCAACTGACCCCCATGCTGAGGTGTCTAGCGTAACTTAATTTGTATGGCTCTGCTCACGTTTCCAGATCAGAGAGCGTTTCTGAGGTCCTGAATCTGGCAGAGTGCCCCTGTGGTGTGGCATCTCCTCATTGTCACGGTTTGACAAGGAAACCTGTGACCACTGGTTGAACAGCAACTGTGGAGAGCTACCACAGGAAAGTCTGAGCATGGCCCAGGGCACTCGTTTAAATCTCTTCACTGGCAGGACTGGAGACAGTCAGCTGAGATTGGTAAAACATGAGAAACGTGAGAAACATGAGAAATAAATATGCCTTGGAAAGGTGCACTGGGTTTCACACTTAAATTAAAAAAGTTGAATTTTGCACTAATTTGGTGCTTATGAAACCACAAATTGTAATAGTAGCTAATGTTGAACCACAACTAAAACAAAGTTTAGGAGAGTTTGTTCTGCTTGTGCAGAAAATGGTATTCCGTATCAACAATGTGTGATTGCCGGTTCCCTCTTCATGTTGCTTGAAGCTGCCTTTTTTGCTTATTTCTTTGTCAGAAATGTAATCATATGTCATGATATCCTATGGCATCCCTGTGACAAACTGTTTCTAAAATCTATGCTACTCTGTTCAATGTACACACAAAAAAATAGATGTCTCTGTTTTCTACTTTACCCATCATTTTGAATGCTGTTTTTCAATTGTGATTTAACTTTTTGCTCCTGAAATGGAGGCAGAAATATCACATCATACTGACTTGACCCAGTGACAGGGAATTACTAAAATTGCTGTTGCTGTAAATGAGAATTCTGACTATTGAACCAAGTAAAATATGACCAATTTTATAGAGTCTATGAAACTAGTGGGAACTGCTTTGCAAAACTTCTTTTGAAAATATTTAATGCAATTTCACACAATAGAAATCTATTTTTTTTCTGTTAAATTCTGCTGAAGCTTTTATGTTGCTCGGGTAGATCCACATTAGCACACCAAGGATAGATCTTTTACAAAGATGAAACTCTAGATATTGTCCCCATGATTACTGTCACAATACTGTCTATGGGAACACCAGTTCCAAGATTTAGATTATGGGACTGGTATGAAGGCTTTTTGCAGCGCAAACCCGGTGCATGCATGTGTGTAAAATGTGTCTGCATTCTCTATATCAAAATTTGCTATTGCATATAATGCAATTTGCTATTTCTTCTTTGCGCAGATGAAGAGTTTTTTTCTCAATATATGATTCTTCTCAGGAGATGCGTTCCTCTGTGAAACAGTAAGACATGAATAAAGCTACATCAATATTTACAAAGAATTGCAAGCATTGGAAAAATGAATTAAATGTGAAAGAATGTAAAAAGGCAATAGCGTATGTAAGCATGGCCCTGAGTAAAAGAGCTAAGGGACTAGATGCTTGGCTACTCGCAATTCCAATTTGCGCTGTTGTCAGGGCACAGAGGTGTTGAAGAGGTGTTCTTTGATCTGTGGCAGAAGGATGTGAAAACAAAGTGAGAACAGGTGAAAGCAGAAAGAGAATATGGCAGGAGTGATGTCGGTGGTTTTAAAATACTGTCTATGCTGTCGAATAACTGAGTGCCATCTCAGTTTGCTCCTGACATCTCTTTCAGAATGACCAATTAGGCCTTGTCGAAACAAACCCTCATTCACCACAACTCTCTGGGCCCGGCCCAAAAGTCATTCTGGAGATTGTTCACTTTGGCTGGCAATATAGATAAGACTATATACAGATTTGGTTCCCTCTGTCCTACGCAGTCCTCCAAGACTAGTGCAATTGGCTTTGCATCCTCAGGCAACTCAAGTCCTGTCTGCAGTATGTGACAGATACTTCCACATCATGCTATGAAAACACCACCTTGCTGGGCTGACGCATGCTGTTTTGGACAGTCTGAGCTGAAAAAACTCAAAAGCATAACTATTATGTTCTGGGCTCGCAGGGGCAATGCATGGAGCCGAGACAGCTGCAGGACCAAACGTTGTGCACTGTGAAGGTGCCCAGTTGGCCTTAAGGTGGTTATTCCTCAGCAGAACGGATGCAAGCCATTCAATACCACATCGCCTAAGGGACAGGATGATTCCCAAGAGCTGCTATACTGAGTAATGTATGTATAGCATATGTTGTCTATATTCTTGCAGAGGAGGTGGGAAGAACCACGCAAGTCTTGATAACACCGTACAACACATCTATCTCATGCCTGAACTCCAACAAGTTTCATATGTTCCTCTGTCTGTTTTGCCTATATTATCTGGCCAATACCTCTCCTCATATGTTTATGGTGTTTAAATCATTAAATTAGTTAGCATTAGAAGCATTACCTACATACACTACAGAGTCAACATCTCTCCTTCTGTTTCCTTCAGAATAAAAACCTAACTCTAACTAGAAACCTATACTCAGAGCCGGCTTCAGGATTATAAATGCCATATGGATGTGTGTTTCCGTTCTAGTCTGAATATATGCACTTAATATAGAAGCTTAAAGTGACCTCCTTCTCCATGGCATTTCTCACTTAATGACTTAGGTGGTCTGTTGTTCATGTGCACATGTTTTTAGGTACCTGTTTCTTCCTGTATGCTGGATAAGCAGTAAGATTGCTAGAAGTTATAACTGCAATGCTGATCTTATACCTGGTTTGTGATTTTAGCCTGTAAGTTTGCTATGAAACTATTATGAATAATGTGAGGCTCATAAATTTTAGACTGCAAAAATAGATTTGGTGATAGGCTTAGTTTCTGTTTTTGTTGCATATCTAAGTTATAGTAAATGAAATATAAACTGTGTGGAGAAGTGTCAGATGATGAACAGCATTCACCCTGTAGACTTCTGAAAGTTGAGAGAGGAAGATCATGGAAGTGCATCCTTGCTTCTGTTCTCCTGAGCAGTCACTGCTGGCAACTGTCAGAGGCAAAATAGGTGGGCATTACGTCTGAAGTAAAGCAGCCATTTTAAATGATCCTAATAGACTTGTAGAATTGTAAGACTGTGAAGTGTCCAAAAAACTGGTATAAAAGACCTATGGGATATAGTTATTGTCTGTGGAAGAGAAGATGGTGGAGAGTGCTAATGTAAGAAGCACAGTTTTCATCTTTTCAGCCTAAATATTCACCTTGGCCCTCTTTACAGTACAAAGTGTGTTTAGCCAGTCAGCAAAATAAAGAAACATAACTAATGTTAGATAACAATTCTGAGGAAAGTTTCTGCTAAATCTTACCTGCCACCTAGACAGTGGAAGTATTTATGGCTGCTTTTTTCCTGGGTGTTTTCAAAGGGATCATAGTACTCATGCTGTTTGAGTCCCATTTCAGCAAAACCTCAGGGTTATAAAATATAAGCTTCAATACAATTCCACATATAAAGACATGATAAACATCAATAACAAGAGAAGTCTGAGTTGCATGTCTTATTGTGTTTTACCAAGTTAGAAGCTCATTCTATTCATTTCAGTATAAGTCCATTGCGAGTGATTTCTGAGGAAGTGATACAAAAACATATTACAAGGAACAGGAGGGATGGAACATTTTAAAGACATTTATTCAAAATTATTTCAGAACTGACTGTTTGAGATGCTTTGGAAAGATGTTGGATTATTGTTACAGAGAGATTTTCCTGTTACATGGGAAGTGATATTGGGTGGCTGCTTTAGTATGGTACTACAGACAACACCTAGCTACAAAGCAGTAGTAATGGTCTACACCAAGGACACAAACTGCATGTTGCAAGGCTAAGTGTAAGGTGCTTGAAGATGAAAAGTGAACTTAAGACCTGCATGGTATTTCCATGAAACCTTTCTCATACAGTGTAGAGATCTTTACTAATATGGTTATTTGTGCTCTGCAAGCTCCCTACTATCCTGCTCCTAGGAAGGAGGTTGTCAGCTTTACATAGTTTTATGTTTTCACAAGAAGAACAGTATACTAAAAAAATAGGTGCCAGTAGAATAAATCACATTGAAGATATTTTCATCCATGACTTATAACAGGGTTCTGGGGTCGTTAGAAGATAATCATATTATTTTATCAGGTGATACAGTGCTGATGCCTACAGAAAATTTAAGAAGGGAATTTGTTAATTAAACATGATTATTACTATCTTCAGAAAAGAAAAAATACTTTGGGAATATTTCATTATTATTTACTATTTAGCAGTTCAGGAAAATCCCATTTAGCAATATGTAATTGTTAAAAGTTGTTATCAAGCACAGTAGTGGGGAAAAAAAATGAACTACACTGAATAAACATAAAGATACTTCTGTCTTTAACAGACAGGGTGAACAGTCCAGAGTGAAGGGAACCTCCTACCCCCAACAGTTACACAGATGTATTGGTAAAATGTCAAAAGCAGATGAGAAGTAAAATTGATCTTGGAAAGAAACCAAAGGATGACATCATTGGTTTCGAGATTCCAAGTTACAGTCTAAATTGGAAATGGTAAAAAGAATTATATAAGCATAAAAGCAAAAGTGGTTGTAATAAAAATAAATAAATAAGGAGAAATTTCCTGAATTTGAAATGGTTTAACTTCATATGCCATTAGTTTTGATTATGACTTTTTCTGAAATTAGAGAAAATGAAGGAAGTCTTGTGGCTGTACCTTATTCTTCATGCCAATGTTCTTATGCCTCTGTATACCAAAATTCCAGGTTCCATAGTTCCTTTAAAAAAGTTGAGCTAGGCAATGTATCTAATAATTCAGAAAACATCAGTTTACAAAAATAATTAGTTTTAAATGAACACTATGCTTATGTGGCTTTTCATGACATCCATCAAAGCTGCATATAAAAGTTTATGTTATGAACTAACTACTCTCTGTCCTGTGATTAAAGGGCACATGATGACCTCATGAACCAGCCTTCAGACTTCCAGTGCTTCTGGCTTTAATATTCTGTGCTAGATTCACAGAGCTCTTCTACAGATGCTAAGTGTTCAATCCTGAAGGCTCCACTTCATCATCAGGTAATTAGTATTTTCATTAACTTGCTTATTGTCAAGGAAAATGAGCCTTGATCATCTAATTTTTCCTCAATGAGTTGAATATTGTAATATATCTATAATTAATGTGTTTTATGCCACAAACGTGTAATGGAGTGGAAATCTGAGCCTGCTCCCAGCAGTCACTGTCAGTAAATGTTTGATGAATAAACAGAGACTTTCTAATGGGAAATGGTGGTGACTTTTATAAGCAGACACAATAAAGACTTTATTAACATACTTAAGAAGCATTCTGGGAAATAGAATTGAATGCATTATTACTGTAGGCTCCTTTTGTGAAAAGTAAATTTTACTGTCCCCATAACAAATGTTTGCTTGTTTGATGTAACTTGTAGTGTCATTCTTTTATGGAGCATTTTTCAGTGTAAATCTGTGAAGCATTTTAAATTAGCTACATATTCCCTATAGGTCTATGATCTAAAAAAAAAAGAAAAAAAATCCCTCTGAAATTTGTATAAACTAATCACTTGTACACCTGGCTGTAATGGAAAAAGAAATAAAAAGAAAAAAAAACACCACCTAGCAAATATCTGAAAAAACAAATTAAAGTGAAAATCTTGTTAAAATGACAATATAACGTAGGTGTTTAGAGAGTGAAGAGAAGCTGGGGTGGAATGGCAGATCATTTGCAATGCCACATCTGCTATAACTAAGACTAAATATGTCTTTAAAATGTATTAATGAACAGCTCCAGATGTAATATCAACATGCTATAATAAAGAGCCAGGAGTGTCTCTGAGCTAGTCAGGAATGTATTTAGTTTCTTGACTGGTTCCAGAATGGAAACTAAAACCCTACTGGCTCAGTTTTCAGAGGTGTGTCATGTACACAGCCCGTGCTACAGTCAGTGATGGCTACAGACTGTAAAAACACAGGCTTCAGAAAAAAAAATGCCTTTTCCCTTTTACAATTTTTTTTTTTTAGCTGGCATGGTGTTTGCCTTCCCAGAACATACTGTATCTCGGGATGAACAACTTACCTAAGCAAGAAAGACACTTGAATCGCTTCTACCGCTTTTACTCAGCTAAGTGCAAATTCTGTGTCCTGATTTGCATGCAATTCAGAAGATTTCTGTGGCATTGATGTAATGTGATGGACAGGGCAGGAATAAAAAGAGTAGAGGAGAAAGGGAGAAAGGATAGAGAGTAGGAAGCAAAGAGAAGTTTCCCCTAAAAGAAAATTAGAGAGGACAATTGTGAGAGTAAGCAGGCTGGCCTGTGGTTGTTGCTTCTCTCCACATCCCTGGCATGGGAGCTTCAAATTCTCCCTGCCCTGAGCCACCAGCATCAGCCACCAATACTTTCAGTGAGCAGCTTTGATACCCAAAGTCCCTGCCTGCCTGACTGGCGAGGCTCAAGGAGAGGCTGGGAAAGGCTCCCACGCTGTGTGCGTTGCCAGGAGTGGTCCAGGGACAGTTGGCTGGGTCAAACTCCAGAGCATGCTCTGGGACAGGACCTGTAGACATAACCATGGCTCTGTTTCACACATTTGAATGGGAACTTGTCAGCTATACCTCACAGAGAGGACTCAGCACCCCTAGGGTGTGATGCATCTGTCCTACTTTAGATGTCTACCTTAAGATTTCCGAATCAAGCTGTTATTATTTAAATTTCCTTGTTTGATTTTGAAGGAAAAAGTTTTAATTTTATGTTCTATTAAGATATTTTTAATATTATGTTAAAATTTTATATTGTTTACAGAAAAAATGTGATGGGCCACATATAATTATTAAAGAACTTTAATTCCATAAGGAAAGTCAGGGCTTTTGCTTTTCATTCAAGTTTGGTGGAATGAATGTCAAAATTGTCTTTGGACTAATTTTTTGTTTCTCATTTGCTCTGGTAGATATAAAACCAGAAAACTGAAGTTTTGACACAAGTAAATCCCAAGACAGAGTTATTTTGTAGATGCATCCAGAATTCAGAAAATTGTCTACTCTTCTGTGTTTTAACTGATCAAATGTAGATGTCTCATGTCTACATTTAAAGTAGCTGTTAAACACCCAGAGCAATCAACGAAGAGACACTGTCACCTACAGGTTGTGATTTATCTCATCCTAATGTAGATCTCTGGAATAAGCCAGATGAATCTCAGCCTAAAAGTGGGTATTTCTCATCACCTCTTCACTAACTTTAAGGAGAATCGAATGTGACTCACTCAGATATTGAAGTCTACTTAACAGATGCTTAGACTTAACCTAGGTAAATCTCCCTTTGAAAACAAACTGGTCAAAACATTAGGAATCTGACTGTAGAGTATAATTTAGAATGTCAGGGGATGAAGTTGTGAGACTGAAGTTGATTTTTTTTAATGATGGTGTAGGTCAGATGTGATCTTGACTTACTACAGCACAAGAAATTTCATTGAAGCTGTTCCGTAGGAGCAAGACTGAGAAAAACTTATGCAGGGAATTTTAACTCTGGCCTACAAGGTTTTTCCAACCAAGGGCAGGTTCTCCAACTCTCCTAAAAGGGATTTAGCTAAATCAACTTGTGGAAAATAATGTTAAGAAAATGAAGTACTGTGGCTGAAAGCTGTGTTCATTCCACCTAAATTTAGGCACCTAGATGGGGGTCCAAAATGAGGTTTTTAGTCACCATAGCTTCATCTGGGGAAAGACCAACATCTTCATATCCAGTCCTCTTATGTGGTGTATGTGCCTCGGCTCTTGCTATCTACAACTGGGAATGAAAATATCCTGAGCTCTGAAGTTTGATAACCACAATCTCTGACAAGTGTAATTTAGCTATAAAGGTCAAAAAATAAATCTTACTTTGTCTGAAACTTCCAGGTTTAAATTTAAAGTTTTTTTTGGGATATGGTTAAGTCAATATCAGAATAACAGTTTTTATTTCTTACTTTTTATATTCACTGTCTGTTGCAATCATTCAGATGGATGAGGTGTTTTCCAACAGACAGAAAAAAGAATACCAAAATCCTAAAATCAAAAACCCAATAAATCAATATATAAGATATATTTTCGTGCTCTCTGGTATCATAAACAAAACCAACTAATTTAAACAGTGGTCCAATTTTCAGAATGTTGGAGGAAAGAAAAGTATGTACTCTTCTGATGCAAGAAAACCAGTTAAGTAAGATTTTGTGACTTTTCTGTCTTCAAGCCACTGTGTTGGGTGGAATCTGGATTGTTTTGAAAGTATGGGGTTTTGGCAGGGCTTTTCACTGCAGCCCTGGGATTATATTTGTTTTCTCCAGTTCTGGTATGTGGCAGCATACTGAACAGTATAGGAAATATCTTAGAATTCAGCCCGTGCTTCTCTTAACTAAAAGCTTATTATTTTGTACCTGAAATGCAAAAAGGGAAGAAAGTATTTTGCAGACCAGAGTTAACTATTACCACAACAGATAAAGTTCAGGTACATCTTTTTTTCCTTCTAGACCTACCCAAGTAGAAGACAACAGACCATTGAACATCAGCAGCACAGACTGGCAGCACAGTGCTGTTCTCCGTTATGCTGCTATTGATCTCAATATCTATACCTTTTTTTCTAGTTTACACTACCGTTACTGAAACTAATATTTGATGCTGTCGTCTAATAAGAGAGACACATGTTTCTACAGACATCATTGATCTTACATATTCTTCTGGAACTACCTGATATTTGGTAAGATATTTATCTTTGGATAAGAAATTTGAATTTTTACAAACATAAATTATTGAAAGTGCAAGTTAATGACTTTTATGAAAAATCTTAATTAGAAATAGATGAAACAAACATGGCAATGAAAAACCAAAGTAATATGCTGTTTTCTATTTCACTGCAAAAGGCCAGAGAAGAAAAAGAGCTTGGCAAAATACAGCATATAAAGGCCAGATATCTGTGTCCTGAGGCCATCAGACACTTCCCTAATGGACTACAGAATGTGTAAAATAATTAATCATGTGGAGAAGGTATTGCCAGGGTTAGAGACGGGGTCTTCAGCTTTTAATGGAAATGCTCTGTGATTGAGCTGGGAAAAAAACTTCTGTAGTTAGAAGAGGAGGGCATCTGTCATACTTAACTCATAATAGTTTAGGAGCACAATAAAATACCAGACATGGTTCAGCACTTTTATTTTGTGGGGTATTAAAACTATATATAATACAGGAAAAGTACAAACATACAGTGAACCACTCTCTATGGTAGCGTTCACAAATTTCAGTAGGAGGAATGCTTAAAAGGTTAAACTCAGACTCTCTGGGGTCAGATTTGTTCCCTCACTAGCAATACATCTCCCTGACTAATCTTTCTGTATATACTTTTAAAAAGAATATGGTGTATTTTCTACCTGCCTGTTTGATAGGTTGCTGAGATAGAGGGAAAATGGATCATTTTATTTATTTCTTTGCTAGAGGCCTGAACACAATGAGCATATCTTAAAACAAAGAAAAAATTTAAAAATTGGTTTAGTATTAACATGCAAATTTTGTAGGCAAAGAACAATATTAAGACTGAAGAACCTCAAAGAGAAACACAGTTAAGGTTACTCATGCATATGAAATCTAAATCTGTCCCTCTGGTGGAGACATATTATGGTACAGTCTTTAGTAACACGATCTGGAACCTATCTTTTTCCACAGGATACCTTCCTCATTTATTGTATGGGATAAACAGTGTTCATTATTTGAGCGGTTCCTTAAAATTTTCTTGCATCCCCATAGGTCAACAAGCGAATCTAACCCTTATTTCTTCTGTGCTATTTCAATCACTCATCCAACAGCTTGGGTGTCCAAATGGAGGTGGCTAACATCTACATTTTATTCAGAGCTTGAATGTTATGCAATATGCAGGGATGTTACTCAGTACTCCCACAAATTGAACTGAGATGCTGGATCAAACTGGATGGTCAGAAAATGAGAGTACAATCCACTGAAAATCATACAGTTTGAGAGTATTAGTCAACAAAAGAATGATTATTAGCCAATAGGCTTGAAAAAGCAAGATATATCTAGCTGTGCAGGAGATTTGTTAGAGGCACCATAGCAAACATTTAAAGGTTCTCATCTGAATTACTGGGTACAGGTCAAATTATACACAGTAAAGAAAAATGAGTTCAAACTGAAACAGTGACACAGAGAGAATGAGTTAGTTACACACTTTTCACTTGTCTTTGCACTTTCTGAGTCTGCTTAGAATCAGAAATACAAGGGTTAAAATGTGCCCAAAATAGTCCAATAAATAGTCCAATAAATAGTCCAATAAATATTTCAAGAGAATCTAAACTTGTGAGATTTCCAGTTCAACTAATCCAATCTATAATTATACTTTAAAGAATCTCAATTATGTCAGTATTCATAATTTTTGAGGGGTTTTATTGAAGCATTAGCAGTTTGATCCCACTCAGGAAAAAGTAAGTTTTAAATTAGCCAGTTAAGGAGAAAAAGAATTAACTAGAAAAACATAAGTAGATCAACATATCTCAGTAGCGATATGTGTATGAAGCAGAGGAATAAACATTCCCATGTAGCCAAATTTAGGATCACGTTGAGTGTCAGGTTGCACCGGTTAGGCCAAAAGGACGTATGAGAGGGGTTGGCAACAGGACACAAAAGTATTATTAACATTGCTTTCCAGCTTGGGCAAGAAGTTCATCCCATTCAGCACTACCATCTGAGCAGGACTACAGGAGTCCTGATCCTATACAGCAACTCACATCACTCTACGAGCAAGACTCTGTAGACATAGCCAAACACTGCAGCCTCAGAGGCTGCACATTTCTCAGGCCTGCTGCCTTTGGAAGACCTCTGGATGGAAAGAAGGGACTGGCTGCCAGGAAGGAGGCATCTGGAAGATACTAGGAGGGTTGCACTGGGAGGAAAGAGGAGGTGAAAAATAGAAAGGATCTGTATCTGAAGGAGATTAACTCTAACGGAAAGTAAAAAAGGGCTGGAATTCTGCCCACGCAAGTTAATGTGAGTTTTGACATTCATTTCAGGAGCTGTAGTGTCAGGCCCCTGTGAATTAACAAGGGCTGGAGCACGGGAGAGAAGAAGTAAATAGGCTGCCCACAAGAGTAAAGCTGTTTGTGCCTAAGGGTATGACCGCGCTGTGATTTGGCGTGTGTATACGTGTTCACACTAGCTTTAATTTAGATTGAATGGATACTACTTAGGGTGTCTAAGGCTGTGGCAGCATATACTTCAGCACAGGCTGCACAAGCCTGCAGAACACCCGGGTGCTTTCTCAAGCAGCTGCTGTCCCCTGAAGCGTGCGTTGCTGCAGCTTTACTCAGATGTAGCTGTATCTCCTCCAAGCGTCATTCCCCAAACCACTGCAGGCATGATGTAAGTATTTGGAGGCTCTGGGCTTTAGATGAGGGGTGTTTCAACATCTCTACCATATGGTTGCAGAGAAGGTAGCTGATGTTATGATTTTACAGCATGAAGCCTGTGCCACGATGATCAGTTTCCAATACACTGATAATGCAACTAAATTATGTTGTAACAAAACATGTATGTGTGAGTGTGTGTGTAGCTGTGTTTGCTTGAATTCTTAACAAAATAGATATATAAAGGAGAAGCTAAGGGTACATACAAGCACTGATGGACCCTTAAGTGCAATGGGTTAAGCTGGTGTGAGGGTGAAGGAGGCCGGGTGTCTGAACGTCACAACTGTAGCTCAGTGATAGACAGGCTGGGGCAGTGGAGGCGAGAAGAATGGTCATATGATGGTAGTTGAAGTGTCAAGGGGGTACAATTTATTGAAAAGCAGATCACAAAGGAGAAAATCCTTCCTGCATATTATTAGTGCTATTGATTGATTTATATAGTGCATTTCTTAAGCAAAGCTCTTTATAGAATTACAAACTATTAAAGCTGAGTGAATAACTCACAATGAATAATTTATCCCATGAATTTAACCTTTCTTTCTGCTCATGAAATAGCCACAAAGAGATCACTATTTCCTTAATTATTCAATGAATTTTTTAATGAACTTTTAAAACACTATGAACTGATCACCAAGAATGTTCTGATAATACAAGATAACCAAGGTTTCTTTGGGTCCTGGTTGTTTAGAGACAACCAAACTTGTGGCTAACAAAAGCACGTGCACTACCCTATGCAAATCTGGTGGCTTGCGGTACGTGTCTACTCCACAACACAGTGCTTTGCAGACATAGCTGAGCTCCCTCTGAATAGGCACCATTTTAGGACAGAAAGCACGAGAGCTGTGGCAATGTGGAGCTCTAACCCTGCTATCCATCCCTGAGTAGAAACAGTCTAGACATAGCACTACTGCTACTACTTGGGGATGCTGACAAGAGTGGGTGCATGGAGCTGCAGGGTCTTGTGGAGATGGGGGAGCCCCTCTGGAGCCCCTCCGCAGTGTTGTGCAGCTCAGGAGTACCTAGAGATACTCCCCGTACATGTCAAGGCAGCTGGTTATGCACCTGAGTGCCCTTTTTTTGAATCAAAGCCTGAATTCATTGTGATTCAGCATAAGGCACACGGTAATTTTTTTCCCTGACAGGATGAGTATGTAAAGTTCTGAATTTCAAAGCTGTACTACTCTAAAATTCCTCTTCCATGAATATTCAGGTAAGTAGCATGCAAGTCTACTTGACATATTTTTGCCAGGATAGCTTAATTCCATAAACGTTGGCAGAAAGTGAACACGAAAGAAGAGAGGACTGCAAACTGTGACAACATAGCTGGAGAAGTTGTGCACTGTGCACTTGACCCACAAACCACTATCCCTTGGAATTGTTCTGCTTCATTTATATTAAACATTAGTCATCCCTGAGGAAAAGGGGAACTAAGCAGTAATAGGAATAGCAGAAGCACTATCCAATAGTTTGGGGAGAAGACTTTGTCTTCTGAAAAGGAGTGGGAACTGAGGTTTCATTACGAAATATAAGGAGGACTGGGTAGCAGCTCATGTTAACCTATCAATCATCTATAATGCAACCATCATTTTTGGAGGCTAGGGGTAGGTTCTGAAGTTATATGTAAATGCTCACCATCCTATATTTTAGCTCATTTCCTTTTAGGTTATGCCACAGGACTTTTTAAAACTGTTTCACAATTAAAGTTTCATGCTGCACAGATGGAGAAAAATGAACTTCCAACATAGCTCTGTGTTATGGCGATGGACAGTCCCTTTTTAATTACAGAGCAAACTTTGAGATATTTCCACTACGACTGTATTCTAATGCAGTGGCAAACAAGACTGAGGAGTAATGCATTTTGGAGCTGCTACTGAGTGTGTTTGTTAGTGTTTCCCAGTGTTAATACCCTGAGTGTGGCAGCAGATTAATAATTCACCTGTAACAGCACGGTGCAGTCTTTAAATGGAGTAATTTAAAACAAGGTATTAACAACATCTATAGATTTTTTTTTTAAATGAGAACTTGGTTTGGTGTAAGGAAATACAAAATCCTACTCTTAGATCTCTACTGAGCTTCCAGATGGAGAGCAGACTGGCTGAGTCTTTATTTGTCTTTATTGACTCTTTATTTTTTGGATTTGGGAGTATAATTTTACTGAAAGTTGGCATTAATTGCTCTGAGACCTGTTGTCTGTCAGCCCTTTTGGCAGGCTCACGGGAGCTCTTTTGGAGTGATCTCCCAGTGGCTAGGTCCATACCTCAAAGCCATCATGGGGTGCACACACCAGATTTCTTCTGGCTGGAAGGAAACCAGAGGAGCTCTTGGATTGCTCCTGGGCTTCTACATCCCGAGACCAAGCTGGAACAGGTCCAACGCAACCCCCTCCCCCAGGATGAGTATGAAGTGGATTTCAGGTTCTCAGCAAGAACTGTTTTGATCTATAAATCCATTCCTATTTGTCCACACTGATCTATAAGGTAGATATAGGCTCAGTTAAGGAAAAGGCCAATAACTTAATTTCAGTTTGAGACAGTCTGGATGTCCAAATAGAAAATATTATGCAAACAGAGATAAAACACTGTTCTGACTTTCTGATGAAGTTTAAACCTCTTATATCAGATCGTTATTACCTTTTAAGAAAGTAGCTATGTTACACGATTTTCCTAAAATGCATGCTAATTATGATAAAGTGTAGTCCTCATCTTAACAAGCTAACAATCTCTCTACCTTCATAATATTTAAATAGAGAATTAGATCATTTTGGATACCTGATAACTGTGCACTTCAGATGTTTAACAAATGTTATGAGCGTAAGTGTGCATCTCAGATGTATATTTATATTGTTGTGCATAGAGTAATGTGTCTTCTGGGTCCTTTTGTAAACAAGCTGTCAAGCTTAACTGGGTTAGCCTGTAAAAATATCTTTCCATAAATAAATTGAAAAAACACCCCAACAGTCAAGCAGCCTCTTCTAACGGGCTTGATCGGAAAATACAGGGGGAAAATATAATAACACAATAATGTAGTCCTGTGCAGATTCTCAAAATGTCAGTATGTGTAACTTTGGGATATAGTCAGCTTTTGGCTACTTTTCTTTGTTCTCTGCTTGGTGATGTAGAAAATTCCAGATTCAATTATGTCCAGTCACGCCCAGTTTGTTATTCATCTGTTCTAGTTCACTCATGTCCTGCCAACTTAGATATGACTAAAATTATCCACAGAGAGATCAAGAGTGCATTTGCCTGCAACATGTTCAGCGCTGCAGCAGCAGAACAGAAGTATGAGAGCATCAGACAGAAGTGACTTTTACAGACAGCCCAGTACCTGAGGAGGATTAGAGGTAATACACAAGATCCAGAGATTATTCCTGGTGAAATTATAACAGTGTTAACAGAGATCAAATATAATTTATTTGGGCTCCTTTTCTGAGCATGAAATCTCTGTTGCTGTGGCTGTTTGTCTCTTCTCTGTCACCCTCTTTGATCTACTTTGTTTTCCCATACAAATAATGTATGTAATTATGACATTTATGCCAACCTTTAAAATAAAATCACTTTTGTTTGAGGAGGGTTACATAGTAGTACTACCAGACTTCTCATAAACCCAGAATAAAATGCTCTGACATTCTAACAGATGAAAAAATAATTGATTATATAAAACTTATAATTAAGATTATGAACTGCATCCATTAAGAACTCTAGTTTTACTGTTCATTCTTTTAAGGAATGAAATGATCTGTTTTTTAATCATTGGGATGAAAATTCTTTCTTTTTTAATTCACAAAATATTTTGTTTTCTGGAAGTTGCTGATGAGGAAGTTAGTGTAAAAGAGACAATTATCTTTTCTCCCATTTCAAAAGGTGTTTAAAAGTGAGTAAATAATGATAAAAAGTAAAAAGGCTCTCCAGTGGAGACAGCCTTCAATGAGGACTAGGTGGTGGGCATTTGAAAACTTACGATGACATATTTGGAAGATTTTTCAGATTGCTTTTCATTTAGAAACTGAAAAGTTTCTGTTCCTATATCTCTCTTTAGCATGAACTCATACTGAGATTTAGTTTTGCACCCTCCATTGCAATCAGTGCTGGCTGCTTCATTGCCTTCGTCATGGACAGCCACCAGTGTTAACACAAAAGGAAACAGTGTGCCACCATTCTGACTTAATAGACCCCTCTGAAGGAAATATGCATAAATTTTGGTGGTTATAGAAAAGTGAAGAACAGCAAGGACTCACCTATTTTGGTAAAAACCAATGAACTATAACAAAAAATATAATGTGATAGGATGACACTGAGGTTTTCACACCCATCAGTGTACTCTTGACCAACTTGGACACTAAAAACTGCTGTTGCTTTATTTATAAGAATTGTTACTTAATGAAGTAAAATCATTCTTCTTCCAGGTTCATAGTATTATGGCTTAAAAGTTCTGTACAGAATAGGAGGCTTCAAGAAAAACAATCCTTTCCTCCTAGCACTGGTTGGGATTCAACACCAAGCTTCACAAGTTGTACTGAAAAAAGCTATAACTGGGCCTGACGCTATTGACATCTCCTGAAAGATTCCTGCAGGCATCATCATCATCACAATTTTTGCCAATGTTGTGTTGCTGTGTATTGCTGTACAGTATTGCACTGTAGAATTAATTCTAAATAATTTTGTATTGTTTTTGTTGTCCAGCCTAGGAGCCTTACCCCTGGCTCCCCAAAAACTTATGACCAATTAATAAATTCTTCCCCTTTATTCCCTACTCTCTGAATGAACAAGTGTTTGGAAACAAATCATGAATATCATGACTTTACTAAATGCGTCAAGCTCCACTCCCCTTGATTTAATGAATGCAATTTTGTCTGCCAGTGCCACATACCAGTTATGCCCTGATGTACTGCTATTTGACCTCTTTTGATTTTTAATGAAATGCAATTTTGTCTGCCAGTGCCACATACCCGTTATGCCCTGATGTACTTTCGCTTGTTAATCAGAAGAGAAATTCACCTGCAGTGCCAAGACTCATGAAATGTTGGGCCAGTGTCTCCAGTGTGGTCGCTGGTCTCTAGATGTTTCCACAATACAAATGGTAGATGCTGTATTTCTGTAGACCCCTCACGTTGTGTCCCCAACTTGCATTGCCCCTTCCTGTCTGAGCAAACAGTTCTTTCCTTCTCCCCTGTTAACATAGAGTCCTTCACTGCAGCCATCCCATCTCAGCCCTCACTTAATCCTGCTCTAGCTTTGTTTCCATTTCAAAATCCTGTAGATCCCCTGCTTTTTTTTAAGTACCGGCTGATGACTTCACCCGCTGTCAGTTTTACAGTGGATGTGTCACTATCCGCTGTAGTTTCACAGGCAGGCTGTGAAACTCTGCTGCCTTCTCTCTTTCTTTCTAGGTGCTGATTTCTTGGTGCACATTTTGAAGGGTACAACTGCAAATATGCTTTTTCTGTTGTACCTTGTCATCAATTTTGACCCAAGTACCTATGTATTTCTCCACCCCACATACATCTCCCTGCCAACAATATATTGATGATGCATGTGAGTGCAAAAAGGGATTACGATTATTACTAGGATAGCAACCTTTCCTGATTGTTTCATTTTATCTTGTTGAAATTTGCAGTCTTTAATTGACATTCCCATAATATATTTTAGCAGTGTTGACACCACTATTTTCTTTTGCTGTCTCTGCATCTTTTCTTCTTTCCTTGTCCTGTGTTTATATCCGATAAAGTGCATACTGCTCCACATGGAATCTGCTGCTTTTGTTCCAGAACACTAGGGACATGACCTTAAAATTAAGCATAGAAATAGTGGAACAAGCTAAAACTGAAGTTAGAGAAGGAGGGTTCCAGACTATTACAGGGCAATTCATACTGAATAGCATTGGACCCGTGCTGACATATTAACAATAAAAAGGAATCATCTGTGGAAGCAAAGATGGTAAGTCACAGAGGGCATATATAAGTGCAGCCTCAGAGCTATAAAAGCCAGACTGACATTTATCACTCTGTGCATATTGGAGCTGTCATGTTGGTCCTCAGATGATCGTGTTCCTACCTTCAAGACATTTTTTTAGATATGAAGCAAAGATTAGAGAGGGAATGAGAGAGAGACAGAGAGGCTTGCTAATAAGCATTGGGTGAAAGCCACATAAAGGAATTAGCATTTATATTATTTATTGTCCCTTTTTCATCAGCCATACCCCCCTTCTTTTTAATTTTTTCCCTCCCCTTGGATTTTTCTAACCTTGCGCTGAGAAGATCCTTGTACATTAAACCTAGTTCAGCTTCAGAATGGATTGAAATCAGTTTGACTAAATACTATGTTCAGTGAACGACAAATTGTACAGCTTCACACATTATTATTTGTGCTAAAAGCTATTATGTAAATATATTGGCTTATATAAGCTTAAATAGGATGACACAGGAATGCAAAGATAGGGCATACATACAGATCTATTGAAATGATACTCTGTGAGCATATCCTCTAATAGAAAATTGCGTATTCTCACTCAGAGGGCAGAAAAGAACCATATGTCTATTTTAGTGGTTATGTCCTGAAATGATGCACTTATTCCTTTTATAATATTTTGAAATAAATACATATGGGACCGGTCAGATGTCAACAGTGGCACTGAAAGGAGTATGAATTAGTCACACTGGCACACAGGGCCCTGGAACAATGAACACTGCTCTGGAAGACCCTTGAATGCAAGCCTATTTGCCTCTTAATCCAAATGAATAATTAATGATAATTATCATGCTGCAGTTATTATCTGTGATAATAATATATCCGTAAGGTGAATAAATTCAATCTGCTACTATGCAGAAATGGCAACTCATAATATTCTTAAGAAATACAGATATAATTATCAGTATTAACGGTCAAGAAAAAAAGGAGATTTTTATATAAAGAATTCCAGCAAAAGGACTAAAGTTTAGTGAGGATGAATTTGACTGCATTATGTTTATTCTTTAGCTGTCATTTCTATGGCACCAGTTTACAATCTTTTCACAGTTTATTTTTCTAAGACCCATTTAGTAAAAGCTGAAACGTGCATTTGTTCATTGCAATCTATCCATAACTTTTCCATCAGTCCACTGCTAGAGAAGATCAGGCTCAGGATTTTATAAACATCCATATGCAAATTCGTCCATTTGTGTAGTTCACTATGCTGGCAATTTTCCTCAGCTACAAAAACTTTAAAGTATTAAAGCAAAAATCAATAAAACCAAATAAAATATTAAAAGGTCAAATACATGTTTGAAGCTCGTACAAAAACAGCCGTAACATTTATTTTTGAAAGCACTGTAGGTGAGCTGTCAGCTAGGCAGAATAGTAGGCAATCATATTTAATCCGATCTCCCTCATCGGGCTTGTTGTGACAAAGGAAAATGGAAGGGGGATGGGTGAATGGGAGCAAGAGGAAGTAACTACCCTCCCATTCTTTTTGAAATTGTTTTTATATCTCTTTATTTTGACTATTGAGATTCTCAGTCATATAAATTAAAGACTTTAAAGTCTACTTAAGTTGAATTAAATTAATGATTGAGAAAAAGCTTTGTAATTCAAAGTTCATGCAGACCTTTAACTCACACCAGGAAGGCTTGGTTTTTCCCTCCTTCTTTTCATCCTATGATTTGAGAACTGGTTTACTCAGGGGAATGGTAATGAGATGTAGAGTTTCTCACCTCTAGGTCATTGCTTCAAATCTGGCCCAGGTTGGTAGGAACTAAAATTCATTATCATCTACTTACGGTTCAGTGGCCTATGTGAAATGGGTTGATGGTCTTTCGGTCTAGTTTTCAGTGGGAAAATGTCCATACCATAATAAACACTAATTAGTACTGGAATAGGGCTGAAAGTTGTATTCTGAACAGAACGTCCAGGGATTGTTGTGACAACCCCTCAAAACTCTGGCACCTTCTGGGACTACCTTCCAGGAGGGGAGGGTTAATTCTTTCATGATTGTCACTATGATTCATCCATTTTTAATTCTTTTTCTGAAGAAATGGGCAAAAGAAATTGCCTCTTTTTCACTCCCTTTTTCATCAGAAAACAACAGATTTCCCTCAAAGTGGATCCTGACAGGTGACAAGAATAATAACGTGTAAGAGTCAGTAAAAGGATGCATTATTAATCACCCTGGGTTTCATTTAGGCTGTCAGCTCAGTGGGTGAGTTCTGTAGAAGGAAGAGTGGAGATATTATCATTATTATTTACTTGTCCACCCAGGAGTCACGAACCAGGGCATCATTGTATTAAGCAATGTGCAAACACAGAAGAGAGAGCTAGTCCCTGCCCTAAAGAGCATACAATTTTACCATAAAACAAGAAACAGTGTATACTTACAGGCAGATGGACATAGATGGAGGAATACTGAGAGATGATTATGCTATGCCTGCCAGCTTAGTGGTTATTTTTAACAACAGCATGATATTTCTAATAATAAGATGATAAAATATGTTGTCAAGCTTTTTTGTGAGCATCACAGAAAAGAGGAATCCTGGAATGGAGAATTAGTAGAGGAGAAATTGTATTTGCAAATGTTGAGGCAATCATGAAGGGCAGCTTGCAGGAAAAAGCCTATCTGAAAATGGAACAAGAGGACAACCACTCCTGACACTGTGCATCAGAGTCCAATAATCAATACAAAATTAAAAATAGTAAAGTATGGAAAGAATGAAGAGTGTTCACAGGTTGCTGTAGTATCTACTGTGGCAAGCAAGGAAAGAGGCAAGAGGAAAAGGAAAGGATATATTATGAAAGCACTGAGCTGGGAGATGGTCTTTGCAACAGCAATCCAAGTGCGACACAACAGAGTTCGTTAATGGCAGAGAAAACAGTGTTGCAGTAGGCTAGACAGAAGGTGATGAAGGACTTGCTCTATGTGTGTATGTGTGTGTATGAAGGGAATAACTGAGTGAGAGGACGCAGACAAATTCATCTTGAAAATGCTTTGCCAAAAGTCTTAGAAAACTTAGGCACAGTTTGGATAGGATCTACAATATATATGTTATTAAAAAAGGTATTTTTATGATATGCTTCAGCTGCAGGAAGGTGAAAATATGATCCAGTGATCCAGAAAGATGTTATTGGAGAGTATTTGTCAGAAGATAATTAAGGGCCTTGCTTAGCCTTTTTAACTTGCGAAGAAGTTAGGGATCCACAAGCAAGTAGAAATCCACAAAGCAGACTTTCTTGTGGAGTGAAAAGGATAGTCTAGGTTAGAGAAGATATGTCTTTGAACATCTGTAGTTCATTTTCTTATATGAATAATATAAATATAAGGAAGAAGAGCCATTTTGTAACTCCTTCCTGCATGAGGAAGAAATTTGAGGTGTATTTATAGACAATGTGACAGAAGCATGACTGGAAAGGAAGACTAGTAGAAGACAATATCATGAAAAGGGAGCAGACAATCTTATGTAAAGAAAAGGCCGGGTAGCTGCATAAACATGGTGGACATGTCAAAGAGAACGAGAACAAGAGTGGCTAGGAAGAGGTTTTTAGAGTGTCTGGCAAGAACAGTTTCTGCAGAGGGCAAGGGGCAAAAAGCTGTGTTGGAGAGGGTATGGGTTGGAAAGGGAGGAGAAGAATTACCGATTCTTATTGTAAACAAGCTATTTGATGAATTTAAAATGAAATGGAGAAGGGAGTTAAAGCTGTACTTGGAGAGGAAAGAAAGGTCAAAGGTGATGTTTTCTAAGACTGAAGCATATTGTACTATGAGGGGAAAGTCAAAGTAGAGTGTGAGGTTAAGGAGAAGAGTAAGAGAGAGGCTGTGTGTGGGAACAAAGGATGTGAGGAGCTGGAATAGAACAGGGTCACTGGGGCATGTGGACGGGATTTGGAGGAGAGAGCAAAGGAGAAATGTCAATGTCTATGACAGAAAATAGTCCAAGATCTGTAAAAGGAGGAGCAAAATGGAGATGCATGCCAAGGTGAGGAAGGGAGGTCATGACTTGTGTTGCCTATGCTTTCTTGGAAGAAGAGCAAAATTCTGGCAGAAACAAAAGTAAAGTCAGGAAAAGGGGGACATTGAGAAATGAGTTAAAAGTGCTAAAAAGTCATCTGGGACTGTGGGCCTGGGATTCAGTTAAGCTAGAGCTGGGTAGCTAGGAAGGCATCAAAGAGGAAAGGATGAATTTGCAGTGGAGCTTGACAGGAGAGATTGAATACGGTTTGTGAAAAAGAATGGATAATGTGCATGTTGGTGGTGAGCCAGGAAAAGAGAATGGCATAATGGAGCTTGAACTGAAAAAGAGGAGCCAAAGGCACTAAGGTGGAGGGAAAAGTAACACTAAACGTGTATGGCAGAGGGCCTGCTGTTGGGCCTTCAGTAATGGTTCAGCTTTACAAAGCGAGAGCAGCCATCTTGCTCAGTGTTGACTGATGATGATACTGAAAGGTAAGTTTTGATTCCTTAAGCTTCAGAGTTCATTTGCCAGATCCTGGGGGAAAGACAGATGAAGAAGGCTTTCTTACCCTCTTCCTTTTCAGGTGATACAAACATACCTACTGCAGGACACGTGCTACCTCAGTCCCAGCACAAACAAATCCCTTGTCAATTCGGTTGCTGCACAGATGATAGTATTAGCCCCAGAGTACAACATAAACTGCACTGTTTTATTGCTTCAGTTAGTCTGTATCGCAAATTTCACAGTAAATATAAGCATTTTAATTTCCTTTCCTTGGAACTATTAAAATCTCTTTTACAGATAGCTATAAAACGTAACGTATAAGATCTATTAGGATAGCAGTTTTGGACTTGTTCATTGCTTTTTGGACATGCATAATAGATTCAGCCTTAGCATCTATTTACATAGAATTATTTTTCATATTAATCCTTTCCTCTTACATCCATCACAGTGTTAACTTTAATTTCCTTTCCTTGGAACTATTAAAATCTCTTTTACAGATAGCTATAAAACGTAACGTATAAGATCTATTAGGATAGCAGTTTTGGACTTGTTCATTGCTTTTTGGACATGCATAATAGATTCAGCCTTAGCATCTATTTACATAGAATTATTTTTCATATTAATCCTTTCCTCTTACATCCATCACAGTGTTAACTATCTTCCAGGTAAATCCTATAGTTATGTTATCCCTTTATACAGGATATTTATATATATATATAATTTATTTATAATTTAAAGTATACTTCAGAACATTTGGGGTATGCTTTGCACCTGTTTTTTGTAATGAGAACTAACTCATGGTCAATGCATATGATAATACAATAGTCTATGAGTCAGTCTTCACATAATACCAAGTGAGGAGGAAACAATTAAGATTGATGCACCTATGGATGTAGTAGGCAGGTGTCAGTGGTTAATTTCGGTGATTAATTTCAGTGCACTAAAACTGAGTGGTGTCAGGAGTCCTATAGAGAATCAGGGTGAGTTCATCTCACTAAGTCTCCTAGGCAACTTTTCTAAATGGTTTTCAGTGGGACAGTATTTATCTTTATCCACTGTATCACTGTCATGTTTTATTCAAACTCACTATTGTCATGTCCAAATGAGCAATAAAAATTTAATTTTCACTGAAGTAACTAAGAAATAAATAGTTTCTATAAGTAATCTTTTAATCTGATGTGTTTGAGTAAATATGGCATCCTAACAGTCTTACATCCTAGTATCCTTCCAGTCCTGGTAAGTTTTTTATCTTCTCTCTACTGCTATGTTATTTATTGATTTAGTGATAGACAGTTAAGAAGCACTAGTGACATGTTCGTAGGTAACTTTAAGAAGGAATGGGAACTGTGCAGGAAAGAGAATCAAATAATTTATACTTAAAAGTACACTTCATTTAATGGCTTTAAACTAAAGGGGGGTAGATTTAGACTAGATATAAGGAAGAAATTTTTTACGTTGAGGGTGGTGAAACACTGGAAGAGGTTTCCCAGAGAGGTGGTGGATGCCCCACCCCTGGAAACATTCAAGGTCAGGTTGGACGGGGCTCTGACCAACCTGCTCTAGTTGAAGATGTCCCTGCCCACGGCAGGGAGGGTGGACTAGATGACCCTTAGAGGTCCCTTCCAACCCAAACTATTCTATGATTCTATGACTCTATGATAAATCAAAGCCCTCTGAAGGAATAGTATCCGTCTGAATTCAGGGGTGATCTGCTCAGCTAGGCTGCAGTTTGGCCCGTCTGCACAGTCATCATCCCAACCAGCTACAGCACTGTGGTGCCTTCCTCCTGGATAATAGTGCAGGGAAGAGCTGGAGACGGCATGTGTGTGAGAGGACTGTGGTGACAGTACAGGCTGCAAGCAGGGAAACAGAACTGGAAAGTTTGAAAAAGTGAAGTGGGCCACAGAGGAATGTGGGAAGGAGGTAAGGATTGGTTTTAGGAGGGCAGAGGTACAGGAAAATTTTCAGGAAGCCAAGTTTAATAGTTGTATTGCATGTGAAACAATTTGTCGTGTTATTTCCCTCCTCTTGCCTTGAAGAGCTTTCTGAATACATCTTTTTTAACTCTAGATACCTAGACCCCAGTTTGGCAAAGCACTTCAGCGCATGGTTGACTTAACAAATGAGTTGTATGCAATTCTTAATTGACCAAAGGATCTAAACGGGTCTTAAGGTATGTTTAAGATTAAACCTATGCATATATGCTCTGCTGATTTAGAGGCTAAACGATGTGAAGGGCTCTGCCACGTGGAACCGAGAAAAGTGAGCGGTAGCCATAGGTAACAGAGTATGAAATGTTAACTGATTACACAGAGACTGCCTTTGGGGCCATGCTGTGATATAGGCATTACTTGTTACTAATAGAAATAGTGAAAAATAATAATTAAGATAGCTTTGGTATACTGCATAGGAAGTTTGTGACCTGCACATCCTTTTTGCAGTTTCTCCTCTTGGGTATTTCTGGTTATTTCAATATACTGTTATTAGACTTAAGACTAAAGTAGTAGGACTGAAAGAATTCTGGAACCTAAAAGGATACAACTGCAAATACACAAATAAATAAATAAACAAATATTTACCAGACCAGTAACTTTTTGAAAGTACATTGTTAATCTTTATTGTTTTTGTTAAATGCTTGTGCAATTTAACAGTAGCATATATTATTACTGTTAACTCAAATTGCAGGAGCACACAATGCACTGACTTGCATTTTCTCATATGAGAAGACTAATCCAAATGAACCTTTCCCTCATACAAAGTTATCATGACTTCTTTCCAGCACGGCTTTTAATAGGCTGGGTCTAATGCTGGGGAAGAGGAGAGTCTTCTCCTGAAAGGGCCAGCAGCAATGCAGCTCTGATACACATCATCAGACTTTGTGGGTCTTATGCACAGAAGCATGTTTAAGTTTACTTTTGACTCATTGTCTGGCATGTTTACAGGATTAAGCAAAGTTGTGGATAGTACATATGTAAACGAAGCTGTAAAAAAATAGAATAATGGTGGAATGGAGAAAAGAGAAGAAAGGTTGGTGGCACTATTGTCAATGCCAAGCAGCAACACTCTTGCTTCAGTGTGCTTGCACCTGCAGAGAAATTAAGTCACGTAATCCATCCACGAATATTCAAGAATTCATTGCAATTTCCTTACAGTAACAGAGAAAAAAATTCATAAGGAAATGATGAAAACGTAGTTACTCCAAAGCGATTTAACAGCAATTGCTGTTAACTGTTGAGAGAATATCTTGATATTACCTCTTTGAAAAGTATGCTTCCTACAATATTGTATTTACAGGAAGTAGTAGTTTTCAAACAGTCAAGTACTAGGATTTATTGGTAGGATATTATTACAAAACACAACTGATGGAAATGTCTGTCCAATCTGAAATATCAGTAATAATCCTGAATTCATTGCCCCATTCATTCCCAAGAAAAGATAAACAGCATCTTTCCTTGCAGATCTCAGTGTTTGTCCTCAGCAGACAAAATTCACCTGTGGGAATGTGGAATGACCAGGACCCTCCATCTACTTCTGTCCTGACTTCTACTTCAAAAGGAATAATAGGTTATGTCGTGGTTTAACCCCAGCTGGCAACTGAGCACCACACAGCCACTCGCTCACTCTCCCCACCCCAGTGGGATGGGGGAGAGAATCGGAAGAGTAAAAGTGAGAAAACTCATGGGTTGAGATAAGAACAGTTTAATAATTGAAATAAAATTAGTAACAACAACAACAATAAAATTGTAATGAAAAGGAAAGTAGCAAAAAGAGAGAGTAATAAAACCCAAGAAAGACAAGTGATGCAAATGAAATACAATTGCTCACCCCCTGCCAACCGATGCCCAGCCAGTCCCCGAGCAGCGGCCCCCCCGGCCAGCTTTCCCCAGTTTATGTACTGAGCATGACGTCACGTGGTATGGAATGTCCCTTTGGCCAGTTTGGCTGTGCCCCCTCCCAGCTTCTTGTGCACCTCCAGCCTTCTCAGTCGGCAGAGCATGGGAAGCTGAAAAGTCCTTGGCTAGTGTAAGCACTACCTAGCAACAACTGAAACATCAGTGTGTTATCAACATTATTCTCATCCTAAATCCAAAACACAGCACTGTACCAGCTACTAGGAAGAAAATTAACTCTATTGCAGCCGAAACCAGGACAGGTTAAAATATAAAAATATGTATTCCTCTGTACTTTTAAAGCTTTTACAGCTGTTTGCACTGGAACATGCCACTTCACATACTTGTTTCTGAAACCCACAATGTTAATGTTTTTCTCTCCAGAAAAATGTCCTTTTTATTCATTACTTGTATCTACGTGACAATAAGTGCTGGTGTGATCATACTAGAGAATGAAAGTATTCTTTATGCAGAGGTATCCAGGATGCTAATCAGCCTAGCAAAGTTTCTCAGCTAGGACCTGAGGAAAATACCTTGTCTCTTAAGATGAGAGATTGGTTCTATCTTTGTGGCATGCCTGTCCTTAGCCTACACAGTGATGCCAGTAGTCGCCGCTCTACTGTTGTGTGGAGATACATCTCCAGCAAAGTAGGATTACTCTGCATCTTCTGTGACATTTTCAGTATCTTTGTAGTCTGCATTTTGAGAATTGTGATATTTGCTGAGCATTGCACTATACTTTGGCACTCAGATGAGTAGAACAGACAAATGATTTCCTGTCTGATACAGAATCACCTGTTCAAAAAATCTAGGTGTTTAGAGGAATAAACAGTAAGTTTACATAATCTTTCTAAAGTCTGAAGTGCTTATCTCTTTGAAATGAACATTTTTTGTTTTATCAAAAACAAGTTAAAAACTTTATTCCATGGTGAATGAGATATAGCCATTAAGAGGAGTCTGGGCAGAAATGGTTTTAATCATTTTCATTCATTCCAGTCAGTGAGGCTGACTGTGGTGCATTCATGTGATTTTCAATGGTTACCTCTGACCAGAGGCCCTTCAGCAGCCTTCAGTGATCCCATACCGACTGCCCTTTTCATTTTTCTACTGACATCCAGCTTCCTTCCCTAAAATGGTTAGCATCAGCTGAACAGTCCTCTTGATTTTAGGACTGGTCTGTGCTCATCAAAACGCAAGCGAGATAGGCAAGAGAACAGGGCCCAGAAAAGTATCAGTAACCTCAAAAATATTGAAATAAATTCAATTTTCTGGTCTCACAAAACCACATTCTTTACTGTACCTGTTGGTCTGTGCTGTAATGTAAAAATACAGCAGTCTGTTGTGATTACAGCAGAACTCTGCATAGAGCAATTTATAAGCATTTTCAAAAGCAAATAAAACATGCTTTTTGTTTGAATTGTGTCTATCTGTAAACAGAAACATCTGATACTACATATTTCAAAACAACCACTATGTTTTGTGTTTGTGCTCATATCAGTGTCATTGGTATCAAAATTAAATGACAAAATTAAAGGAGAGGTAGATGAATATCTAGCATGAAATTCTGTACAGCTATTTTAAAATTAATACTGGTGTAGGACTTAACAATGCTTTTTCTTCCCTAGATACTTGCTCTCAAGGAGTCAGACTGCAAATCTGCAAACCTTTAAAGAGAAGGAGAGCAACCACCCCTACACTTCTACCATTCTAGTTCCTTCCATGCCTTTAAAGACTCTGCCAGCTTTACAAGACTAATCTCACATGGCTAACCATTGCAAACAAATATATATATTTTTCATAGCTACAGGTTGCTATCATAAAAAACCCCCCTGAATTGTGAAGACAGAGAATTTTCCATTAGTTTTTTTGATTTTCATAATCTGCTACTATCCCTCTGTCTAGTTTAACTTCTCTGCTGCTTTGGTGACATCTTAACTTGCACAGATGAGCAAATGCACAAATATTATGTTCTGGGTCATCCCTAAGTATGTGCAGTATTGAATATAGACATGCTTCCTGCGAGGCTCAGAACAAATGGGCATCCACGATCCATTTGCATACTCAACATTTCATTTCTTCCAGCTAAATGCCACTTCTGCAGTTCCAGCAGTTTTGCTGCTGAATATCTAGCAAATACGAATCCCTTAGTGAGAGAAACTGTATACCTTGATAAAGAACATTTGCAAATGAAATACCTTTGTTAAATTATAGCATCAGAATAACATATCTTTGAATACAGAAATTGCCTAGGAACATATGATTTAAAACTATTAGTAATTGTCACAACTCAGAGAGATAGCTCAGTGTTATAAAAAACCTCTTTCAATAAAGAATAAACATAAATCTATCATCCTATATTCTCAGAGTATGATTCATCTCACTTTATTAGCTTTCCTAATGTAGACATCTAGTCTTATCTGGGCTACATCTACAGTCAGCGGATTGAATACAGTTTGCTAGAGAGTGACCTGATCCTTCCTCAGGTAGATGTCTAGGGTAAACAGGATGAATTACTAGATGTTGTCTCTCTCCGCTGATTACTGATGGATATTATAATATTAGCTTACACTAAACATCCATTTTAGTGGTTTAAGTTAGAGGCAAAGAATCCCACCCTACACATATTATGAATCTCAGTCATCTCAATTATTTTACCCATGAAGCTTGACTAGCCACGAAGTCAAGTTTTAAACTTCCACCAGTAGTTACACTCCCTTGTTGGAGACTGAAACAAGATGCGTGTACTTGATGATGAAACTAAATGTTGCTAACAGTTTTGGTAAGCCTCTCATGAATCACATGGCTCTTTAAAGAATATGGCTTAAGTGTTTCTGATTGGAAAGATACATAATCTGCTTCAGTGTTTTGTGCTTATATACTATGAGCAGAATTGATATCACTACAGTAAAATAAATGATTACTGTCTGTTACAATGAACTGTTTTCAGTTCCTTATAAATTCATCAAATTCTAACAGTGGCCTGAAATCTTATATTCTAGACGTCATCTTCAGGCTGAAATTCTTGGGTACTCCTCAGATAAAACTGTTCAGCTGTTTCTGAAAATGGAAGTGGTTAGGGTAAGCAAACAATCACTAATATACATGTCTGTTAGAAAAGAAATATTTGTGGCCCATTCCTTTAGAAGCTGCAACATTGCCATGGCTTTAGAACATGAACTCTGCCCAGCCTCACCAGGGAGAGGAGCTGGGCAGAGTTTGGGTAATTGAAACCTACTTAACTAAGGGGTGAACTGACAGGTGTTGGTGCCAGCAAGATAAGGAAACTGTAATCAGGAAATTGTGAAAATGTGTAAAACTGAGAGGAGATTGCATAGACCTGACAAAGAGGTGGGATTAAAATACATAGTTTGCCCAGACAATGGGACTGGAGCAAGAAGCTCAGGAGAGGAGAAGATTTGGTCCAAAGTGGGTTGGATAAAAACATAGTAGAGTGCAAAGGAAAGACTGTCTGAGTAATTAAGATTAGGGAGCTAGAATTACCTATGGAAAGAGAATGAGATTGAAAAGGAGTGTCGGATTACAGCTGTGATAGCCAGATGTTATGATATGGCTCACTGAGCAACAAGATGAGGGCTGAAAAGTCAGAGGAAAGCAGCACGCTATCTGGACAGAGACAGAAAAGGGGCAAGGATAGCCTGTAATGAACACACCTTTCCAAAACTCTGAGCTGAATCCTCTTTTTCTTTGCCAGAAAACATCTGCAAAACCAACCACAGAAAAAGGCTCTGTGTATACTGACAGACTAGAAATTCACTTTACAAGTGCTGGACAACTCAGGCAGATCTGTCTTTCCAGCTGATCAAAGAGAAGGTTAAAAGAACCTGAAGCCAGACAAATTCAGATCCAAAGTACAATATACATTTTTAATACTGAAAGTTAATATCCATTATAATTTATCAAGAGATATGGCAAATTTTCCATTGGGGAAGAACTTTCAAATAGAAATATCAATATTTTCCAAGTTTCAAAAAGAAATGATTGGAGGAATTCCTATGCCCTATGTTATCTAATGATTGCAGTGTTTCCTTCACTTTTAATCTGTAAATGCCCTGTCCAGACCCCCATTCTAGTCCATATAGAAAAGAACAACTTCCCACCATTATTAAGTGGTTACCTAAAGGTTTCAACAGATCCTGATTGATCCTGGGTAACTGTTATAGGAAGACTTTTCAGAAAAAATTCTACAACAATTTAATGAAATCGCATCCACCCAGAGAGTTGAAATATGGCTTCTTGGTCATTAGTTGCAAACTCATTTTACTGTCTAACCAAATTTCCTTACTAGTGCTTCAAAGTAATCTAATTTTTGTTAACAATATAGATACATATTATACATTTATGTTCCACAAAACATGGAAAAAGAAATTGCTCAGGCTGAGTAGAAATGAACTGTACTGATGAAAAAAATCTGCACTTTTTCTATATTTCATATCGCTTTCTTTGCAGTAAAAACCAATGTCAAGTTGTTTTTATGTTGTGCTTTATATTGTTCTAGGATGCTTTCTAACAGATGGAGGAATAAAATTGTAGAATTACTAAACAAATCATTCCCAATGATAGAACCAAACAGAAAATCCATATTTCACCTATTATCTTCAGCTCTAAATACTAGAGAGAAAGTATTTTATCTAACCCAGCTGATGTATGTATAAAGTATAAGGTATTAAGTATAAGGGTTGAAGTGTATTCATATATGTAAGTAGGTAAGAGTAACACATGCAGATTCCAATAAAACAAAGGGATTCTATACACCTAAGTTTAATGCATAGAATATTCTAAAGGTGCATAACAAAATTGATTAAATCCCCTAACAACTATTTAGTTAACACAGTATCCATATAAAGGGACAACTTAAATACATTGATTGACTGATTTAAATCTATCACAGCAATTTCTATTTGCAAAGTAAATCTAAGTTTTTATCTTACAAAAAAATCTAGCTTTCCTATTTTTTAAGGTAATATTCCCAAGTACGCAACAAATGTAAGACTGAAATATCATCTCCAGACAAAATGAAGCAAATGCTCTGGATGTTGTGAACATCCCTGTTCAAATTATTGTAATAGGGAAGACTTCTACATTTCTTTTAGAATCTAAATAATCTGAGTTCACTTGCTGGAGTTACCCCTCTCCCCAGGGACTACAGAGGGAACAGAAGATACGTTTTATGTAATTTAGGTTTTTCAGGAGGTTTCTAAAGCCTGATGAATTTGGGTCTAAATTCAACACTTTGCAGAAACACTTCTGGATCACTTATGGCAAAAGTTCATTCATTCCAAGAAGAAGATTTCAGCCAGGTAAGAGATTTCTCTTACTCCCCTTCTATCCAGTTTCCTATGACTTACATGGAGTAAAAAGCTAAGTTCCTCTTTTTCTGACTGAAGCATATATTATAACCTATACAACACCACTTGTTTTTAATAGGCTTTTCCTCTGGGTTCATTGTAATTCCCACCGATGTCAGCAGGAGTGATGTGAACATATGGTTAGAGAAGGCCTGAGAGAGGGCAGCTATTCTCATGCCAAGTGAACACGATTTTGCACTACATTTCAAGCGTTTTGTGGATTGGGTGCTGCCAGAAATGCTGTATGAACAGCATTGTTTGCAGTATTTTGACATTGTGTGGAGACAACCTGGAAACACAGGCAAGCAATTCAGCATTGCTGAAGGGTGAAACTTTGGAGGCTGAGCAAGCTTTCAGCAGAAGAATGAGCTTTAACTGAACTAATTTTCTCATCATCTGACAGACTGCTTGGACACATGATTGCTTCATTTGTCCATAGAAATCAAAACGTCTCTTTCCGTTAAGGTCTATTCATACAAGCAAGGGGCGAGTGACTTTTGTCAAAATAAGAACTGTGAATCTCCAGACTGAAGGTTGCAGTTTGTGAAAGGTCCTGGAGGCCTCCTTATTTCACTTCCTTCTATTCTTGAAAGACAAATTATTTTTTTTCTTCTCCAGCAGTATGTTCCCTTTAGTGGAGTTCTTTTTAGGGGAAGACAAACAGCCAAAATACTTTGAAACCAGAAGTTGCTTGTTATAGCTCTGCAGCCTCTCTGTTGGGCCATCAAGTATCTGTTTTTTTCAGACTGACTGAAAGTTCTCCAGGTTTTTTAAATTTGCAGGATCCAATGTATGCTCTGTAGTGCTGGAGCCTTTTAGTTCTTAAACATAGGAAGATTTCAGGAACACTTTGAATAGCCAGCAAGGGCTAGCTGGGACACTTGCTGTCCCTACTATGGGCCCATTACTGAACTGGAGAAACCCAGACCTATCATTCAGGCAGCAAATCACTGAGATAAAAGGAATAAAATCTTGCTGTAAAGGAGGAGCATAAGTGATAAGTGAAGAATACATTTTAGAATTCAGACATTTACCCATAGCTGTCAGTTCATGTCTACCTAAACCAAACTGTCACAGTCTTTGTGGCTTACCCATCACAGATTAACTCCTGAGACTTGAATACCATTCCCATCTGGGATAACATGGGGTTTATCCTTAAAGTCAAAGTCCTTTGAAAAGTTTATTCAAAGTAATGGTTAATCCAAGTACGAATGTCACACAGATACATAAGAACTGAATTTGCCAGTTGACAGTGCAAGCCTCCACAAATTGAAGTAAGTACTGTTTTCTTGAGGGATTGTGAAGGAAGTCTCTATGTCAAATATTTGATCTGTTCTGCTCTCTTGCAAGATATATACTCTGCATAAAACACTCCCTGAAATTGGGCCTGCTTGTCCAGATGAATACATTATTCCACTATGTGGAGAAAGGCTGATCTAGAGGCAAATTACTGAGCGTAATTTATTCCATATCCTTGCTGGAATAACTTGCGCTCCTGAGCCTCCTCAGATGTGTAGTCAATAGGGAACTGTCTGGCTACATGAGGTTTCTTAATACATCTTTCAGCTAAATCAGAGATTCAAATGCAAAATCCAGCACTCAGGGAGATCATCTGAATCTGTGATGCTCCCTGGAGAACTGGAGGTCTATAAACCAAAGAATGGATTACAATGAAATGTAAATTCAGTATTTCCAACTCTGGGAGAAATGACGATACTCCAATATTTTTCAAGCTGTACATACCTCCCTCAGTCAAACAGTAGCACCTCTCAGCATTTATCAAGTCTGTAATGTACTTTGGGATCAGTTTAAATGCTGATTGTATTTAAAAATATAGCTTTTATATATTTTTAAAACTGTCTTCATATTGGGAACTGTCTCTTAGTCCTAAATGCTTACAGTAATGTGCTGAGCACTGGTATGCAGGTTTACTTTTTTCATCTGTTACAATGAAGTAGTTTTTAAAGATTCATTCTAGACTCCGTGAAATATCTTAAATGAAACCCAACAGGTAGAAAGGGGCTGTTTGGCCCTTAATGGAGTCTATCATGACAATACAGCAGAGGGCCACAGAGCTGAAGACAACCGCAGACAGTTCAAGCAACTAGTTGGAGAAAAGAGCTGCTAAGGTAAGGAACAGAAAGTGTTCAGTTGCAGTCTAAGGTTGAGGAAGGGGTGCTCTATTCATTCAGTACTTTTAAAAATACCTGTAAATGTTGTATAATTTGAAATCTGATGTTGTCCTGCTGGCCAAGCAAGGTTGAGCAAATTAGGTCAAATTAGAAGGGAGATCTCCTCAGCCCCAGGTAAACTGCTGAGATGCAGTAGTTGATCTTTCTCCTCATATTTCTCCCCTGCTTTTTTAGTGCCGAAGCAGTGTGATAGTTTCAACTATCAGATTTGTACTTGTCAGATCAACCCTTTTACTTCAAACTTGTCTCATTCCTTCCAAAGATGTTGTTCAGCCTTTCTTTTTGTCATTTCCAGACTCAGCAGCAGCACAGAGTGCTGCCCCTCATCACCATATGAAAGAGGACAGAAAGCATGTGTCTACCTTACTGATTGGAGTGATGCACAGACAGAAGGACTGGGGCTCAATTTGCTGCGGTGTGCCATGGTTCTTGGATCACAGAGCTATACTGTCTCTTCCCTGGTGATGAAGTTCACACTAGCTGTGAGTGTAGGCATGCATCATGCAAGCGTAAAGAGCCGTTGTAGGACCTTACACCCACGTTACAAAGAGGGTGTATACGCCCTCCTGGTGCACTGCTTCATCCATGGTTCCACCAAGAAATCAGCCAAGTCAGACAAATTCATGGTACATGTCTGTGTTTACCGCATGACTGCAAATGCAGGTGCTACATTTCAAAGACCCCTAAGCAATAAGATTTCAGAAGATGTTTTATAAAAGGGGAAGCGATTGTCATTATGGAGTTTGTAACTGACACGTATGTGATGAAAAGCTCAAAGATGAAATAATTTCACTTTTGTGTTATGCCACTGATGGCACTAACTTACAAACCAAGTTTTTGTCTCAGGTACTCCAAAGCAGCTCTAGTTGACTGTGTGTGCACGCAGTCTAGGATGTAGCCTTTAGCTATTGAATATTCTGGGGGCTGGTTTTGGTTTTGTTCCATTTTACTATCGGAGGCAGTGAATCGAATTCTGACCTGGGCTCTACAGTAATGTCTTTGAGCTGTGACACGAGGGCAAAACAAGAGTTACAAGAAAATGGAATTTAAAAGATAATGTGTTCATTGCACTGATTCTCTCCGGTTATGTATTCATCCTGGAATCAATGAACAACACAGAAACTCTCCACATGAGTATAAAGATGTCAGAATCAGTTCCTTAATCTTGATGCAGTTTAAATATTACTTCTGGCTAAGTATTACATCTGCACTAAACACATGATTTGAGCTTACAGACAAGAGTTTGTTCCTGAGCTGATTCATGTCAGTTTTACACTTGTAAACATCTTTTGATTTCAGTGGCGTTAATTCATATTTTCAGTAACTCAATGAGAACAAAGTATGGAGTAGAGTCTTAAAGTAACTTTTCAGAACAGCCAGTGAACTCCCTTGGTACATGAAGAAAAATTGCTATTGTCAGTATCAGAGATAAAAAATGAAACCACTCAGGATACAGTAGGTGTCTTCATTGAAACTAATACAGAGATGAAATGCACAGGTCCTTGAATGAGATCATCTCCTTGCAAGAATCAGTGTTATACAGTACATGAAGGCTGTTATTGCGTTGCTCTTTCCACATAAGATAGGGTGTATGAGATAAGCATTGCATACAAGGGCCAAGACACTAAACTAATTTTACTAAGATCCCGTTACGTTAAATTAGAGAAGAGAGTGGATTTGAAAAAAAAGGTGCAAATGGTATATTTCTAATATTTTATTTCTCAAAAATTATCTGAGGTTAAAAGAAAGGAAGAAATAATAACTGGAAGGTTGATGGAAGGTTAAAATATTCACAAAACAAACTTGATTTATTCAAGCTTTTTGAAGTCCCAAGAAACATGTTTAATGGGAGCTGAAAGACCTGAAAAGAAACCTTATTGTGGTGCACAGCAAAGTAATGTGGAAAAAAAAAAATCTCCATATTTCTTCAGCCTCTAGCTTAGCTCTCACTGTGGGGAATCTTGCTGTGAAGAGATTAATCACTGCTGCTTAATAGTATCTCTGCTGGTTGCTCCAGGATAGCAACTAGCTACCTAATGCAGCAGATGCATTCTTCTTTTAGTATGGCACCTAGAGTACTGTGAATGTGCCAAAGGGATTTCAGACTTACCATGGTGCACAACTGACCAGCAGATGCTGGAAGCACGTTGCTTGGCTCTCCAGAGGCCACAGATTCTGGAAGAAGATGAAATAGTCTCTTTTGTCTCCTCTCCCTGCTTTTGTTTTATGGAGGAAGCAAAGGAACTGCCTCCTACAAATCTAGCTAGCTACCAGGCTACTTCCAGAACTAGGTCTCAGAGATTTTCTATTTTCTGAAGCTAGCTCTTACACTGAAACTTCATTAGGGATTTTGACGTCTCATCTTGATCTCACTCTTTTTTCCCTGCCATTTGTAGCACTTGATTTTCTTAGGAGCAAAATGGACATTTACTTTGATGCAGTAGTTACTGATAGTTGGTTACATCCTGTTCCTTATCAGTTCTGCTTAGCTCTCCTTCTTACCAGCACCACAATGTCTCTAGTTCCTCTCACTCCTTGTTGGACTAAACTCTCCAGACTATTTTCCTTTCCCTCTCTATCTCCTCCATTTGCAAATCTACTTATTTTGGTGTCATCACTTCTAGGTGTTCAATTTACAATGAAAGGTCCAACAAAGAAGTCTTAACAAACTAAGCCATGTATCTTATACAAATCTATACAAATATATTTGTATATATATACAAATATTTGTATATAATATACAAATCTTATACAAACATATCAAGCAGGGAAATTGATTCAAGGTAGACTACTTAGCCACAGACGCAAAGGAAGGTTTCTAAGATGGCAAAAGCAACCCTTTTTTGAGTTCCTTCTCTTATTGCATGAGGACTTCAACAGGTTTACCTGAATGCTCTTCAGAGACTGTGGTTCAAAGGTTCTGGCTTTAAAAGGATTGCACTTTTTTCCTTTGGTAAGAAAAATGGACAGTTTTATTTAAGTTAAATGCTTTTCAAAGATACTTTCACAGAAGCTTTCATCTCCTTTTGTCTTTGTTTCCAATTTTCCCAAAAATAACTGCAGTGACACAGGTGCAAAGTCTTTTTGATAATTTCAGTGGTAGTGATGATGCAGTTTTGTGAACTGCAAGGCACGTTGTCTGAAAAAGCTATCTTCTTCCAGGAGCCGTGGAGGAAATGGGGCAGAGCGACTGGCAGTCTTTCCCCCACATCAATCACCCGTCACAGATCCTTCTCCAGCAGGTGAGTAGAGGGTTGATAAACTGCTGCCTTTGGGGACTTTCACCATGGAAAGAATGGCTGTTGCATAAGCAGTAGAGGTACTTATAGTAAAACGGATGTTTAGATTCACAGTAAAACTGAACCTGAGGAAAGGCTGCTGGGTTTTGATTAGCAGAAAAGATGAGCTGGTATCTTCAGCTCCTTTTTTCAACAAAATGGCATGGGAAGAGGATAGCTCAACATACTCTTAAACAGCAGTAGTCAGCAAAGGTGAGATTCAGCTCCAGATTCACTTGAAACAGAAAACACTTAAATATAGCTCTGTGTGTGTCATCTAGGTGTTTCAACTACTCTTATGCTCACTGGGGGTTCAATAGTTACCTAAAAATGAATGTATACTGCCACATGAGACTTTCTAGTGTACCCTGCCCCACTTCTAGCTGCCATGTCGAGGGGGCACTGCTTTTCCATAGGTCCTGTGTCATATCTGCCAGCCTGCTTCAGAAGTCTGAGATGCATTAGAGCATCTCAAATGAGGCTAGAAACCTGCGTTTAAGCAACTGAAATGACCGTGATGGTGTGGACTAGGTTTTATTGACCAGAATGGGTGTGTAGATGAATCTCATGCATAGACATTTACATGTAAGTTTTGTCGAACTGAATCCCTCCCCTGATGCTCTCTTGCTGGGCTGTTGCTTACTAGTGGCACAAAGTGCCTGGCTGGATGAACATAAACCAAAGCATGACCCTTGCTCCGAACAGCGGACAGTCAGAACTCAAGACAAGGCACAGGGTAGAGATGCACAGGGTGTATGGAGGGTACGTGGAGAAAAAAGAGAAGGCAAGTGAAGCCTGGTGGTCTAATAATTGCATCATTCCCAAGAGACATTTGTAGCCAGAGAGAACTTTAGGGAGGGATTTAAAGGAGATGGGAGATTCAGCTTTGCAGGAGTGGGGGATCTTCCAAGCAGCAACATGGAAAACTTGTGGAGCTGTTAGCCTGAGAATTTGCCTCAGCATCTGGTACTCCATGTAAGGGATCTTTCCGGTGGAAAGAAGAAACTCTAAAATGGATGTGACTGGCAAAATAATCCTACAGAATAAGCCAAATGTGGTCAAAACGCCAGTTAGGTATGCTGTCTGCAGCAAGTATATGAGTGAAGAAATGTTACGTTTCTCAAGGACAGAGATTAAAAAAATAGGAATAATTTAGAAATGAAGTGATAAAAGACTTCACGGTGTAAGTGGGCAGGAAAGGCCTTATCTTCTGCTGTTTAAAAATAAAATCTCAATTATATTAGTTTAGATGACAGTATCTAGGCAGAGATCCAAGCTGAAGACTTGTTTATGGGCTTGAACAGTAAGTAGGATGATGGTGTTTTCCACAGCAATCAAGTAAGAAAGTAGCAGGGAAGGTGTGGGAGAAGAAAGATTAGAGAAAAATGCAAATAATCATTTTACCTGTCTATTCAATTAACATCTAGGCCTACTTTGTAGCTTCCTGAAGCCTCAGTGTGGCATTCAGTAGATGACAAACATTCAAAATGAGGGACCCGCCAACACTTATTCAGGTAGAAATTTCAAATATTCTGGTATGTATTTCTCTACTATAAATAACTTTCTGCAATTTCAGTGTCCTAATTTTGTGTTCAAGGTAAAAAAAAAAAAAGAAGAAGAAATGCTTCAACAAAAAGTTATACTTTTTGGTTTAATGTGTAGGTATTTGGGGGATTAAAGTACCCTATTGAAACACAGGCAGAGATGCAAAAATTACAACCTCTTTTTTCAAATATAATCTTCAAATACATATCTATTTAGTTAAGTGACTGCTTATTTTTTAATATTAAAATTGGATATTCAATTACATTACTCCAAATTAGTTTTGTTACTCTAAAACCCTTATGCAGTACTTATCCTATCCCTAATAAAAAGACTTCAGAGATAGTAATTTTGTTGGTGTTTAAGTAAATGACATGAGGGAGATGTGCTTGGTCTTGGCTGTTCATAGGTTAGAGCAAAATTTGTGTCATTTTAATTTTGTTACATTTAATAAAGGATGAACTCAGAGGAAGCATTATTGTTTATAGCTTGTATATTTTAACCGTGTGTATGCAAAATAGTGTTTCACTTTTCTGGTACATAGCTGCTTGATTAAAAGAAACAAGTTACAGTGGTGACTGTAGACACTTTACCTTGTAAATTGTGTTTTAGAATAACTGCAACAAACAACATGTTTACAGCTAAGAGATACTTATAAAAAAACCTGAAACTTTGATCATGGGGGATTTTAATTTCACAGATACTTACTGGGATAACAAGTATGCAAAACCTGTAAGGTGGGAAGCATGTTTCCAGAGGCAATGCATAATTGCTTACTTACTGAAGTCAGTTTATTGACTGAACTTCATGATCAGAGGCTCTTGGCACCCAGAGCTAGGAAATTAGCCCATCTTGATAAATAGAGCAGGGCTGATCTAGGGATCACAAATTTGCAATACAGAAAAGTAAAGAAGATGAAGCAACACAATTAGTTTTGGCTCAGCGGAAGTTTTGTAAAAATAAAAATACTATAAGGCGTGTTGATGGAGATAAGTATATAAATTAGGGATGTTTTTCTCAAAGATAAACAGGTTTTCATTATATGCCACAATATGAATTACTTACACCTTCACTTCAAGTAGAAGGAATAGCTTGTGGTAACATAAACAACTGAATGATCTTGATGGAAACGATGCAAGATCTCATGACTGTGTGGGAAACCTGGTGCAGAAAAAATGGGAATTATTTAAGAAACAGTTGGACATGCTGCAGTTGCAATTCATTCAGGCTAAGTCTCAACAGGGGGAATGTAACTCAGACAATGTGCTTAAGCACAGTGACAACATTTTTAAATGTCTGCTTTGGGAAGGGGGAGAATGTTATTTACAATTTTAAAAAATTGCAAAAGCTAAAAGATAATTAGAAGATCAAGAAGAGATATTGACTAGCAGGTTACACAAATTATTCCAAGTATGAATAAAGGGCTTTCTCACAGGTGGTATATTTGCAGCAGACAGCAAATGAAATGGAAACGGTCACTAAAAAGTGGTAGTTGAGATTATCAGGCATAGAGGAATTAATGTGATTTATCAGGAAATAGTACATTCCTTCTACTGTTACACTCTTTCACAGATGGAATACAGGGAAGAGTTGTCCTAAGATGTGTTTCTGGGTCTTGGTTGGTTTAGATAAGTTTGTCATTGATTTCAGCGTTGCTACTTGTGTGATTAAGCCAAGTGAGGGCTGGCCTTTAGGATTGGCTATAGTGCCTATAATTGGCTGGATGGACCAATATGGGACGGGAGCTTCACAGCAGCATGACCACTGTAACTTTACATGATAAGGGAGCCGGTCCTGCTTCTGAGGAGGGTCTGCAGCTTCTTTAGCTTTGTGGTAGAAGTTTATGCTTTTACAATGTACTTCTGAGAGCACAGAATTTGTCCGTGCACCTTCACTGTAATGGAAGAATTAAGGCTTTGCATTATTTATGTTACATTTTTGAATACACCTGTATGTAGAAATCAGACTTTTGGGTCACACACGGTGGCATGGGGCAAGTTGTTTTTCAGGAGGCAGTCCTCCCTTTATATATTCACTCTTCAGCTCTGATGTTTTTTGGTCTCTGACAGGTTTTATTTTAGCTGCAGATATGTATCGTAGGGATGTGAATCCCTTCATAGTCTCTGGCAATTCAGGTGTAGGTAAAAATTGCACTGGAAATAGAAGTCCCTTAGTTTTCCACTGAAAATTCCTTATAATTTCTTCTACTAGGATATCATTACCTGTAGAATATGTTGGGGTTTGCCTGAAGCACTGGTCTTTATTCTGTATAGGAGCATTACATCTTAATACATACACCTCTTATGCCATGTATATACAGGCAAAAGATAGGACTTTCTAATAGAAGATAACAAGGTTACATCTGCATTCCCAAATGAGAGACTGGAACAACAAGAAGGAATAATCAAAAGCACTCTGATGTGCAGAGAGTGTAAAGCTATCAAGTAAAAGACGGTGGCGCAGTCAGTGAAAGAGAACGCAAGAGCAAGTCAGATAAAGCAGCACATAGCTCTGTATGACGCAGGCTAGACTTTACGCAGACAGGTAAACTGAATTTTGATCCTCCCTGTTTATAGAGCTCTGGGAATTTATAGCATGGGTCAAGATGCACTTGCATTTAGTGTAACTTCTTCTTCGCGTCCAACAAAATATTGTAATGTCAGTGGGGTGCTGCTGTGTGTAAAAGCAGGTGATAAATCCATTGCTTTTTCATTTACTTCTCCATTCTTAAGGACTATCCTTGGAAATTCATGTGTAATTAGTTGTTCTTTATTAATCCCTCTCTAATCTTTACTTATCTACCAGTGCTGCTAAATTAAAAAAAAAAATGATGACACAAAAGCATTTCAACTGAAATACAGCAAACTGATCACCTGGATTCATTAAAATTACTTGCATATTCTGTGGCCGTGGTTATGCAAGAGATCAAAGTCAGTCATCATGACTGTTCCTGCCACAGCCCTAAAATCAGTAAGGAGCATGGAGTATCATTAAGGGGCAAATTTTCAAGCAATCTCACCACTATTTTCACTTCAGAATTGAGGCCCATCGTTGACCTTTTCCTTTGTCTGTTTTACCCAGCAGTATTTTTATTTGTTAGTACAAAGTTGATCACAACATGGTGTTATATTCTGGGCATGAGGAAATACACCTCTCAGGTAAGATATGACACTGCAGATTTGTGCGTCCAGAAACTTTCCCTGGTACTTAAAAAAAAAACCCAGCAAAAAACCCCTTGTATGAAAGCTAGGCAACAATGGAGACTGTTACTCTGTTGATAAGAGAAATAATATTTAGGCTGACAAATTTGTTATTTTTACTGAAAATATGACCTCACAAGGTCTGTAGTTGCTCCTATTCAATTTGATCCACTGGGATCCCTGGACAAATTTCTGTTCCCCTTATGTGCTCACCTTCTTTTGTGGAAGGGGTGAAGTGGAGGGATAAGGTATCATGAGTGGAGTCCACCTGGTGAGCCTCAGCTATGTAAAAGAACAGGGACCATGAAGCAACTGAACATTGGTTCCATGAAGCAGCACATATAAACAGAAATTCTCAAATTGGGCAAAAAGCATGCTGGTCTTCAGCTTAGAGATTAACCAGGTTTCTTTTTTTCTTTCTGTGTAAAATTGAAATTTTGTGCAAATACACAGTTTTGCATTTTATTTTAAAATACAACTTACATTGTAGCTTTAAGTTTGCACACTTTAGCCTTTGGAGAAAAAGTCTCTAATTTCTTCAACATCTCTATCACGGTTATGTCTGAGTGCTGTGAGAGTGGTCAGTACAGTCTTACTCAGGACTCATTTTATTTAGAAATCCAAAAGTAGCTCTGTTTTCAGGTTTTATCTTAGCTTTTAGTGGGTTAATGTAGTGACAAATGTTTGTAACAATAGTAAGAAAAGTTTTGTGGAAATCATTTTTGCTCCAATAATAGTTAGCAGAATAGAATAGCTATTCACTACTTCATATAAAGCTGTCTCCTAAGGTATTTTTGTTTCTAACAAAGGATTAAGGTGTGTCCATGTGCCTTCCTTTAAATTTCTCTTATGATAGTAAGACTATGTTAAGGGCAAAATGGCAACCATCTTGCTGGCTCAGCCTGCTGGAGGGCCACCACTGGGCTTGAGTAAATTGCTTGCTATCGAGAAAAGGGATGTACTAAACCCTGACAAAGAGGGAGGAAGACAAGTATACATACACATAAGCAAACCTGACAATAGAGCAGAGCTATGTTAAGAGCACAAGGCCAGTGAAACACAGTGATTTCATTCAGCTAGAAATCGTGTCTGTTCCAATATGTATTCACTGCAGCACATGTGGCTTAGTAAAACTTTTATTCTGTAAGGAAACCTTCATAAATACGGGCCTTCTGCATTTTACTTGAACTGCCACATAAGCGCGTGTTGTTGAAACATAACTTTAAATAGCTTATGAAAACATCCTTATGAATTCAAAATTACTGTACTTGCAGAAAAAGCAACAATATCCATCTGTAAATCCTTTAATCATAAGCATTAAAGAATAGTTCTTCAGAGAATCACAGGCTGCTGACTAAAGTTTACATTTTCTTGAGTTGCTTTTGGTGCTGCTAGCTATTTTTCTCATACGCATGATGCTGATATGAAGTGACACTTGCACCTGTTGTCACCATCTTATGGTAATTAGCATAGTGCCCTAAGTAGTAGCAGGGCCATCACATCCAAACATAAGCCATTAACATATTGCAGCTGTCATCAGTAGGGAAAGCTAATGGAGTTAGTGGATTTGCACACTACTGCATACCTTGGCTCAGCTAGCATAACTCCCCATATTGGGGTCATGGGGGATAGGAAAAAAGAAATGTGGGATGTAGCCAGTCAGGAGTGAAAGAATACATTTTACTGCAGGTTTACTTTCATGTATTATGCATGTCCTTCAAGGTCACTGCATGATCATTTATAAGATTTTAATGAGATATCAAAGTGGAAAGAATGGAATGTAATTAATGTGATCATACAGAGAAGATACAGGTATAAAATAGCATGCATGAGGCAGTCAACAAAAAGTGGGAGCAGTGAAGAAAAGAGAAGGACTATTTGGCCAGATTTCAGCCTGTGAAACAGTAATCTTTTCTACTGTACTTTCAGACACTTAACATCCTGCCAAACAGTTTTCCCCAGCTAACAGCAAAATAATGGAGGAATTAGAGAAAATGCATTCCGCTGCTTCTCTTTGAATATAGGCTACCTGCGCTTTCCTTCTTTGAGGGGGAAAATGGGTGGCTTGTAGCTAAAAGTATGCTAGTCCTACAGTAATGTGATGTTTGTGGGCATTTTATATTTTATTTTGATTCCTCCTGCTATCAGAGTCTCTGACAAGCCTGGACTAAACTGAAAATTCAAGATATGTAAAGGAGTATATTTTTAAGTACTTTTCTAGAGACTTTTCTTTGTGTGAGTGCCTGAGAAGGTGCAGAGACAATAAACCCCTCAGTAGGAATCCTTGCAGGCTGTTCCTAAGCTTACTGGTTGTCCCCAGCCTGCTCCAGTTCCCACCTTCTTCCTGCCACACAGACACTTTTGTATAAAGGCTTACCTCTATATATGCACTTTCTTTTTGGGGGGGCGGAGATAGGACTGCAAATCAGGTTGGCGGTGGCTGGAATCGGTGCCCCCAGCACAGCCAGTGCTCTGGCAGTCCCCGCTCTCTGTGCCAGGCTAGTGCTAGTGTTTCTGCATAGGAGTCAGCATAAATGCTGGTGAGCAAAGAGGGGGAGAGACCATCTCAGTAGCACAAAAGGCAACCTATCTAGGTAACTAAGTTAGAGACTAACCCTGCCTCGCAAACTCATCACGCTTTGGCCTTTGGTAAACCACACAAGCCAACATTTTCAGATGTGGGTAAGTAGTTATGCACTTAAATCTTTAAGTGGAAGCAGATACCCGTGCTGGAAAATACTTGCCTTATCTTATACCATCGAGAACTCTATTCACCCTTCTGCATTTCCTTAAATATTCTGAACTTTGCCTTTTTCATAACTTTCTAGGAATACAGTTGTTTGGAGACCAGATTTATCAAAACCCTACTTTAAGCCTGAAGTGATTCCAGGGACTCTCAGGATTTGTGCTGTCAGTAGGACATGGAACCTTAAGTATGACTTTTGTTGTTCAATTCATATCCCCAAACCCTGAATGGTCCATTGGAAACTCTGAACATCAATTTGTGTTACTAATGTTTGCAGTCTGAGCCATTTGAAAAGACAAATGTATGTAAAAATCTTCACTGCATGTAAAATCTTCAGTGTAATATTCATTTTTTAAAGCAGTAGATCTTTTCTTTCAACTTAAAACTTTTTTCATTTTCATTTATTTTTAAATAACTTTTGTAGTTTTTAAAAATAATTTAAAATAGTTGCTTATTCTCACAGAATAAAGCAACTTAATTTTCCCCATCCTCCTAAAATGATTAAAAAACAAGAAAGCAATATTTTAACTTTAAAGAGAAATCAGAATGTGAACTCAAGAAAATAAAAAAAGGGTTTTATCAAAACAAGGTAATTTCGGGGATTTACCAATATGTATGTATATTTGCTAAGATATTTCCATTTAACTACATAATTTTTAATAACTACTTGACTGAACTTTCAAGTAAACACACATATGTGGCAGGTTACTTATTCGTTAGTGGGAGTGTGTGCTTTTTAAAACTGTTTTATTTGCAAGGCAAGCAGCTGTCCAAGCTGACCTAAGACATTTGTTCTGGGAAGAAGATCTGACGGATATAAGTGGAGAATGTCACAAAGAATAGGAAGCAATGAACAGGAGCTCCTGATTTGGATTCTGGGGAAAAATGATGAACAGAGCAAAACCTAGGTATTGCTCCTTCATGTAGGTTCTTTGTTTTGGTCTTTTTCTTCTTCACCCCGTTTTCTGTTTCTCTTCCTTCTTTTTTCCTTAGTGTTTTCCTTTCTCACCCCTTTTCCAGCTCTGCTACCTGTTCTTAAACTATGCCTATTCTTTCTTTGTCTCTCCACCATTTAATGTTTTGCCACTGAAATATCTGTCCAGAGCCACAACCTCGCTAGAGGTGAAGGAAGAGAGCACAATGTGGGTAGCATCTCTCTCCTTGCTGAAGGAACTGTTAGCATATGTGGAAGGCCAGTTCAGCCCACGACAATATCCATGTAATAATGCTTACAGACACCTTGGAAAACTCATCTCACGCAGGACAGACATATAATGTTGTTCCCAAAGTAAAATGTGCTTATCCAGCAGCAGCTGGTAGCTCCAGCAGCTCCCTAATCTGTGACTCCCTCCAGCGGTTAGTTTACCATAGTTTACAAAACCAGGTTTACAGACGTGTTTTTTTTCATGAAGCTGGCTATGGTAGGGGCTAGGCAAACAATGCTGCCAAAAAAACACCAAATGGAGGCAGGAGACAAATAAAAGCAAAAAACTTCATTTTGAATATCTGTTATCACAGAGGACCAGGATTGAGCACCTCCCTCGTGATGCTCCACTGAACACAACCCCTTAGTCAGGTACTGTGGGAGACATGCCAGCCTGACAGCCTTCTGCTGCTGCCGCCAAAATCTCTTGCTGTTGCCCTGCATGAGGACATGTCCCATGTCCTAGTTTTGCAGTTACCTTGCTTTTTTTTCTACAGAAGGAATTCATATTGTTCACCTGCACAGTCTGGCTGGTGAAAAATGATGCAGAAAGGAGAGAAGGGTAATTTTTGAAGTGGGCATATGGCAAAAAATTGAAGACATGACAAAAACCTTCCAGTTTCTATTTCTCACCCCAAATAAACAAACGAGATTTTAAAGAGAGAGTCATTTTTGGGAAGTCAAGATAATCTCAGGCCTAGGAAAATCAAACAATTTAAAATTCATGAAGGTACCATCTTCCTATTTATAAAAGGTTAAGTTCCCCTAAGCTATGAAAGAAAAACACCCTCTGAAGACCTGGAAAGGCAGTAAACACTGGTGGCAAGTGACAGGAATTGATCCTGCTTTTCCATGCCTGTCATGTCTCTAAATTTTATTTCCACCATTTCTAGGGTACTGTGATAAGAGAGGCAGGGATAGGAAAAAGGATTGAGCTGAGGCAAGACTATGGCCCGAGGGCGATGGTACCTGGGTCTCTGACTTTTTCTCAATTAGTAGGTCTCCCTGCCTGACTGTGAGATGTGCATCTAACTGGGGACTTAGACTGTTGCAAGGTATTGATTAGCCATAATGTGAAGTCAAATCTGAATAAAAAAGCATCGTGATCAAAAGCCTTTCATTGGAGACAGCATGCCCTCCAAGTCAAGGGTCTGCAGAATCTGATGAGCTCTGTTTCCTTTTTGTCTGAGAGAGATTTCCACGGTTTACTCATAAAGGCTCTCTTGATAGGAATGTCCAGTGGGCCCTCTGTCAAAAAACCTGATGTCTCAGATTTGACAGGTGCTTGTTAGTTTTTCATCCTAGATCACTCAACATGCACACAAAACTGGAACAGACGATGGCTAATGCTACGTTTCAAGTTGACTGCCTTGTCATTTTTGCTGGAAAATTCACTGATTCAATCACTAACATTAAATTGTCTGCATTAAAGGAAAACAAAGCATAGCCAGCCATGAAATGCACCAGTTTTCCGACTGCTGGGACTTACACAGCTCAATTCAACTCATTGCATTGCCTTGTTTGATAGGAACAGTTTATCCAGATCACATATAAAACAAAATAAGCTGCTGCTCTATTAAAAATGATAACAACAAAAAAACCTACAGCAGAGAAAAAGTAGAGATCCATTTTAATTCATTTTGTCTTTTCCTGGACAAACTAAAAATATTTGTAAATGAGGAAATGATCCTCCACACCTTTACTTGCGTGAGCAACATCCTTTCAAACAGTGCCAGTCCACTAGGATGGCATTATTAACCTGGATTTCTGCTCCATCGCAGCTCCATCCCTTGTGAGCTGGGGTTGGTTTCTCTCAAAAACTCAAGGGACGATGGAGGCTTATTTTTATGGACTATTCACGTGAAGAATTTACAAGCCAAGGGTTTAGGTCAACAGAAATGATATATTTTGGTAATAATACCTCCGGGCATTATTATAATAAACTCCACACTTTGTTTCTTCTGTAGTTCACAATCTAAACCCCAGGGCAGAGCAGTAGCTGTGTGATGATGGTGGACTGTGGGACTCTCTGGAGGTAACAAGAGCCCTTATTCATACTGGTGTATGAGACCATTGGAAATGGAACAAAAAAGAACAAAGTTTTTACTGAATAAAATGTTGCATTACCCATTCTTAGATATTTTTGAGTCAGTTAGTGAAATGGGTGTTTACACTGAGATCTTATAAGTGATACTTTATACTTGAACTGCCTTCTCTTATACTTGCAAAATTTCTTACTTCTACGGAACTATGTGTCCTATATACCAGCAACCCTCTCCCCCCGAAAGTCATCCTCCTTCCCCACCTCCCCTTCCAGCACTAATGGGAGCTCCCAGAGGAGCTCACCCAGGCAGGCTGGGATTAGGGCTCAGGCCCTTTCTGTGCCAAAAGGGATTTTAATAGTACTGTCCCCCTCCCAAAGGAGCACCCTGACTACAGGCATATGAACTGTCAGTCCGTCCCCCCGGAGCTTTTGCACGTGTAAGTGTATTAGCACAGGCACTGTGCGGGGGCGCAGGGCAGCCCCCCATCAGGGCGGGCACCGGGGGCATCTCATGCTTGTTCTAGTGACTGGCAAGTGATTTACCTGATGAGAAAGAACAGAAACTGAACAATGGCGACAAAAAATCCCGAAGAAGCAAAATTAATCAATCCAAACCGCACTGGTTATGAGGTTGTTCCCGACTCAGGTACTGAGCTGCAAAAGCCCAGCTAAAGGAGCATTTTTTTGGTAGCTACAGTCACAGCTATGCAATCCCTGGCAGTCACGTTCATGGACAAACGCACATGCAGGACAAAGAAGAGAGGGAGAGAGGAAACAGACCGCTGTTACAAAGCTTGGGAAGAGAGGGAACCTTAAAACACAAGCAACCAAAATGTGATTTGTGGTGTCCGGCCACATAGGGGCAGGAGCACGAGGACCTTGCAGTGGTCCTAGGGTGAAAACCCTGTGAGGTATTCAAGCCAAGGCCCCGTTACAAGCTGGTTTGCACTACTGCCTTCCAGCAGAGCCAGGCTGGATGAAATGCCTCTCCTTTCCCCTGACAGTGTTTTCCATCGCATGAAGGCTGATCCTGGGGTAGAATCATAGAATCATAGAATAGTTTGGGTTGGAAAGGATCTCTAAAGGTCATCTAGTCCGACCCCCCTGCCGTGGGCAGGGGACATCTTCAACTAGAGCAGGTTGCTCAGAGCCCCGTCCAACCTGACCTGGAATGTTTCCAGGGGTGGAGCATCCACCACCCCTCTGGGCAACCTGTGCCAGTGCTTCACCACCCTCAGCGTAAAAAATTTCTTCCTTATATCTAGTCTAAATCTACTCCCCTTTAGGTTAAAGCCATTCCCCCTTCTCCTGTTGCAACAGGCCCTGCTAAAAAGTTTGCCGCCATCTTTTTTATAAGCCCCCTTTCAGTACTGATAGGCTGCAATGAGGTCTCCCCAAAGCCTTCTCTTCTCTAGGCTGAACAACCCCAACTCTCTCAGCCTTTCTTCATAGGAGAGGTGTTCCATCCCCCTCATCATTTTCGTGACCCTCTTCTGGACCCACTCCAACAGGTCCGTGTCTTTCTTATGCTGAGGGCTCCAGAGCTGGATGCAGTGCTCCAGGTGGGGTCTCACCAGAGCAGAGCAGAGGGGCAGGTGGGTCTTTTCCATCTATATACCAACAAATGGCAAAGGTGTGAGTTATTTCTCCAGGCCTTCAGCCCCCATTGCTCACAGCACTCTGCTTCCAGCCCTTCCCAGCACAGCTCAAGGTTGTGAAAGCATAATGGAGCCCAAAATATTTCTTGCTTCAAAGTATTCGTTGTGGTAAATGTCGACTATAGCAATAAGGCACTGAAGGCTGTGCATTAGCAAGCTATTAGTGCATGCTGAGAGTGCTCTGGTTGCCTTCTAATGCACACTCTGCAACGGCCATTACAGAGTATGACTCATTATTTTTACATTTATTTCACATTTTTAAAAATCCTTTTCAAAACACTTTTGCACAATTTCTTGAGATGTGTTTTTTCACAAGGAAAAAAAACGGTCCTTATGAATAAAATGTGAAGAGAAAATAGTAGGCAGAGATAGTCTTCAGTGCTTCTGAGTAAATCTGAAAGTGACTGATTCTTTCTTACCCCACTCTCTTTTCCTGTGTTTTTTTGACTATCATAGACTGATCTATCTCCTCCCAGAGTCATCCTTCTGCCTTTGCAGTTTCAGTTTATGACTGTGCAGCCATTTTATTTGATTAAAAATAGCACTTTGACAGATACATGACATTAGGTTCTTGTGTTTCACACCCGAAAAATGCAAAATGTCCATAAAAGTCATACGTTGATCCTGGAAAGCAATGTATGCCTTCAGAGGGGGAAGATGTCACATGTTCTTTCCTTGAGCCTCTCATTTCTGCCTCTGTCCCATAATTGTCTTTGCTTATCTCCCACACCCACAAAATGTTGATATTTTTGCTCATCAATGTAACAGTGTGACAGCTGTGCACAAAAGGTAGTATCGATGTAGGCATGTTGTAATTACAACTGCTAAGCCTGCTAAGAAAAATAAGGTTATGATCAATTAGGCTAGGATTAATTCTGCCTAACTTTAAACACCTAACTGAGGTGTTTAAATTAGGACTATAATTGCTCTAGGCTGCCTTAGTAATGAAGTGAAGGTTAGATGCCTCCAACCTAAGGGCTAAATCATCCTTTTACTGACAAGACTTTACATGACAGGGCTTCTAATTTTATCAGCTAAATGATACAGGTAATCTGACTTGGGATGAATCTGGGTCCTGTTTTTTCCCCAGCTCTGCTTCACTATTTAATGGTTAGGTATCTACAGGGTGAATATATGTTCTTAAAACATCAGCTGTCTCCATAATACTGGAATGTCAAAATAATGGTGTATTTTACTCTTGATATCCGAGTAGCATGCTATGAGGTCCTTTGTGAAAATGCCCTGGAGAAAGGATGTTTAAAGAACAGATTGGAAAAAATATAGAAACATACAAGGTATTTGGCAGGGGAGCATGTAAAGATCACAATTCTTTGCAAAACAATTGTGCACGTGGGTGGGAGAAGGTAGTACTGAAGTGCTGAAGCCATTTTTTTGAAATATAGGATAGTTTAAATATATATGGAATCAGACACTCCAATACTGAATAAAACTGACACTGAAGGAATATACAATGTTATGTTACAGCCTCTGAAAACATAGCAAATGTCAGAAATTCCTCTTTTAAAGAGTCCTCACTCTTGTTCAATAACTTTAGCTGTCAGAGCGTGGAGCTGTATCAAAAAGGGTTTCACAGAATCAAAAGGTTTGTTTCTTAGCAACTCTGTCAACAAATTTAAATTGCTGCATATCATGGCTGTTCCGTAATCATTTGCATGCAAGATTTGTAAACACAGATTTTCATTCTGCATCCTGTTGTCATGGCTGGTAGGGAGGCAAAAGGGGACAAATGCTCCAGGGCAGGGGCAATACAGGTGCCAAAGCAGAAGATGCAATACTAAATACAAGGTTCTGTATAGCTCACTTGACCCAAATCTTGTCTAACTCACTTTGCCCATGAAGTAGAAACTGCAGAGGCAACAAACCTCGTCATAGACGTAGTACTGCAGTAGTTCACGAAGTCAAAAGATGGGATTTTCTTTTTGCAATAAAAAACATTGAGGATGATATCTGGACCTTGTTTACACAGTAATGCAGAGGCTCAGCTGCACTGCAAACAGACATGTGTACGCTAGCTTTAAATAAACTTGTTTAATGCTTTGTTATACCAATAATATTATAGCTAAGACAATATGTGACTCAGTTGCTGGGCATTTGCCTGGGATCGGGGGAAGGCTTTTGCAGCCTGAACTCAAGGCTGTGCTGGTGCAACTACTGCGCTAGGTGCTTCAAAGCTTTTCAGATATGTCTTGATGAACTCCAGGCACGTGTACCTCAGGAATGCCAGGCTGACATATCTTTGCCCTTTTTTTTTGCTAGCATCATTAAAGATTGTGGTTAGGAAGTGATGAATATAGTCCATTTTAATTTTTATGTCATTTCAATTGTATTTATTATTTGCTGAGTTCTGATAGTGCACATGGTACTAGAGGACATACTTTATTTAATGTAATGCATTTTAGATCCGCTTTATGTAATAGGCTAAGCATATATAATATGTATGTCTATATATGCTCAGTATGATATAATAGACTAAGAGGGTATGCACGCTTTATACGTTTATGTTTTCAGATTTAATGAATTCATCTTATCCCACACATCTAATGTCTCATATACAAAATCTCAGCTCGTTTCACATAATACCTCTGTTATAGTTTTAGTGTTATTTATTTGTATTGCAGTAATCCCAGAGGCTCCTGCTTTAAAAAAGCACTGTGAAAAACTGGAGCAAGAGACTGTCTTAAAGAATTTGCCATTTATAAAAATAAGAGAGAGGGAACATAGGCACAAACTGGCAAAGTGACATATCCAAGTTCATAGTCCAGGCATGTGATGGAGACAAGATGGAGTGTTGATTTCTCGTCTCTAACCAGTGGGTTAGGAAGCCCAATTTACAGTCACTTGGAGTGGCCTATCTCCAAAATTCATATAGCTGTGTCCTGAGCCCTGCCTCCATTTTACCAGGGACCCTGAAATTCCCCTTGCTGCACTATTGTATGTCCAAAACGTCTGTTGGATGACAAGAATGCTTGCTGGGTGGTGGGATAGGGCATGCCTACCTGCCCCGCCACACGACTGGCAGGGGGATGTGTGTTTTGGGCATCTCTCAGCAGTATTTCTAGCTCCTGGATGTAGGAGTCAGAGTATGTGGGCCCAGAGGGCTTCCAGAAGATCCTGTGTAGCTCAGCCCAGCCCATGCGTTAGATCATGCTATCTCTATATTTTGCTCTATCCTTGATATGGCTTTACTCCTTCCTTGTTCTCCATTGCCCCTGCTTTAGGCTTCATGTACCCACTGCCTGTGAAATGGATAACTCATGGTAGCACCAAAATAAACCAAACCCCAAAACTAAACAAAAAACACACCTGAAGCATTAAAAAAACCTTGGAGAGGGGAGTCTGAAATTCTCCAGAAGCATCAAATTCAGATATACGTGTATGTGCAAATTTATATTCTCCATAGGTGTCACAAGTAAGAACCACCAGACTTAGCCCAGGAAGAGATGATTGTGCCTTTTTTTAGCCTGGCTCTAAATGACCTCAGCTGATAAGAAAACTTTTCCCTTGCATCTTGTTAAAGGAGAGGAAGAAATGCAACAAAGCTCAGTGCAGGTAACAGACTACAGAAAAATCTGAAAAGAGAGGTACAACAGATGGCAAAGTCCATTTTTTCTGGCTACTGGAGGATACAACAAAAGACTTAGTTCTACTAACCAGAAAAAAAGAACAAATTCAATTCAAATACACTAGTCAAAACCAAAACAATGATCCTTCCAAACAATGTTAGTTAGAGATGCTGTGAGAAGGTTAATATGTAATAGACCTGAGCAGCACCGTAGTTCAGTGCAGTTGCTTTTTAACACTAGTATCTAAATTTGACTCAGGTCACAAATGAAAATACTTTTGGTGCATCCTTGCCTTATCCCCAGGAGCAGCCACACAGTTTGGAACAGCAGACAGTCCCTTCTCAGAATATGACTAAGTCAAGGTCCCAGCCCTGCCAGAGGCTAACTCACACTGAGAAGGGATAAAAGCCCTCAGCATAAGAAAGACACGGACCTGTTGGAGCGAGTCCAGATGAGGGCCACGAAAATGACGAGGGGGGTGGAACACCTCTCCTATGAAGAAAGGCTGAGAGAGGTGGGGTTGTTCAGCCTAGAGAAGAGAAGGCTTTGGGGAGACCTTATTGCAGCCTATCAGTACTGAAAGGGGGCTTATAAAAAAGATGGCGGCAGACTTTTTAGCAGGGCCTGTTGCAACAGGAGAAGGGGGAATGGCTTTAACCTAAAGGGGAGTAGATTTAGACTAGATATAAGGAAGAAATTTTTTACGCTGAGGGTGGTGAAGCACTGGCACAGGTTGCCCAGAGAGGTGGTGGATGCTCCACCCCTGGAAACATTCCAGGTCAGGTTGGACGGGGCTCTGAGCAACCTGCTCTAGTTGAAGATGTCCCCTGCCCACGGCAGGGGGGGTGGACTAGATGACCTTTAGAGATCCCTTCCAACCCAAACTATTCTATGATTCTATGAGTCTATAAAACTCAACATCTGACAGGCTCAGCCAGAAACAGCAAGAAGAGCTGGTCTTAACTGGAGGGTAAATGCGGAACTCTACCAGAAGCATTGCACAAATAGTCTTACTGTGAGTCCTTATAGAAAGTGTTGTAGGTGTTAAAATTCTTGTCTTCAGGAGTACTTAAATATCATCAGTTTTTCCAAAGCTTAAATAAAGGGAACATTTGAGTGCCCAGTCACAGATATTATAACTGTTCAGAATGAAAGTATATCAGATGTTGTGATGACTTCCATGCCACTTACTGTCCTTATGGTAATCTACTGAAAATCACTTGACCTTATTCTTTGCTTTATGGCTTAACAGCCTAGAAGACAATGAAGCAACGGTGATTGTTGATTGCTATCTAATTATTATGTGGGGAATTTGTTAAGATGTACTTCAGGGAACATGAATGGTTATGACATAATTCCCACGACAGACCTGCCACTGTAAATCAAGAAAGAAATAGTTGTCAAAGTGGGAGGACAAACACAGTGTACTGCAGCTCTGGGTGTACATGTAAGACTGGCTGTGCTGCTTCTCAGTAACATCACCAGAGTTTCAGACAAACTTGTCTTGTTCCACCAGAGTTAGCAAAGTTGATTGATTTTCTGATGATGTTGATTGATTTTCTGATGATGCTTGTGAACCTCAGTATTACAACAGAGGAACACAAACAATTGCCCATCTTCTGGGTATGACAAATAACAGAGCTGCTTCATAACTTTCTTTGGGAGCATACTATCACAGGCTCTTCTTGAGAACGAATGAACCTTTAGCTATTACAGGGCTGACATTCATAGATGCAGGTAATGCCTTTAAAAAAAAATCGTCCAAATAGTGTTTGATAAATTAGTCGGTTTCTAGAATCAGTTATTCTCTTTAATAATACTGCTTTCTATATTGACAACTTCTGTCTTCTGCTGCATTTACATTTTGGTGCAAGCCTTAAAACCACAAAAAGCTGAGATTTCTCGTATTGTCGTAGGGACTACTGGTAAAGACAACATTTTATCTACTATTATTGAATTTACTGGTCTTGGCAACCTTCCACCTGTATGTCTGATTGGCATTTCTTTAACTTTGTTGTGTATCCTCAGGTGGGACACAGCCAGGGTGTGGAAGTGCCATATCCACAAAGCTCCAAGCTGCACTCCCATCCTCAGAAGCATTGTATTGCCCCAAAACTGATATTCACAGTACTGTTAGAGCTCATTGTTTGTGCCGCTCTTCATTCATTTCATAAATGTGTGGATTCATAGGCAAGAAATGGCCACTGTGATTATCCCATCTGGTCTCGTGTTTAATGTGCACTGTAGGTTTCCTTTAAAATATTCCAGTTTGAAGTAGACAAAAATCTCAGGGAAAAAACCCCAATATGAATTAAAAATTGCCAGCAATGAAAAAAACACTACCACCAGCTTTCAGAAATTGTTCCAGTGGTTAGTTTGCTCAATATTAAAGATCTGTGTGTTCTGGATCTGATCTTTTTTTCCCCCGTGATTTTATTATTCCTTGGTTAAAGGGCAGAAGAACCTTCATTATCAGAATTCTGTTTTTCATATAGGTTCTTATTGGCTGAGGTCACAGTAGATCAGGCATTTTTTAAAATAGCTTTAGCTCCATAAGTCTTTCATTATAGCAGGTGTTTACAATATTCTTGTTGCTCTTTTCTAAACCTTCTTAATTTCCCTAAAATCCTTTTTGAGATATACACAGAATTTCAATATCAATAAAAATACTTCCAAGTAAGTGCAAGCAAAAGTCATTTAAGCTCTCCAACTGCTACTTGAGATCTCTTTATACAAACAACAACAGTTGCCCTTTTGGTAAAGAGTGGCATTGAAAACTGATTCCCTTACTTTGATATCTAAACCTTTTTCCAGAGTTACTGCTTCAAAGGATTTTCCTGTCTTATGCTATGACCTGTAGTCTATGTTTTCAAATACACTGTGTGCAGCTGTATCTGTAACACCTATTCCTTGTTTGCATGAGTGCTTATTACTTGTAATTCCATAGCTCTTTGGTTGTCTTTTGGTACAGCTGCTTCTGCACCCGGCGGGTGTTTGTGATAGCATCTACCTATGCAATCTGCTTACTGTCGCTCCACTAAGTTTCTTACAAAGTGTAAAACACTATGTCCAGGTAGTAATTACCTCATTTACTTCAGGAATTTGTTCCTTCTTTGCATCATCCTTCTTTTTAAAAGCTTCTTTTCTGTGGTTGAAGAAACCTTTGCAGCCCCACTTCTAAGGAGGGCTTTGATCAGCAGAACTAGGATGACTTCCCTTGTCACAGGCAGCATGTAAGTCACCTTTTCCTCCCAGAAATGCAGCATGCATATGCCAGAATGAATTCAGAACTGTCTTTGTTTGTACCCTGTGAATCAAGACCCAGTCCGATAAACACGCAGTTTTGCCAGACAGGGCAAGCATTTTCTTTAAATTCAACCTGGGCTCTTGTTTAGCCTTCAGTCTGGCGTGTGTCTCCACATAATTCTTTGTCAAGACTCAAAATGTCTTCTTTTTCTTTTTTTTTCAGTGAGATTTTTTCCATTTTAACTGCATTCTTTTTTTCATTCTAACAAGTAACAGAAAACTAGACTGCTTTTTTTGTGGATGCAGACTGTGATCAAAATGCTAAAAATGGCTTTGGATCTGGAAATGTGGCTATGAATCATAAAGCTTCTGTTTCTGGTTCATTTTTAGCTGCAGCATGCTTGTCTCATTCTGGAGTTATTGTCCTCTTGTGAAGACCAGATGTGTGGATCCTGATGTCTCTTACACTTGAATCATCTGTACTTGCAATTACAAGTGGCACAGAAACAGCTTCTCCTGTTTGAAGACTTATCTTTTCAAGCTTTCTTGATTTCCCCGCTCCAGACAGAGTAACACTGTACCATCTGCAATCCTCTGGCGGTGTGCCAGTAAAACTGCTGGCTGAAATAATTTCCAGCTTCACGCCGAATTTGTCATGGAAATACAAGCCCCACTTAGGTGCCTTCTAATATGCAGTATTAAAAGACTATAACCAAACTCTGGAACTTAAACCATGCTCCTGAAGCTGTTGTGCTGAACATGGAGCCTGTTTTGCTAGTCATCTCACATGAGATGGGCAGGAGTATTCCTGTTTTATGCCATCCATTTCTACTGGGCACTTGGGGTGGGATACATCTCGCTTAATGGACCCTGGGGACATCCACACCTCAAACTCCCATTTTTTTCTCTATTGGCTGTAGGTGGGCTGAACCCTTAACTGGCTTTTCTTACACCATTTTGCAATTTACAATAGTGTTAGAGGAATTTAAATACTGTCCATTTAATATTTCTCTCTTTATTGTTACCTCAGACCACAAACATCCATTTATCTTGACAAATAATGCTGATATTTTGCTGAAATAAAGCCCCAATGAGGGAGTTCTGCTGAAATGAGGAGTGTGTGGGGATATGAAATCATTAAACCCATACCCCCAACTCTGTCCTCCCTCCTTACTGGGCTGCTGATCAGATTCAGGAGAAAATGTGATTGAAATGTGCTATGCTGACTGTAATAAGCACCTCGCCAGGACCAAGCACAGCAGCAAGAAAACAGAAATAATAATAAATTAATAAGTGGGAATAAGAGCTCTTCACTTTTATTGCTCTCATACAGTGACCTATGAACTTCCAGCTGCTTCTCTGTCCTTGCCATCATCCTTGAGATATGCTTCCAGATCTCTTCTAGCAGGTTGTTTCACACTGCAGAACACTTTCCATTTTCAAACACAATAAATCCACTCATTATTACTAAATAAATCAGCAAACTAAATACATCAGATGAAGTACTAAGTTAGACAGATTCTCCTATGGCTATCTGCCTTGGTGGAGCTGACATAAACTCTGTATCGACTTTATTAATGAATCCACCTCCAGCCACAAATTTGTATGCAAACTGTCATGGGAGCTCTGGTATTAGCCACATTTTCCTGCTCTTCATACAGTTACAGTCTACAGCTGTTATCTACAATACTTGCAGGAAAATATCATTTTGTGGAAGTATCTGCTGCTCCAGTGCTTGAGCTGCAAGCCTCTGTCCCTTCCATGCAGCTCCGAATAAGCCTCTGTTTGCCAAAACTCAGTTGTAAATGCAAGCTGTACAAAAGACACGCAGCTGTGAAGACAGACAACTTGGCCAATAGCTTCATCAGGAAGCTATTTCACCCGTGCAGTTTGTCGCAGGTTAGTACCGGACACTCCTTGGATCATGCGACCATAGGGAAAGGAGTCACCAACCCCTTTGCCCCGTGTGGTGGAGCTTGTCTGCAGGGACCATCTTAGGTCTTACGGTCTCCACGGCCCGACAGCGCTTTTGCCTTCCCTTTGGTGGGAAAGGTTTTTCTGCAGCTTAATACAAGCCCTCAGATGAACAAAAAAGGGAAATATCCTACAGATGTACAAGGGGGATCCCACGGAAGGTTAGTTTGTAACATTGCTTCCGAGGGGGATTTACAGTTTGGACTAAAGTACCAACTGGGCAGATTTCTCTCATAATTTTTCTGACTGGTTTGTTTGTTTGACATTATCTGGCAAGATTGCTTCTTAGTTTATTTAGATTTTTTTCTGTAACAGTATCTGCACAGTGATCTGATGAAACCAATGTAATTAATCTGTTTTCTTTATTTCTTCTGCATGTAATAATGAAAATAAATAATAATGACTAATATATCCTCCCTGAATGAGAAAAATTAATGTACATAAAACAGGTGAGGAATGTCGGGTGAATTCTCTTTAGTCCTGTATCACTGATAGAGACAAGCATATGGCTGTTGTTTATCTGAAGTCTTTTAAGCCTTTCATCTAGTGATAAAACACTGAGAGGTCTGTTTGTTATGAGGAGTATCAAACATCCGATTCTGATAATATCTGGAACCACTGGTAATAGCCGTTGTCCACAGTAGATGCTAAACACAGGCATTTAACTCCCCCAAACCTTTCCTAATAGATGATGTTAGTGTGGGCTCCCATAGCCCTAGAGTAATAATATTCGTCATAATTGACCCACTCTCTTAGCAACAGTGAAAGAAAAAAATCCTCACTGTTACCTTAGCTGTCACTTAAATTTACACATTAAACACTGCAAAATCATGTTTTTTCAGCCAGATGGTGTTACCGAAAGGAAAGAAACATGAGAATCTCTAATATTCAAGAGTCTGCTGCCCATTTTCTTAATGTTCCTGAATGAATGTTTGAGCTTATTATACTAATAGAGGCCTGCCAAGTCTTTGGATTTATTGCTCTAAATCACTGGAGTCATTGTCATTATTAGACCAGTTGCTAGTCAATACTAAAAAGCATTCATTAGCTGCAAATGACAGAAATGGTACTACTCTATAGATTTTTTTTATTGTTGTCCAGAATGCATGTTTCTTTTGGAAGGGAATAATGAGAGAAGATTTAAATGAGAGGTCGGTAAGGATTTTACTGATAAGGAGAGCAATGTGGTAGGAATCCCTATGCTATTGCAGAGGTTTTTCTCATTTTCCTCATTTTTTGATATGCATACGTATTTGAAGACAACAGGAGTATTAGTAGTGTCTGTGGGTAACTGGTGCATATGCCTTTAACAATAGGCTGCACATTGTAATTTGAAATGAGTTGACTTCAGTGAAAATGTGAGGATTAATTGCTTTTCCGTACTCCTCCTTTTGCTCTTGGATGGTCTGTTTTATTTGGAGTCCAAGGTCCACGAACTACTTCTTAGTTCTGGCATCCCTCAGGCTTGGGCTTTTTCTCGACTGTGGGTATTTGCTCTGTTTTTGCGTGTTACGAATTTTAAAAGTCCTGAGCTGGGCTTCTCAAAAGTGCTGGGTTAGGTCTTCCCCTTCTGTAGCCCCTGAATGGGAGCTGGGCACCTAAATCCTTTAGGTTCCTTTGACAACTTCAGCTGCGGTTCCTCCTAAAAGGTGTTACAAAGAAGACAGACTTTCAAAGGAGCTGGCACCTAGTAGCTTCCTTTGCTTTCAATGGGAGCTGCAGAGTAATAAGCCTCTATGAAAATCTTTCTGCTCATTTCGGCTTCTAACTGGGAGCCAAGTTCTTTGGAAATGCTGGCCAACAACTATTACATAAAGATGATATCTTAGGATGACAGGTACTTTGACAGTGCACAACAGTTAAATAAAAATTGCTGAATTCATGTTATATTTGGAGGTAACTGCATTCAAACTACTCTTCACCATTTAAAGAGAGATGTTGCATTTTTCCACTCAGCAGCCTGACTGCTCTCCCTTTCTTTTTAGACTTATATCAAAACAATGAAACGTTCAGATGAACATTTCTTCCAGTACAACATTAACATGATGACACAATAACCAAAATAATTATAGTCCTGGAACATTATTTTCTTTTTAAGCAGTCTGAGTCTCTGAGAGAAGAGCCTGCTTAAATTGGATCTTCAAAGAGAAATGTATTGCCACCAAAATAACAGTTGATATTAAAACCAAACCAAAACAAAACCCCAAAACAACAACCTAAAGGGATCTAAGCTTATTAGTGAAACATTAAGTTTTAAAGATCTAGGCAATTTCCAGAGATCTTATAATTAACAAAGGAAACATTTGGAATGCATTGTATTTTCTGATTGTTAAAACTGTCATAATTCTATTAGCAACTTTAAAAAGAAAAACATTAGAGAAAATATTGCCTCCTTGGAAATTTTCTTCCCACCTCTTAATTAGTGTGGCATTAACTCCTCTTTTGATAAAGGGCTCTGCCTTGTTATTTTATGACTGACAAGCAAGGACATTGTCCTGAAAATCTCTTCTTGTGCAGATACTTAATCATAAGTACCTGAGCTATAGGATTTTTTTCCCTATAACTTGGAGACTAATCCATTGAGTGTCTCGTTATGTGAGCGATTTTTACTTATGCAGACAATGCTATTGACTTCAGTGAGTATAGGTCTGCAGACCAATCCTTAAAACAAAGCTTGGTTAAAAAAATAGTCATTTTAAAATATGGATATATGGTCAGCTTCGGATATCTGATTCTAACTGCATAAAGCAAAAGAAAAAAGATGAGGGGAAAACCGGCCAGAACTCTTATTCAGCAAAAGCTCCTTGTGGGTAACTGGTGCATATGCCTTTAACAATAGGCTGCACATTGTAATTTGAAATGAGTTGACTTCAGTGAAAATGTGAGGATTAATTGCTTTTCCGTACTCCTCCTTTTGCTCTTGGATGGTCTGTTTTATTTGGAGTCCAAGGTCCACGAACTACTTCTTAGTTCTGGCATCCCTCAGGCTTGGGCTTTTTCTCGACTGTGGGTATTTGCTCTGTTTTTGCGTGTTACGAATTTTAAAAGTCCTGAGCTGGGCTTCTCAAAAGTGCTGGGTTAGGTCTTCCCCTTCTGTAGCCCCTGAATGGGAGCTGGGCACCTAAATCCTTTAGGTTCCTTTGACAACTTCAGCTGCGGTTCCTCCTAAAAGGTGTTACAAAGAAGACAGACTTTCAAAGGAGCTGGCACCTAGTAGCTTCCTTTGCTTTCAATGGGAGCTGCAGAGTAATAAGCCTCTATGAAAATCTTTCTGCTCATTTCGGCTTCTAACTGGGAGCCAAGTTCTTTGGAAATGCTGGCCAACAACTATTACATAAAGATGATATCTTAGGATGACAGGTACTTTGACAGTGCACAACAGTTAAATAAAAATTGCTGAATTCATGTTATATTTGGAGGTAACTGCATTCAAACTACTCTTCACCATTTAAAGAGAGATGTTGCATTTTTCCACTCAGCAGCCTGACTGCTCTCCCTTTCTTTTTAGACTTATATCAAAACAATGAAACGTTCAGATGAACATTTCTTCCAGTACAACATTAACATGATGACACAATAACCAAAATAATTATAGTCCTGGAACATTATTTTCTTTTTAAGCAGTCTGAGTCTCTGAGAGAAGAGCCTGCTTAAATTGGATCTTCAAAGAGAAATGTATTGCCACCAAAATAACAGTTGATATTAAAACCAAACCAAAACAAAACCCCAAAACAACAACCTAAAGGGATCTAAGCTTATTAGTGAAACATTAAGTTTTAAAGATCTAGGCAATTTCCAGAGATCTTATAATTAACAAAGGAAACATTTGGAATGCATTGTATTTTCTGATTGTTAAAACTGTCATAATTCTATTAGCAACTTTAAAAAGAAAAACATTAGAGAAAATATTGCCTCCTTGGAAATTTTCTTCCCACCTCTTAATTAGTGTGGCATTAACTCCTCTTTTGATAAAGGGCTCTGCCTTGTTATTTTATGACTGACAAGCAAGGACATTGTCCTGAAAATCTCTTCTTGTGCAGATACTTAATCATAAGTACCTGAGCTATAGGATTTTTTTCCCTATAACTTGGAGACTAATCCATTGAGTGTCTCGTTATGTGAGCGATTTTTACTTATGCAGACAATGCTATTGACTTCAGTGAGTATAGGTCTGCAGACCAATCCTTAAAACAAAGCTTGGTTAAAAAAATAGTCATTTTAAAATATGGATATATGGTCAGCTTCGGATATCTGATTCTAACTGCATAAAGCAAAAGAAAAAAGATGAGGGGAAAACCGGCCAGAACTCTTATTCAGCAAAAGCTCCTTTTTAAATAATTAAAGCAGATTGTGCCCGATGTATAAATTTCTCTCTAAGACCCTTTTTTCCATGGAGAGTTGAAGTTTTGTTGAATCTTCTATTTCTAACTCTTAAGTCAATTTGTAGGAGGTGTTGTGTAAAAGCACTTTAGTAGGGAAAACCAGCAATCTCAATGCATCAAAGTTAGGTGGTAGCGGGGTTATCACTCCGTGAAAATCACATAAACATTCCACATATGAAATATTATTCATCAGGGCAAAACCCTCCAAGGGTTTCAAAGATGACAATGGTGTCATGAAACCTTTTTTTGAAAAAGGAAAAATTTATTCCACTGCTAAGATTGATTCTGTTGCCATGTAGCAGGCAGTGTGACGAGGCAAGGAATGAACATAATTGAGAAGAGAATTAGCAAACCTTAAATATCTGCTGCTGCAATATCATTACCCATAAACTTGCCCTTTTTCCACCCTCTTTTCCCCAAAGACTGACATCCCATAACTGCAGTGAAAAAGAATGCATTCTTTCGAACAGCTAAATCAACAAGGTCTCACATGAGTAGTGTTGAGTGGTGTGGTTGACTGATTTCATGAAAAACTAATCAAGTATTCATCATTGAGATCAAACACTTCCCAAGTAATTATTATCAAAACCAATCTGATAAGACCTGAAGAAGTGGCATTGCTGATCTAATCAGAAGTAGAACAGAAATAGTTCTCTCAGCTTTTGTAATGTTCAGGTATGAAAGCACAAAAATGTAATTGTATTTTATAATTAAGAAAAAGAAAGCTGTCATACTGTAATCAATTATTTCAAATCAATCATAACAATTTTAGTTTTGCTGGTTATTTATAAGAACACACATTTACAAATTGACTTTTTCATGTATGGGTAATTTAATACATGGAACAGAGATGCCTTAGAAACAAAAGATGTAGTTTAAAGCTATTTCAGTGTGCTTTTTTAAAAAAGAAAGGATTATGTGACTATAGTGACTAACAGAACTGCTAAGTCCATATTGGTAATTTTTTTCCTATAATGATGATTTCTTTTTATATCAGAATTAAAATGCAGAATATTTTTTAAAGCAAAATGGTACTTGCAGTCTCAGTAATCTTCTATTTTTAACATGTTTTTATTGATTAGAATTCTTGAGGATAATTTAGGAAGTTTAGAATTTGTAAAGAATTTTACATGTATTTAAAGATGCCAAAATAGAAATTGCCATGCCCTCGTCAGTTCCCAGGACTTTATTTGTCTGGTCATTATTTTCGGGCAAGAGCCAAAATACATTTGAAACAACACAGTACATCATACTGCCATTACCTTGGCTGATTTTGACAGTATAGAGTTTCAAACAGATCATATTGGAAAAGACCCATCCTAACAGGCTGTTTTGCTCCATAATGCCAGGCTAGAAACCCTATGCCACTCATAAATCTTAACTGGTCCTAATTTTAATGGCTTTATTAGTTTTACTCTCAATATTATTTGATTTCTCAGAAAATATTTTTCTTTGTAGGTTACTGCATCATATCTGGGTGACAGAAATGCTTAGAAGAGTGGCCCTTCTTCAGAGTCTCATTTCTGGGGTAAAGAGTTTAAAAACTAAGTGTTAAGTAGGTTTCACAGATTATTTTGCTAACGTCTGAACTATTGTGGGTATGTGAATGTGACTGTGGTTTCTGGAAATTAATTGATGGGTAGAATGCCAACATTTTAAAATAAATTGCTAATATGTAAATAAAACTATGAATGAAAATGAACCATGCATCTTAAACCTAGGTTCATCCTTTTAATGGGCTTTTTGATGGCTTATTCATACTGTGTGACAATACTCATGTAAATAAGACCATTTACAGAGCAACTAATAAAAATTAATCAGGGTGGAGGAATCTGGTCCAGCCTAAAAGTTAGTGTTTCCTATCTGGGAACTATATTATTTCTATACTAATCTTAAAATTATAACAACAACAACAATTCATTTCTAGGCAGGTTGGTCAGTGGAAAAATGGTATGTATTCAGTAGTCAGAAGTTCTTATTATTTATATTGTTCTCAAAGAGAGGTTTTAGGAATATCTAGAAAATCCAGGCCTAAATGTGGTCCAATTTGAATTTTAAAATTTATTTTTAAGACTATAAAATGAAACGAAGGACATTTTGTATCAACACTTAAGACTGTGTCCTTTGTCAAAGTGAAATTCTGTACAGTTCTGCAAAAAAACATCTGGGAAAGTTGTTTCACCATAGGAAATGGCATCTTGGAGTCACATTGTTTCTGCTTGTTGTCATTCATGACAACCATCAGTGAATCATTCACTTGAAAGATAAATCTTGCCAGCCTTACCATTGACATGAGGGTTTTGCATCCAGAAGATGCTCCGAATACAGGCTGGTGCCCTTTGGTCTCATACAGCTGGCACAACTCTTTCTTACAGCCTGATCCAATAAAAAATGTATTCTAGTTTCAGCACCACACAAAAAGGGATTGCTAGTCTCTACAGTACTGTACAAAACAGATGCTTAGCTATCAAACCTATTTAAATACTATGTAGTTATTTTAAGAAGCCAAAATATTTTTTACTCCATAGACTACCAGTTGCCTTGACTGTATATATACACTATAAACCCTATTTCTATAGTTCAAGCCCTAGATGATTTTCAGCTGCAGCTTTAAGTTATCTCCTCATCTCTAAGATCAAGAGCTGCTGTGTGTCTTGAAGATCATTTCTGTTCCAAATACACAGGTTAATATTTGTCTTTGAAATCATAAAATACAGGTATAATGAGAAAATGTTTAAAAAAGTGAAACAAAAGCAGTAGGCCTGAATTCTCCAAACTTCATTCACAACTGGTAGCCCCTTATTTGTAGACAGGTGATCAGGTTATTTGATGAGCAAGGTTTTGACTGGTTACGAGTACAATAATAGGAAGTGACCCAATATTAGCTTCTTAAAATTGCTTATTGCATTCACCGCTGCACATTGAACATCTGCTGTGTTTAAGACTTCTGCCATTAATACACAAAAGAGAGCAAATTATTATTTTCCTTTCCTAGGCACATCTTTTTTAAATGTCATTCTTCCATTGATGCTCTTTCTCCCCTTAATTGTTGCAATACTTTTGCTGTATTTTATATATTTATTTTTTTTCCCTGCAAGCAAGGTACGTTGCAAGAATACAATTCTATGTAAGTATATAGCATATGTACTATGGTGACCATGAGCTATGGTTTTGTAACAAATAGCCCTGATTATGTCAGGCTTTACTTGCACGAAGGCTGTATTCAACAGAAGATTGCTGCACATACACAACTTCAGTAAGAATATAAAGCAGTTCCACTGCTCTCTCCAAGCTTCTGCTTTGAGGTGTTATGGTGTCCAATGTCTTCACTGACCACATTTTTAGAAAGTTCAGAACCTCTCAGGACCTAGGATGTTTACTGTTGCTGGAAATCTGCATTGTAAAATCTATAACATTGAGATGTTTAAAGCATGAAAGGATGCTCACTCAGCAACCAGAATAGGATGGGTCAGAGATGTGGTGACACCATTTAGCTCTAAGGTATCACTTCACCTTAGCTCAGAGGTTATTGGAAATGTCTTTATTACGTGCCTATTCAGATGGCCAATGCAAATTTAATGATGATCGCTCCCTTATCATTGTGCACTGATGTGGGGTTCATTTCAATTTTAGCAATTTAGAGTCCCGAAAGATCACGATGCTTGAATTGTTCCTCTAATCTCTAGAAGCCCCACCTTAGTTTATAGTCTGAACACACTCCTTGCTTTCTCTAATGACTATAAAAGTAGTCGTAACATTTTAGTCAAGCTCACAGTGAAAAGCCACACTGTACTGTTTGACAAAGTCCTTTTGAAAGGTATTTGTGACAGGGAGTCTCTCTAGGCAGAAATAGAAAAGAGACCTCAGATAGCGTGTAGCCAGAAAATATATCTTCAGCTTTACATATTTGTGGTCCTCTGGCATTTCTAGGAGCACACTCAAGAGGCTTCTCCCAGACTTACCCACAGCATCTTTCTGTCCTTCCACAGTGAGAGCAACCATCAGTTTGCAACATTCAGGCAAGGCAGGGTGAACCTCCCCATGTCTGACCAAGAGTATTTCTAATCTGAAGTAATTAGAAAGGAGACTTGGTCTGAGCAGCATATTGTATGTTACATTGTGCATAAGGGCTGCAGCCATCGGAAGTCCACAAATCGAGTAAAATGTGTAGGGGGTTGCACAGGTCATGCACCTTGGCAGATGCTCCTCTGCCTCTATTCAAAAGTTTCTGACTGCAGGAAGGAGATCAGACCATTATTTGCTTTATCTGAGCAAACAAATTTTTCTAAATACCTGTGGAAATTCTTGGGGAATCTCCCAGAACCTGTTCAAAGCCATGGAGAGTAATGGCAAAACTCCTATGGAGTTCAACAGAAGTAGTGCTTGGAAAGAAAAAAGCGTGTGGCCTTTCTGGCTGCTTCACATCAAATTCCTATCAATTTGTCTAATGTCTTCAGCCACAGCAGGAGAGCTAGATGAGGTCTGGCAGAAAAGTATCTGCAGTAAATTCCCTCTGCCAAGCACTGCCTCTGTAAAATTTGACAAGTCACATCACTTGGCTGTCTGCTAATTCCCCTGTACTCCTCCTCTGCTGAGGACAGAGCAACTACCCCTGTCTCCCACTTTTGCCTGCTATGTTTGCTTAGATATCCTTTCTTTAGAGCACAAGCTATTTCTGCTTTGTGTTCATGTGCTCAGATTAATGTTAGATACAGTAGTTTCTAGAGTGACTGGAGTTAGGTGTCTGAACTAAACAATTCTCCAGACTACACTGACTCCATCTAGTGCCACTGGAGACATGTTAAGGAGTTCTAGATGCCCTGTTGGTCTGACAGCTGTCAGATAGGACCTACAAGAGATCCTTACCCTTCTTGAGTAGCAGCTGGAGGTCAACTGGGATGCCCTATGGCATTTAAAATGACAGTAGTTGCCTGTGTCGGGACAACTGCATCTAATTTGAGATCATTACCGACTACAATGGAGTGAAACGTGGCTTGCATGCTGAGCGCTACATGCAGATCTGAATTTAGATGCCTGAATCTTGACCCAAATCTCACTGTTGGTCCATCTTCAACAGTCTGAGATTGATGTGGTATTATGGAAGATCAAGGGTCTCCAGTAGGTCTGGTGTCATACCTGCCAGCTTCATGCAGAAGTCTTGGACATCATTGGATGATCTCAAAAGTCATATGATAATTAAGTGTGGGGAAATGGAATATACTTTTTTGTGACATACTCTGGACTTGAAATGTCAGCCGTGACATGCTGAGAAGCTCATTCCCTCAAGTGCTAGAACACTTGTTAGCCAAGATTCATTGTCAATTTTTGTTGCTGTACATTTGGACTGTTGATGCAGCCCTATATGCACAATGGAAATATTGTCCAATCACTCTCTAAGGAAGACTACAATGTGCTATTAGAGTAATTTTCTCTTTTAAATGGGATTTTTACAGTAACCATATTATTTCCTGTAAATCATCTGCAGAGTCAAATGTCTTTAGGACACATACTAATAAAAGTCAGGATTAATGATTCCCTGGTTTAACATAGTTCTTATCAACAATTGAAGACAAAAACACTGACAAAAATGTATTTTCCTTACAGATTAAAAGATTATTTCCTGAATTATATTAACTTAGAAAATCAATATAAGTCACCGTGCCTGCTGGCAGTTTGTGGATAAAATAAAATGTTAACTTTTAGTCCTAGGCTCTAAGAGTATTTTTGAGCAAATATCTGTGTGAAGTCACTAAATTGTCTGGATACAAAGAGAGGAACACACATGCAGTGTGTTCCTTGCCCTTACTCACAAACATGTGAAATAGCCCTCCTCAATGCTTCAGTTCAATCTTCTTAAATATGTTACAGGTTCTGCTGAGCTGTGGCATGGGCCTTCTGCTCTCTACCATTGCCCTAAATGCTGCTTTTGACCCGCAATTTTTTAAAAAAATCTAGTTATGGTACAGTACCTGCATTTTCTTAACATAGCCTCCCAAGCGCTCCTTTTCTTTGCAGTCAGGCCACATTACTGAGAATATGTAAGAATGAGCATGGTCAATGGGGAAGAATTACAAGAAAAGGTAAGGCAAACAATGCAAGAAAGATTTAAGAAACGTGTCAGATTGCAAGAATTAAGCTTTGGGATGGGTAAGGAAGGCTCTGGAAGAAAATCATAAAAGAGGTGAAAAAGAAGCAAAAGAACAGAAATGTAACAGCACTCCCTAAAGGAGGCAAACTGGAAAAAAAAAAAAGTTTTAGAGGAAATGTAAAGAGAAACAATGAAGAGGCATGACTGCAAAGAACAGAGAAGATGCGGAAGGAATAAAAAAAATTCCTCTGATGGGAGTGTTGGTAGAGAGAAGGAGGAAGAATAAAAAACGCATTTATATGAAACACCGCTCCTTATTTGAGTAAATAGAATTGGTTACTGCTTTTTGTACACAAAAACTTTGCCAATGCAAATTTAATGATGATCACTCCCTTATCATTGTGCACTGATGTGGGGTTCATTTCAATTTTAGCAATTTAGAGTCCCGAAAGATCACGATGCTTGAATTGTTCCTCTAATCTCTAGAAGCCCTACCTTAGTTTATAGTCTGAACACACTCCTTGCTTTCTCTAATGACTATAAAAGTAGTCGTAACATTTTAGTCAAGCTCACAGTGAAAAGCCACACTGTACTGTTTGACAAAGTCCTTTTGAAAGGTATTTGTGACAGGGAGTCTCTCTAGGCAGAAATAGAAAAGAGACCTCAGATAGCGTGTAGCCAGAAAATATATCTTCAGCTTTACATATTTGTGGTCCTCTGGCATTTCTAGGAGCACACTCAAGAGGCTTCTCCCAGACTTACCCACAGCATCTTTCTGTCCTTCCACAGTGAGAGCAACCATCAGTTTGCAACATTCAGGCAAGGCAGGGTGAACCTCCCCATGTCTGACCAAGAGTATTTCTAATCTGAAGTAATTAGAAAGGAGACTTGGTCTGAGCAGCATATTGTATGTTACATTGTGCATAAGGGCTGCAGCCATCGGAAGTCCACAAATCGAGTAAAATGTGTAGGGGGTTGCACAGGTCATGCACCTTGGCAGATGCTCCTCTGCCTCTATTCAAAAGTTTCTGACTGCAGGAAGGAGATCAGACCATTATTTGCTTTATCTGAGCAAACAAATTTTTCTAAATACCTGTGGAAATTCTTGGGGAATCTCCCAGAACCTGTTCAAAGCCATGGAGAGTAATGGCAAAACTCCTATGGAGTTCAACAGAAGTAGTGCTTGGAAAGAAAAAAGCGTGTGGCCTTTCTGGCTGCTTCACATCAAATTCCTATCAATTTGTCTAATGTCTTCAGCCACAGCAGGAGAGCTAGATGAGGTCTGGCAGAAAAGTATCTGCAGTAAATTCCCTCTGCCAAGCACTGCCTCTGTAAAATTTGACAAGTCACATCACTTGGCTGTCTGCTAATTCCCCTGTACTCCTCCTCTGCTGAGGACAGAGCAACTACCCCTGTCTCCCACTTTTGCCTGCTATGTTTGCTTAGATATCCTTTCTTTAGAGCACAAGCTATTTCTGCTTTGTGTTCATGTGCTCAGATTAATGTTAGATACAGTAGTTTCTAGAGTGACTGGAGTTAGGTGTCTGAACTAAACAATTCTCCAGACTACACTGACTCCATCTAGTGCCACTGGAGACATGTTAAGGAGTTCTAGATGCCCTGTTGGTCTGACAGCTGTCAGATAGGACCTACAAGAGATCCTTACCCTTCTTGAGTAGCAGCTGGAGGTCAACTGGGATGCCCTATGGCATTTAAAATGACAGTAGTTGCCTGTGTCGGGACAACTGCATCTAATTTGAGATCATTACCGACTACAATGGAGTGAAACGTGGCTTGCATGCTGAGCGCTACATGCAGATCTGAATTTAGATGCCTGAATCTTGACCCAAATCTCACTGTTGGTCCATCTTCAACAGTCTGAGATTGATGTGGTATTATGGAAGATCAAGGGTCTCCAGTAGGTCTGGTGTCATACCTGCCAGCTTCATGCAGAAGTCTTGGACATCATTGGATGATCTCAAAAGTCATATGATAATTAAGTGTGGGGAAATGGAATATACTTTTTTGTGACATACTCTGGACTTGAAATGTCAGCCGTGACATGCTGAGAAGCTCATTCCCTCAAGTGCTAGAACACTTGTTAGCCAAGATTCATTGTCAATTTTTGTTGCTGTACATTTGGACTGTTGATGCAGCCCTATATGCACAATGGAAATATTGTCCAATCACTCTCTAAGGAAGACTACAATGTGCTATTAGAGTAATTTTCTCTTTTAAATGGGATTTTTACAGTAACCATATTATTTCCTGTAAATCATCTGCAGAGTCAAATGTCTTTAGGACACATACTAATAAAAGTCAGGATTAATGATTCCCTGGTTTAACATAGTTCTTATCAACAACTGAAGACAAAAACACTGACAAAAATGTATTTTCCTTACAGATTAAAAGATTATTTCCTGAATTATATTAACTTAGAAAATCAATATAAGTCACCGTGCCTGCTGGCAGTTTGTGGATAAAATAAAATGTTAACTTTTAGTCCTAGGCTCTAAGAGTATTTTTGAGCAAATATCTGTGTGAAGTCACTAAATTGTCTGGATACAAAGAGAGGAACACACATGCAGTGTGTTCCTTGCCCTTACTCACAAACATGTGAAATAGCCCTCCTCAATGCTTCAGTTCAATCTTCTTAAATATGTTACAGGTTCTGCTGAGCTGTGGCATGGGCCTTCTGCTCTCTACCATTGCCCTAAATGCTGCTTTTGACCCGCAATTGTTTAAAAAAATCTAGTTATGGTACAGTACCTGCATTTTCTTAACATAGCCTCCCAAGCGCTCCTTTTCTTTGCAGTCAGGCCACATTACTGAGAATATGTAAGAATGAGCATGGTCAATGGGGAAGAATTACAAGAAAAGGTAAGGCAAACAATGCAAGAAAGATTTAAGAAACGTGTCAGATTGCAAGAATTAAGCTTTGGGATGGGTAAGGAAGGCTCTGGAAGAAAATCATAAGAGAGGTGAAAAAGAAGCAAAAGAACAGAAATGTAACAGCACTCCCTAAAGGAGGCAAACTGAAAAAAAAAATTCCTCTGATGGGAGTGTTGGTAGGAAGGAGGAAGAAGAATAAAAAACGCATTTATATGAAACACCGCTCCTTATTTGAGTAAATAGAATTGGTTACTGCTTTTTGTACACTTTTTTTGTACAAAAAAAACTTTTTGTCAGCATTCTGGGCATGATTTTTTAAATGTGTTTCCTCAAAATATGAGGTGAATTAAAGCTGCATGTAAATGGCATAGGCATTTGTATCAAATCATGTTGTCTGGCTTTATAGTTATATCTGACTGACTTAAAATATAGTTTCCAAAAACAATTGTTACTTTAAGATAAAAAAACCCAACTATTTGAAAATTTCAGTTAAAACCCCAGTAAAATTATCAGTAAGAAACAGCGCAGTAAGTTTAATTGAAATAGGTTTACTAGGAACTCAGTTAAATGGAAACAACTTTGACGTTTCATTAGGGTTAATGTTCGTTTCTCTTTTTTTGTTAAATCTTTTCCTTCCAAAAGTTATGGGTTATGCAGCCTTCCTAGCTTACAGAAATAGTGACCTTCCTAGCTTACAGAAATAGTGACCTTTAAATGGCTGCCATCCCATATGTTTTCTGTTACATTACAGAATAAACTGCTGTTCACTTTCTTTCTTGGAAGGGAGGAAATATCTACAAGGCGGAAGGAACTGCTGTCTAATGGACTATCAATTTTCTCTAAAATATAGATGGGATAGATGGATAGTGAATGGGTAAATAGACAGACTTGGCACCATCACATGACTCCAGAAGCTGAATCCTTAACTTCTGCACCCTTTTCAGACCACAGCCTGGTTAACCTAACATTAGTTTTGGTTTCATTAAGAGGATACCACAGAAACTTGTTCTTTTAGAACAAGTATCCCTTAGATAATGCTTAAGTAACCCACATTTTCTTAAGCAAAAGATATGCAAAGCTTGAGGACTTTAAGATTACATGGTTGTAGAAGAACAATATGTATAAAACACTATTTCCATCTCCTTTCTTTAAGATCATAAACAGTGATTATGTGGATTAAGAAGAAGCCATAATATCTGTGTGTAGGATGAGGGGAGAAGTGGCAAATTTCCAGCAGAAACCTAGACCTTCAGAGTACTCAATACGTGAGGAAGAGTTTTCTCAGCGTGAGCCTTTTGTCAGCCAGCATTTCAGGGCATTATCCAAATTCCTGGGCTGTGTTTTGGCTCATGTGTAACATTGCTGTGCCCCTGGAGGTGAGACGTGTCAGGAGACAAGAGCCTGGACTACAAATGCAGTGTGTGTCTTGCAGCCTCCCAATGACCCTGAGTGTCTGTCACTAAGCCTGCAGGTAAGAGATTGATAACATACTTAAAATCACCAATAAATGCAATAAATGTCTTAGGTATATGGCCAATTTTAAAATGCTTTAACCTGATATTTAAACATCTAAGACTAACCACTACGGTCCAGAATGTTAGGTTAGGTTAGGTTGTCTCACTGCCACAGACTTTAATATGTTTTTCTAAGCACTCTGATGATCCGAGTGTTGTAAGGAGATGGTTGCAGAATCAGAGGTCCCACATCAAGCAATGGAAAGACAGTGCACACAAGAAACCAAACACAGTGCAAATACTGATGCAACTGCATGTAGGTGGACACAGTGGACATACATAGCATCTCCCATGAAGCAGTGACCCCATTGCTGAATCATTAATGGCTCTGTCCTAGTGCATGGAGATAAGTATGACACTGCAGTTATTGCTTTTCATATCTATTTTTATGCCAGGGCCAGCTTTCCTAAATATTAATTGGAAAAATATGTAGTTTGAATGAATATGGAGAAATCAGATTTGTTTTTCACATAGTATAGTACAAAGACTTCATATATATGTGCATCAGGGTTAACCAGCTCTGACGATTTTTTTATACATCTGTAACATTCTTAATAGCAAAATGAAACCCCAAACTCACTCCTTTGTGGAAAGGAAATCAGTTGAGAACCTGTTCCTAGTGTGAGCCTGGTGCACTAATTGTGAGTCATTTTGAGAAGCTGCTCATTGACAGCTTCACGCTGGGAAGTCTAAATGACTCTGTCCCACTTTCCTCAGAGGGAGAGAGTCATTTGTGTAGGTCTTTCTACAGCTTGAATCCCAGCCTCCACAAAACAAGATGTGCTAAGTAAGGCAGCAGCATTTAGGAGCCTAATGAATGTGCATACGCAAGTATGAAGACACACTTGTAAGCTGGCACTGGTAAGGAAGAGTACATTTTTCGATGTATCCTCTTTGAAAAAAAAAATCAATAAAATTCATATACAGTATGCTCATTGTAAAACGACATGTGCTGCATTTAATACTCACCGACGTGACACTTAACAAACAGTCTTGAACTGAGCTCTATTTGCATTTGATTTCTGTCACAGCTTGACAAAAAAGTCTGTTGCTTTCATCTGCTTTTTCTTTTTAACACTTCTAACCAAAGATGCATAGGTGTACCTTGCAGGCAGAATAAAAAGCAAAGTGCCCTCTAAAGGGGTCTCAAACCCTTTTCCGCACGTTTATAATGTACCCCAATGTTCAATCACTTTCCCAGCCCAGCAGACATAATAAAGGATGATTTTAAAAGCTATTGAATATTTTGTGAATTTCATAAAATATACATGGATAAAAGGGCAGGAAATACAGAATTGTCCCAATCTTGAATGAGGGAAGAGTCCTTTAGTAGAAGCCCTTGCCCACATGAGATTGTAGTGGGGGCAAGAAAGGATCATACAACCAGAGTAGAAGAAAGTCTAAAAGACCCACAGGGCCAGGCTATATCAGGAGATTTGGGATAATCTGAACTCGTGCTGTGACCAGTCCCGCACATCTCAGACATCAAAATAGTAAGTCTTCCCACATAGTGATGCCTTTTACAGATCTGTAGCAGATCCGCAATACATTGGGTGAGGGGGTGCACTTCTAATAGACTCTAACATATCTGTAGAAATAAGATCAAAGGTTTGACCGTTAGGTTTTGTGATTTATTTTTAAGTTATGGATGTTTCCATAATTCTGGTGACTTAGAAAAATGTGAAAAGCTTAATAGCGCCTGCACTAATTTCTCTCATGCCAAGATGCAGTCACAATAGTAATATAATTGCATGAAAACTAAACATGAGCAAGCAATGACAAGCTGGCAAGGTTTTGACATCCTCTTCCTTTTGTTTGAGACTGCTGGTGCTGGTCCTGCCGCAGAGCTTTGATTCCTGCTGGTTTAACCCACCTCCGGGGCATGCTTCCATGTGCTGGCTTGTTGGAGCTCAGGAAAAACTACCCAGGGATTGCCAGGATTTTAAATTGGATCAAAAATACTGCCTGTGTTCCATAAATGGATCTTAATTGCCTCAGTGCAAAAAGTACCCAAAAGGCAATACCCAACTTTTTCTACACAGGTAAATTGACACATCATGGGAACCCAATTTATGTAGGAACTTAATCTTTGCCTGCTTAGCTTCCAGAGATGCCATCACATTAGTTGAAGTGCATGTCCTGATCCCTTTCCCTGATTTGCTGAGTAGGAGCCCTGCCATTTCCTCGGGATGGGAATCCTTCAGGTGGTCTCCGAGGACTCAGAACATGTACTGATCACATTTAATTCAGTTCCAAGCGCACTTCAAGAACACTTTAATTGAAAGCTCGGCCAAAAGACGAGTGAGAGGTAGCAGCCATGCCCTCCCTGTGACAACCCCGTTACTATGGCAATTACTCAGACAGTGAAGTTCTGACCTCCAGATACCGCTCACTTTGATGAGGTTTCCATTCATAGCTCCTGATGCCCAGAAAACCATACCTGTCAGGCTAACAGTGCATACAGGAGATGTCCAAAAACTGCCCTCTCCTCTGGCCTGCAGCATCAGGGCTGCTCAAACCTCCAGTCTCTCTGAATAGGCAGGCCACCATTTCCTCTTTCTTTTCCAACTATCTTTCCTTGAGATCTGGAAATGTCAAAGAAAGGATTGACTGCAGCCCTGAGTCAGATGGTAAATTCCAAGACAAAAATGGATTTCCGGAATAACTGGGAGGGGATACAGGACATATCAGAGAAAAGAAAGTCGTGAGTTTGAATCCTTTGTGGCAGCTCTGGGGACTGCCCATCTCTGAATTAGCTTCCTGCACAAGCATGATAATCTGGCAGTTATTACGAAATTTAAAAAAGAGAGAGAGAGAGAAGGATTGGTGTTTTCTCCCTGGAAAATAGAAGGCTCTGGGAGAACTTAATCACAGTATTCCAGTACCTAAAGAGTGGCTACAAAGAGGATGGAGGCTCTCTCTTCACAATGAACTACATGGAGAAGACAAGGGGCAATGGGTACAAATTGCACGGGCAGAGGTTTCATCTCAACATAAGAAAGAAATGTTTTACAGTGAGAACAATCAATCACTGGAACAACCTCCCCAGGGATGGGGTAAAGTCCCCATCACTGGAGGTTTTCAAGATGCAATGGGACAGGGTGCTAGATAATCTCATCTAGGCTCCCTTTCCCATGAAAGGTTGGACCAGATGATCTTTGGAGGTCCCTTCCAACCTGGGCTGTTCTGTGATTCTACGATCGTTTAGGTCTACTGTGGACATATTCTGAACATGTCCACTGGATTTAGTTATCTGGCTCCTGATTTGGGTCATAATTGACAGGAACTGGGGTTTTTCATTCTGAATAACGTGGTAGCAGTCAGAAGGCAAAGAGACTCTGGGAAGACAAGGAAAATGATCAATAAAAAAGTAAGGAATCTGGAAGGTCAGGTGGCAGCTGGGATTTTTGGACTGCAAATTTGACCTCAAGTCCTTCTTTGAATGAGGTTTTGCCAATCTGAGACACATATTTACCTTAAAATACCAGCCCCTAGCTCCCCGGTTAAAATCTCTTAAATAGTATGTGGTTGGTACTTCTTAGGCCCAATTCCTAGTTTTGCCAGTGGAAACGTTGCCAAAATAGAGACTGCAGAGTCAGTCTGCTAATTTGAAGAGAGAGAAAAGAGTATTAATTTTAACAGAAACCTGTTCCATTTGGTCACAGAAAATGGGACTCCATATGTACAGTAACTGAATTATTAAGTGGACAGATTATTTGCCTGAGGACATATTTATTTGGCCTAGAAAAAAAATCTGTGCATTGTGCTACAGTAAATGAGTTCTGGCTAACATAAAGGTACATGCCATGCTTTCTCCACGCTTTCCTTCTAGCTTGCATTTTGAAGTTTATTGCTCTACACATAAGTGTTCAGAAAGAAGACACATGCTGTAGAGATTCACGAAAACACTTGGAAGACTTTTGCTGCCCAGTTTATCCCATCAGAGAATGGGGCTCATGTTTGGTGTGCCTCCTGGGCTCTGGTTCACCCATAAATTGATGAGTTTAAACATGTGGCCGTACCAGCTGGGGACAGTGGGGCTGGCCATGGACATTAAGCTGGGCACAGGTTCTAATTCATTGCAGAATTAAGCCCACAGCTATCAGATGAGTGCTGCGAATTCTACAGCTTGCTGAATCCACATATTTTACCTTGCAAACATTCATATATAAAATCACTTTTTACAGCCCGTGTTAATTGCAAATTCTGATTATCAAAAGCAGAAGAATGCCTCTGTAATTTATGTAATATTTATTTAAACCATTAAAAGAGAATCTGCTAACAGCAAGAAGTGCTAACAGTTATTACTACTCAAGGGTTTTTAGCAGAAATGAAGCCTTCTTCATAATACAGTTATGTAAGACATTCAGAATCTGTAATTTACTGAATTTCAGTTTTAAATTGTGCTGCTTCTTTTATGTACAGGTGTAGCAATTTGCTGGTCCCAGTTGAAATGTATTTTTGTTGTAAGGTTTCAGTGATAAAACATTTGTCTTTTTTTTAATTAAATTTAAGATTTCTCCTATTCTGTGAGTTTTCTCTATAGCAGGAAGGAAATTTCCATCCAGCCTGTTTCTGCCTTTGTTTCCCTCAGTTTATCCTGAGTTTCCAAAGGCAATGTTAATATATTTATGTTAATTTTATTTTATTTATCCATCCCCTTGCAAAAATGAAAGAAAGAACAAAAGAATGAAAAAGCTGCAAATGTAAAGACCATACTGAAAACTTATTTTCCAGAAACTTTGCCTGCATCAGTAACTTAGTAGAGTGTTGCAATTAGATTAAATTAGATAAAGAGATAGATACAAGTTTAAGAACAATAATATGTTTTCTTAAAGGACCTAAACCAATTAGCATGCACAAAGAGTAACCTGTCCGGGGGACCTGAATACATCTAGGTCATCTTTGGGAATATAGACTACACAAATATCACCTGCAAATTCACATTTTGTACAAACATAATCACTTTCAGATGGAGAGGACGTGAGTGTATACTGTTGACATTTTGCTATTTATCTCTCTAGTTGTTTGTGGCCAAATGAGATAAGCTGTTTTGTATATATATGTATGTGTATATATATGTGTGCGCACCCACCCACCCCCCACCCCCCCCCAATGCCTTCCTTCGTTTCTGGGCATGTATGGATATATCTTTTTCGCCCCCACCCCCCCCCCACCCCCCCCCAATGCATGCATGCGTTTATGGGTATGTAGACTGAGATATATCACTGATTCAGACTGGCAGATCCAAACACCACCATGCTGTGGGTGCTCTCCAGCTCCCACCTGGTGTTCCCCCCTGCTGTGCCGTGACCATATATATGTCAGGGTAGTATCAAGGCATGCACTCTCTTTTCCCCTTCTCCTGCCCCTCCATGCCTCCGTTTCTGCAGGAGGGGCCCACTGTCATCTCCAACACACCTCCCTGGATGGTGGGGGCTCAGAGCCCGTGTGATGCTGGAGCCGGATGTCAGATGCAGACACTGGGATACGGGGGTTGTGTCTGTGCTGTTAAACAGAAGAGGGCCTGGGAGGAAGCTGAAGGACAGGACCTCTGCCACTGCTTAGTTTTAGTTTACTCCCTGTCTCTCCCCACACTCCTAAGGATCGAGACCATAAGCCAATCTGATGCCACTTTGTCCCAAATCCAAGGATCAGTGCCTAGCCTGCTCTTATTCAGCAGCACAGACGTGGCAGGGAGACCTCACAGGTCTGCAAACAGGCAGGGCGACAGGAGCTCAGAGAGCTAGAAGTTATGGTGTTCACAGGACCCAGTGAGCCACAGATGGGGGCATGCAGGGGCCGTGTTGGAAGTAGGTGCAACTAGCTTTTGAGGGATCTGGGAAAAGCATAAGGTTGTGAGGAAGGGATGTCCTGGTTTCGGCAGGGATAGAGTTAATTTCCTTCCTAGGAGCTGGTACAGTGCTGTGTTTTGGATTTAGGGTGAGAACAATGTTGATAACACACCAATGTTTTAGTTGTTGCTAGGTAGTGTTTAC